>NC_062291.1:24193774-24507524 GCF_902655055.1 Lutra lutra | reverse complement strand
GCAAACCCAAATGTGGGCGTTTGTGAAGGGCTTTCACAGCATAAAGAAGGGACATTCCCAGCCCACATGAAATTCCTCCAGTCTCCTGTGATCTTGTACTTTACCTGTTCTCCCAGAAGACCACGGAGAACACAAACCAATCATCTGATTTGGGTACCAATTAAATCATGATCAACCCTTACTCAGTTTTCCTTTCGGAGGGAGTTCTCATGAGCTTACGGCCCGTTGGTGTGGCCTCCTCCCCTGCCTAACAGGGCAGACACAGGCAAAGGCTGTGGGAGGCTGAGCTGCTTAAGAAGACAGATGGGGGATATCTGGGGTTGGATCCGTGTCTTCCCAGGTGTGCAGGGTTCTGTGTTCTGCAAGACTACCTTCAGCTGTGTGTGGAGGCTGTCATGCTGGCTGCTCTTCCCAGCGTGGACGGACACCAAGCCGCTGCTGAACAGCCCAGATGGAAATCGTGGATGTTAAGGCCCACTTAGACAAAGTAGTCTGTGTGAAAGGAGGACAGACAATCCTTAAACAGTTAGACACCGTTTGGGGGCTCATGAAAGGGTATCTTGACCTAGTTTCTTGATTCCATGAAAATAGGCCTATTATTATAAAGTGCTCTGGAAATTTTATTGAGGACACTCAAGGCAGTTTAATATGAGACTGTGAAACTTGGGTCTAGTATCCTTACAACTCCAGTCTCCCTTTCTAGCTTAGGAAATACTGAGGAATGAAGTGCAAATAAAATCGTGATCCACACCGAAGTAATCTTGGAACCGTATTTTTGTTTCTCTTAAATATTATCTATTTTCAGATCTATGCATATGGTTAGAAGACTAGAATCCTCACTGTTTGCAGAGAGAAAAGCCATACAGGGTAGTGGGGATATTATGGTTAATTTTTCTATTTGCTGATATATATTATAATACGTTTCTAAAAGGAACAAAGGTTACTTCCCAATAAGAAAATGGTAACTGTCATTTTTTGAAAAAAGAAAATGGAACCCTAACTTTAGACTAATGATGAGCTAAAGTAAATAAGATGCGTTGTAGGGCTAAACTGCTAAATGTCATGACATAATCATTTTGTGAAGAACACTGTAATTTGTCGAAATGACAACTTTGTATGATTAATAATATTTTATTTTTGGATGAAACAAACAAAAAAAATGAGGATAGCTCTTTAAGAGCTCAGGGCAGTGTCTAGCAGGTAGCAAGACCTTTAACACATTTGATTAGTAAACAAATGAGTACATAAACAAATGGATAAAAAAAATCCTTTAAGAGGTGCTCCTGCCATGTACTTTAGAGAAAACTGGTGGGTTGGATAAGGGCTGTGGTTTAAAAACCAAAACAAGAGGTGCCTGGGCGGCTCAGTTGTTTAAGCACCTGCCTTTGGCTCAGGTTATGATCTCAGAGTCCTGGCATCAAGTCCTTCATCAGGCTCTCCGCTCAGTGGGGAGACTGCTTCTCCCTCTCTCTGTCTATAGCTCTTTGTGTGTGTGTGCACTCTCTCTATCAAATAAATAAATACAGTATTTTAAAAACTTTATAAATAAATGAATAACAAAACAAAAACACCAAGCGTCTTGGAAAGAAAGAGTATCTTTTGAAAGGTTTTAATTTGAAAAAAAAAAAACAAAACAAAACTAAGCAACAAAATTTATCATGAAACTATTAATGTTGGGAACCTTTTGTCTTCTGACAGGATAGTGGTAATTTGTATCGTAGCATATTTGAGCCTCTAAGGCCATATAGCTGATTAGTACTAAGGTGTTACACATTTTCTAAAAATTTCCCACTTGGACGTGTCTTATGAATTTATCATGTTTATCAGTTTTTGTTAGCTTATGAATAAATGGCATATCTTATTTTCATAAACAAGTATCCAGAAACCTAATTTATTTCTGGATTGGCTAGCCCCCTCTATGGCTTTATACTTTATACAAAATGCTTGGCATTGACTTACTTCTGATGCTGTTGACATAAAGTCTGGAGTAAAATTATTTTGTAGCTGCTAAGAAAAGGCATGCAATCTGATTAATTACACAGAGAAAGGTAGGATCAGGCATAGTTTTTAATTTTTAGAGTTCAGATTCTCCTGAATCTGAATGAAACTCAGAGTCTCAGTTTCAGGTTCTGAAACTGAATTGCACAGACAACACATGGTCAAGAATATGGCAAACATTCCAACTAATAAGTAATGGCTAGAATGTCACCATGGAATATTAAATCTTTCATAATAGCAAAACAATATTAAATTCATGTAAGAACAGAATAATTAGTTTCCCTCGAAAAACTTTTGATAAGAATCAACTAATGTGATATATCAGGAAGAGGTTTCTAGTCAAACAAGCAACAGAGTGTCAAGAAAATAGAAATTTTAAATCAACCAGGACCTTACCATGTCAACAAATATTTGTGGAGAACACACAGCCAAGTACTGTGGGAGGCACTGAGGATATAAGGATGAACACACAACTTTTGCACTTATACTACTTACAGTTGCTGGGAGACAGTTAAGTGCCAGCGAACACTCACACATGTGCACATATATAATTATAAATTTCGAAGATCTACAGGGTAAAAATGAAGAATGCTATAGGACAAGTATAACAAGGAGATCTAATTTAGACTGGAGGACCAGGAAAGTTCTTCCACAGGGTCTCATACATCTGACATGAACTATGAGAAGGAAATAATCAGGTGAAGAGTGGGGGGAAAGAGATGTTTCAATAGAGAAATACATGTGTGAAGTCCTGAGTTAGGAAGGTATGTAGGTTTTCTCCAGAACTGAATGAAAAACAATGTTATGGGAGCACAGTGAAGAAAAATGGCAAGCGACAAAGCCCAAGAAGTAGGCAGGGCCCTGACTGTGCAGCATTCTGTAGGCCATTATGGGCAAATGACCTGTGTAAACCATGACTGGATGACAGGATTTGCCTTAACATCAAATGTGGAGTTAAGGATAATGATGTCTTTAGCAGTGCAAACAATTTCCTCTGATTCAAGAGGTCTTAAACAGGTTTCATTTGGGGAATTATAGTTTGACAATAGGATTGATTGTGAGTTATTTGAAGAAACAGCCTTCTAACCTGGTATCCTCTGGTCCTCTTTAGGTGTAGATCTTGAATATGTAGCTATGAGTTTACTTGCAGAGCTGAGCCTAGGTAAGGCAGCAATGCACATGTGTTGAGCCATACACTATCAGGCCCATGACACACACTCTCTCTTCTCATCCTCGCAACCATCCTATGACCTGGATATTTATCTCCGTTCTATAGATGAGGACATTGACTCATAGGGAAGGTAGCAAATTTCCACTACCTTGGAAGATGTGCCTTGGAACAGGTGATTCAAATCTGGGTCTCCTAGGTTTGTGTAGTAATTCTTCACAGGCCACAACTCCAGGGGTGTACTTGCTACTGGATCTCCTGAAATGGGAATAAAAAAGGTCTTTGTAGATGCCAGTACCCTCCATGCCCTCCATTTTATTCATAAATTCAGGCACTCAAGCATTTAAGCATTTTCTTAATAAGCGTTTATTAAAGACTTAGTAAGACATCTGACATCACTGAGAAGAAGAAAAGATGAATGAGAAGAAAAAAGGGAGGGAGATAAATATAAACAAGACAGAATCTGCCTTCAAGGAGCCTGTATTAGGAAAGCTAAGGCTAATATACACATAATCATGAAATAGTGGAGAATGTGTTAGGTCACAAGAGAAATATAAGCTAAGATTAATTCCTACTATGCCTCTCAAATACAGGTAGGATGTTGATGGCTAGAGAGGCAAGAGGAGAGCATTCCAAAACAGACAGTCATAATTTGGAGGGACGTTTCCTCTAAAGTCATTTCAGAACCTCTCTTCTCAGATTAATCAAGCTGATGGAGCATGGAGCACTTTGTTCTTAACAGGGACGAACGGTCAAATAAAACATATGCTATATGTGGCTGAAATGTATCCCTCGTATCCAAAAAATAAAATATATTTAGACATGTTTTACTACTTCCCTAGATAAGAGAGACTTCTATTTTCTCCATAAGGCTTGTTGTTTTAATTTCAGCTGTACAACTACCACTGCTGACTACAGGGGAGTTAGAAAGGAAGGACAGGAGGAAGCTCTGGATGGTGATTTGTTGTTGATCACTTAGGCATGCTATCCACGTCACCAGTATCTCTTCCTGGAAGCCTCCCGAAATTCCAGCAAATCCTCTCTGGTATAGGGTTAGGAGGGTGGAACATATGGGGAGAAACACTACGGACTAAGTTGAATATGGTAAATTCCTAGGCTCTCAGCGTGATATCTTCTTTCTACCCCCTTCTCACTTTTGTCGAAAAAGATTATGAAGACAGATTGAAGTGAGGGGAACTTTGTAGAAAACGTTTTGTTTTGAGGATGTAGTGCAGGAAGAGAAATGGGAAGTGGAAAAACTAGAATACGGAGGCTTTGAATGTCCGATTATGGAATTTAGATGTTCTGTGGCAGGTAATGTAGACAATCTCGGATCTTAAAGTTTGTTGTTGTTTTTGTTTTTTAGATTTGTTTTTGTTTTTGTTTTTACATAACTAGATTCCTAGTTAGAGGAAATACCTTGAAATAGGGTAGTATTTTTTTTTCCAATTATAGAAATCATTCTTATGTTAAGGGTTGTTTGTTTCATGTTGAACCTCTTTCAAGGTTATTATATGGTCAGTCCATGGTTTCCCTGGATATTATTGTTATGATATTTTTAGGGGAGTCAATCCCAAAATTAATTCCTAGAAAGTCAACAAAATTGCTATCCAGTCAACATTTGACATAGCCGAACAAACATTTACATATTCCAAATGTCCTTGCAATTGGAATTCATTTCCTTTCTCAATCTCACAAAGGAAATACTCTCTCCTGATGTTTCCCTTGATATGTAAGGTCAAGGAATAAATTTTCCTTGTTTTTTTTTAAAGATTTTATTTACTTATTTGACATAGACGCAGGACGAGAGAGGGATCACAAGTGGGAGTGGGTGAGGGAGAAGCAGGCTTCCCGTTGAGGGAAGCCTTTCAGCTTCCAAAAGCTGAAATGCACTATTAGTGAAATTGTTAACAGTCTTGAAAAAGCCCATTCTAGATGCTGTCTTCCATTTAGGTTTGCTCACTTTTCTCTCCTGGATTATGATAATATGGTTTTAATACCATTTCATCTAAAGTAATTCTATTTGTTCAGCAATTAACATTTCTGTTTTTCAAACCATTTTAAACCATCACATGCATATACTTAAAATATTTTAATAAAATTATATTAACTCACAATTTTTTTCTTTGAGATGGCCTATAAAGCAATAGTCCTATCTAAAACGATAGAGGTGCAATTTTAAGAAATAAATTTGGAAATTATGTTACTTTTATCTTATTTTGAATTTCTAAGGGCATATTTTCATTATATAATGTCCTATAAAAATACTAATAGTAGTTCTCTATTATGGAATACCCACCTCTGCCATGCACTGCTTTATAGAAAGTGTAATAAAGACCTCTGTGAGATAAATGGGACCACTCTGGACTAAACTGTGTTTCCCAAAAATTTGTATGCTGAAGCCCTAACCCCCAGTGTGATTCTATTTTGAGATATAGCTTTTAGGAAGTTATTAAGGGTAAAAGATGTCATAGGGTAGGATCTTAATCCAATAAGATTGGTCAATGTTTAAGCGGAGAAGAGAGTGATCTCTGTCTCTCTCTGCTTGTGATGTGCATGCCCTGAGGAAAGGCCGTGTGAGGCCAGGATACAGCAAGAGGGTGGCTGTCTATAAACCAGGAAGGGAGACCTCACCATGCTTTCAACCTCCAGAACCGTGAGAAAATAACTGTCCGATGTTTAAGCTACCCAGTCTGTGGTATATTGGTATGCTGACTATTAAGTGACTGTCTCCATTTTGTGGACTAAAAAGCAGACAGAGCCACTGGTATTTGAACCTAAATATGTTTGACTATAAATCCCACTCTTTGGACTACCCTCTGAATTTTAAGCCAGCAAATAATGAATATAGATAGCCTTTTAAAACAATACCAAGCACTTCATCTGTTGTTGTTTCTTTGCATTTTAATTTTTACTAGGTTTATCAGATATCACAAAGTCAGTTGATTTTGTTCATTCCTATTCATTATCATCTGATTTTTGTCTTCTAGTAGGATGTTACTATTTGAGCTTTCAGAATTCCAGGTTAATATTTAAAAATGTAGCTAATCTTCTTGAAATTGCAATCTTGAAAAAATCCAAGAAGATTTACTATTGCTGTATTTGCTTATTGTAAAACATGTTAAATACAAAATATCCAGTTTTGTGCCTGAAACTAGTTGGCAGTGTCCCATTAAGCCATATTAAAATTAACTTCTATTAATTGGATTAGAAATTCAGTGAGAATGACAGCTGCTAGTGCCTTTTGCAGTTACTTTGTTTCTCTACAATCCATATGGCAGAAATCACATAATGCTTTTATCCCCATTGAAATAAACACTTGAGATAAAAAGGTTTAACTCAATGTGATCAGGGTATGTGTATTTGTTTCTCTTTAATTAAAAAAGAGGGTTTTTTTGTAAAAACCGAACTTTTTTCCTCTCTTTTACAGGTTTTCACCAGCCATATTTTTATATCTGATTAGCATTGTTCCATCATTATGGCTTCTTGAAATGCACGATGAGACCCAGGTATGTCCCTTTGGAAAGTAGGAAAGTGGATATTTATCAGTAAACTATTTTCATACTATAATTTATTTCAGAAATGCACTTCTCAAAGGAATTGGAGTTATCAAGAATTGAAAAAGAGGCCATTAGCAAAAGAAAGTGAATTCATGATCTATCAAAGCCAATAAAAATGTTACAGTTAAGAGTTAAGATTATGTGCTCGCTTCGGCAGCACATATACTAAAATTGGAAAGAGTTAAGATTATATCATTAACTAACAACTTACGTTAAAGATCTTGTTCTTAAGCACTCCTGACCTCAAATATGCTAGAGTTTTTTACATGGGGTATGGGAGGGTTGTGTGTAAAAATTTGGTTTTAAACTTCGCAGATTCAATGAATTCCTGTATTGTACTGAAAATGGGCAGAGCTCAATAATCTAGCATCCTATAAAATAAAAGTAGCAGAAATTAAAAAGAAACCCCATTGTCTAGACTCTGCTATGTAAATGCAATGAAACTTGGAGGGGCTACTAAAAACAGTCTGTCTTAAAATACAGGCCTTACAGATTACAAAAGATTCCTTTTTGAGGGTCCCATGAGCTGTTTTAGTGAAATAGGTATTCTACTCTGGAGCCAGATAAGAAGAGTTAAAAAGAGGAGTATGAGATCTACCATTGGGAGAGGTGTGCTACATGTATAAGGACTGACTTAAAAAATAAACAATGGCTTCCAATGAGAGTCCCTAATCTATACAGAGAGAAAGAGCTACTGATTTTTAAGTGAGTTGCTTCTCAGATGGGCAGCCCCAGGTATCAGGATCTGGATTAGATTCACAATCTATTGCTATTAATGCTCCTGTACCACACTGCAAAAGGCAGACTCCAGCAGATGCCAGCCTGGACTTCACATCGTCTGGGTCAGGTTATAGGGCTATGTTATAGATAAGCTGTAGTTATGATATTATTATAGTACTCTCACTGATATAATGCATTATTCAAGATAAGAATTTGCCCCTATACAGATTTCTTTGCTGCAGTTGGTCATTTTATAGTAAAGTTAAGCCTCTGATGTATGTTTCAGATATCCAAACCTTGTCTGGAAAATGCTTGCTCCAAATTTTAGGCACACACAGGGGAATTTAGCTCTGTGGACTATTTCTGAAGAATTCCACAAGCACATACCAATAAAATAAGCATGAGGAAAACATTTATCTGCTTTAAATCCCCTGTTTAAAAATATTAAAGTCAGAGGCTATCTCTATGACTGTAGCAAAATATTTTTGTAGCACTAGATTGGCTGGTTCAAGTTATCATGGTTTTTAAAAACCATACCATAAGGAGTTAGGGGACTGTTTCAATTTCCTTACTACTTACTACTTTCAGGGGGATGGAAATAAGCTTTGGTGATTTGAATCATTTCTTTCTTTCACATCCAATTCTATAACATGACTATCATCCACAATAACAATTCATTTCCCCAAATGCTTTTATAATATAAATGCGTTGCACAGTTAATTGATATACAGGTCAAATCCCATTACAACAAATAGCATGCAACCAAAAGCTTTCTTTTTAATAAAAAAAGATTTTTGAGCCCCAGGCAGTACCTCTCTAATTTTCATACTACAAAAGAAATTGGACCTTTAGTAGTAATGGATTTGACTCATTTTGACACTAAGAATTAAAATGAATGCCCAAAGATTGAATTGGGCAGGGTGGGCAGAGATGGAAGTAGAAAAAAGTAAGCGTAAGGGAGACAAAACAGTATTGGAATTGCATTTAAAGAAATGAAAAATGGCAGAATAAAGGAAGGTGCAGCAATTCTCTTAGTCCGTTCATTTAAAAAAATTTGGTTGTGATAATAACCACTTTTCTTTATGTAGTCCTTTCTTTCAAAGTATTTTCAAATGCATTTTCTCCTTCATGAACTCATCAACTCCATGAGTTAGGCATGTTATATATATTTCTACTTTACAGAGGAGGACGCCGAGACAGAAACGTTAAGTAATTTTCTCAAGGTCACACAGCTAATCAATAACAGTCCTGGGGCTTAGCACCTAGGTCTTAACACCCACTCTGTTAAACCACACTGCTTTTCTCAGTTTTATGTTCTATGTTTTAGAGGAGTTATCAAAATTACCTGATTTTTTTCATGACAGATTAGTGATTTAATTTCTTTTCACATTTTCCATGTATTCTACATCCTAAACATTCTAACCTATGTCTTGGCATTAAGAAAACATCCTGACCTATCTCATGAAGACATTCCTACGAGGTGATCAGTTCTGTACCTTCATTTCTGCATCTGCTTAGGTCCACATGACTAGAAACAACATGATTATGACAACAGTTATGACCATAATTCTTAGGTCTATTTATGAAGTGGCAGAATTAAAGCAGTGGAAACTTTCTGGTCTTGATGGGGTTAGGGTCTGGTTTGACCCAAAGGAATATTCTTGAAGCAATAAGAGTTTTTAAGACCCATGAAAAAGTGGCTTGTTTGTACCCATATCATCTAAATGAACTCACCTATACAATGCTAAATGGAAATAATATTACCATAAAAACAATACAAGCCAGGTTAGGTTGTAGGAATCAAACCAGTTGATCTTTGCAGTCCCAAGCTGCTGTCACTTAAAGGAAAAATTTCATCAATTTGTAACAAGTAGAATTACAAGAATAGAATGGGACTCAGGTTGCAATATCATAATATGGACTACAAGCTATTGGCCACTACAGGGCAGATGAAGTTTTGTTTTGTTTTGTTTTGTTTTGTTTTTTGGTAATAATCAGATGTCTATGGATTTTGGTGCTAAGGATGAAAAAAAAAATCAAGGTCACCACTTTAATAAATAGATTTCATGCCTATGGAATAAAGTGGTCAAAATTATTTCCTCTGCCCTTTTGATTCTCACAAAGCTACTCTGCAATGAGGATTTGTTTCTTGGTTCAAAGATTTAATTTTTTATCTTCATTATCTTTCCATGGAGTCTTACCTGCACAGAAAATAAAAGTGTGCAAACAGCTAGATTTTTGCTCCTAGGGATATGGCACATGGCCATCTTTCCTAAGTATTCCTGTCATTTCACCCATAACACTAGTTGTTTTGATGGGGAGTAGAAAAAAATAGCTTCTTGACAGACTTTCTTTTATTTTTTTAAGTAGCTTATAGATTGATTGATGTAGTATCTAGACTAATTAAGAAAAATACACTTCTTACAGCATTAGCATTTAAAAAAAATACTTTCTAAGTCCAAATATGTGAGTGTGGTTATGCGGTGGTGATGATGATGGTAGTGATGTGTGTATATGTATGCGTGTGTTTCAAAAGTACATTAGCCTTGCAGGTGTTTGAAAAAAATCAACTTTTTTTTAAACTTTTTTTTAAAATTTGTGAAATAATCATTAGCTACACTTATATTTTCAAGTACACTCTTTTTCTCTCTTACATATTTTTTCTCTACCTCAGATTCCTAGCATCTGGATAAAAATCATGCACAGTTAACTTGTAGAAATTGACATGCAAAATGAAGGAACAAAAAGGGAAAAACATCAAGTTTGGGTCTTTGTCAAAGTTTCCATAAACCTAAGTTGACCTCCAAACTGACACTAAAATACATATTTTAATAGAGGAACATGTTAATTTTTTTGGTTGTCTCAGTGTTTAACAGGCAAGATTGAAAATAATTGGATTACCTGCTTAAACAAATGTTATTTTAGATAAATATCCTTCTGGACAAGAAATAAACTCTTAGAATGGATGTTCTGACCAGATCATACATGTTTTCATGTTGTCATTATTGATTTGTTTGTTCTACAACTGATCCAGGTTTCAAAAAACAAACCCCAGTTATTACTCTGAATTGTACAGCTCTCAAATACCAACAGCATTTTTCACAGAACCAAAACCAACAATCCTAAAATTTGCATGGAACCAAAGACTCTGAATAGGCTAAGCAATCTTGAAAAAGGAAAGTAAAGCTGGAGGCATTACAATTCCAGACTTCATGTTATATTACAGAACTGTAGTAATCAGAACAGTATGTTACTGGAACAAAACAGGATACATAGATCAATAGAACAGAATAGAAAACCCGTAAGTAAACCCATAATTATATCATCAGTTAATCTTCAACAAAACAGGAAATAATATCCAATAGGAAAAAGCAGTCTCTTCAACACCTGGTGTTGGGAAAACTGAACAGTAATTTACAGAAGGAGGAAACTGGACCACTTTCTCACATCATACACAAAAACAAATTCGAAATGGAGTAAAGACCTAAATATGAGACCTGAAACCATTAAATCCTACAACAGACACTAAATTCTTTGACATCAGCCATAGCAACTTTTTCTAGTTATGTCTCCTAAGGCAAGGGAAACAGAAACAGAAACAAAAATAAACTATTGGGATTACATCAAAATAAAAAGGTCTGCACAGTGAAGGATACAATCAATAAACTTAAAAGCCAGTGTATGGGGACGCCTGGGTGGCTCAGTTGGTTAAGCAACTGCCTTCGGCTCAGGTCATGATCCCAGCGTCCTGGGATCGAGTCCCACATCGGGCTTCTTGCTCAGTGGGGAGCCTGCTTCTCCCTCTGCCTCTGCCTACCACTCTGTCTGCCTGTGCTCATGCTCTCTCTCTCTCTCTCTAACAAATAAATAAATAAAATCTTTAAAAAAAAAAAAAAGCCAGTGTATGGAATGGAAGGAGATATTTGCAAATGACATATCTGTTAAAGGGTTAGTATCCAAAATATATGAAGAACTTAGAAAATTCAATACCCAAAAAACAAATATTCCAATTTAAAAAAATGGATAGCAAAATGACAGGACAATTTCATTTGCATTTTAAGAAGGAATCCTAAATGGCACGTATTTTAGCACCAGACCTAAATGTCTTATTCATTATAATCTGTAGTCAATCATTGGAAACAAAGCCTCAGAGTACAGTCCAAATGCAGTCATTAAGTACTAACTATGAAAGTTAAGAGGAATTCAGTGACTGCACATTTAGATAACTGCTTTAAAATGCATTGGATCGGGGTGCCTAGGTGGCTCAGTCAGTTAAGTGATCGACTCTTGATTTTGGCTCAGTGAATGATCTCAGGGTCTTGAGATCAAGCCCCACGTCAGACTCCATGCTGAGCCTCCTGGAGCCTGCTTAGGATTCCCTCTTCCTCTCCCAGTGCCCCTTCCCCACTCTGCTCACATAAGCTATCTAAGATGATAGATAGATGATAGATAGACAGATGGATAGATAGATAGAGAAATAAATAAAAATACATTGGATAGCATAAATAAAGTGAATGATATACCCATAGTTCTTAATTCTCAGCTGAAGAAATACATTGCCCCCAATTATCCATGAGGGATAAGTTCTAAGTTTCCCCAGTGGATGCCTAAAGATGTGTATAGTATCAAAGTCAATATACACTGTTTTTTCCTATATGTCTATACTTATGATAAAGTTTAATTTATAAATTAAGCATAGCAAGAGATTAACAATAGCTAATAATAAAATAGAACAGTTAAATAATGTACTATAATAAAAGTTATGTGAATATGGAAAAAGAAATGGGTATAAGACATAAACAGACATTTCTCCAAAAAAGACATCCAGATAGCCAATAGATCTATGAAAAGATGTTCATCATCACTTGCCATCAGGGGATTACAGATCAAAACTACAATGAGGTATCACCTCACACCTATCAGAAGGGCTAAAATCAACAACACAAGAAACAACGGGTGTTGGTGAGGATGTGGAGAGAAAGGAACCGCTGTGCATTGTTGATGGGAATGCAAACTGGTACAGCCAATGTAAAAAGCAGTATGGAGCCTCCTCAGAAAGTTAGAAATAGATCTACCTTATGATCCAGCAATTGCACTACTGAGTATTTACCCAAAGAATTTAAAAAACACTAATTCAAAGGGATACATACACCCCTCTATTTATAGCAGTGTTATTTACAATAGCCAAGATAGGGAAGCAGCCCAAAGCATCCACTGACAGAAGAACAGATAAAGGGGCGCCTGGGTGGCTCAGTGGGTTAAGCCGCTGCCTTCAGCTCAGGTCATGATCTCAGGGTCCTGGGATCGAGCCCCGCATGGGGCTCTCTGCTCCACGGGGAGTCTGCTTCCTCCTCTCTCTGCCTGCCTCTCTGCCTGCTTGTGATTTCTATCTGTCAAATAAATAAACAAAATTAAAAAGAAAAAAGAACAGATAAAGAAGATGTGGCATGCATATTGCATATATATATGTTTATCTGTTGTTCTGTCAGTGGATGCTTTGGGCTGCTTCTCATATATATATACTAAGTATATATATACTCAGCCACAAAAAAGCATGAAGTCTTGCCATTTGCCATTTTCAAGGACATGGATGGAACTAGAGAATATAACGTTAAGTTACATAAATTATTCAGAGAAAGAAAAATACCATTGATTTCACTCATGGAGTTTAAGAAAGAAAACAAGCAATCAAAGGGAAAAAATGAAAGACAAATGAAGAAACAAACTATAGAGAACAAACTGATATTCACCAGAGTGGAGGTGGGTGGGGGAATGGGGGAAACTGGTGACAGAGATTAAGCAGTGACTTGTTATGATGACCACCAAGTGATGTATGGAATTGTTGAGTCACTATATTGTAACCTGAAACTAATATAATACTCTATGTGTACTAACTGAAATTAAAATAAGAACTTAAAAAATTCTGCAGCTCTGTACAATGAACTTAGAGACTACATCCTCATAGACTTGTGGGAAAGTAAAACGTGTATAGTTGATTTTCATCTCATATTAATTAAAAAGTGGTTTTCTATTTTAAGACTATAACCTGAATTTTGGAAATATTTGCACATAGTGTGTAAATACACATATCTACTCATAATCTCTTAGATAATTGAAACCATTTTAAATTCTACATATTGTGTTTTTCTTTTAACATATTGGCTTTGTACCAAATTCTTAGTATTGCAGTAGCCAATCTGAAGGAACATCACAAAATTCCAGTAGCAAAGAAAACTTCAATCAAACTCTGATATCAAGTGACCAAGACAATGGAGCAGATGATCTTATTAGGACGGTGAGAGATTTTTGACTGTATTTTAAAGGATCTAGGAAATCACCTTTCATTCAGAGGATAACATGCTCTACACCTTTCAGCTCATTCTTCCCTAAGGAAATTTGTCAGTTTTTTAATCGTTTGGCTCAGGAATTTATGAAATAATTGTATTTTTATTTATTAAACATATTTAATATACATAATAGTCACATATATCATATATATGTTAATAGATATATTTAACTTGCAGCATTAAGTAGCCTTTAACAGGTCAGATATTACATGCACAAGGTGAGATACATATTATTTGTGAGTGAATGATATACTTAAAAGTTTGAGACCTCGCCTATATATTTTTAAGAGTATATATTAACAAAATAGGGAAGATTTCCAGCCAAAATGAATCAGTTTTTTGTTCTTCACTTGCCTGATATTTGTCAAACTAACCATGGCCTATTATAAAATGGTATATGGGAGAGACTCAAGGCCCAGACCCCTCCCTACCAATAAGTCACATTTTCAACAATACGATAGATTATTGATTCTAAGAGATTTAATTGAATTAGCTTCGGATTCTAATTCAAGCTCCAATCACAGCTGACTGATATCACTTTGAACAAGTCACTTAATCACTCTGTATCTCAGTTGTTCATCTAATTGAAAATATTAATATTCACCCTGCCTCGTATGCATCCTGTGAGAATCAAGTAGGATATATGTGAAGTCCAATAGAAAAAAACATGAAACACTGTGTAAATGAAAAATCATTGATCTTCACACATGGCTTCAATCAGGTTAGCATCCTGCCTTGTCCTTTATCCTCCCTCTACCTCTATACTCAACATCAGTAAGTCATCAATAGGGGTAATAAATAGGTTTTGCACAGACATAGCTAAGTTACTTGTATAAATCAGTTGGAATCAACTATCCAAGCCACTGGAGACATACAATCCCATAGTCTTTAAAAGATTATAGACTTTAGGGGCACCTCGGTGACTCAGTAGGTTAAGCCTCTGCCTTCGGCTCAGGTCATGATCTCAGGGTCCTAGGATCGAGTCCTGCATGGAGCTCTGTGCTTGGCAGGGAGCCTGCTTCCCCGCCTCTCTCTGCCTGCCTCCCTGCCTACTTGTGATCTCTCTCTGTCAAATAAATAAATAAATAAAATCTTTAAAAAAGGTTATAGACTTTAGGGTCAATAATATATTTTAAAACTTATTTGGAAATTAAATGGGCAAGAGATATCATTCAGAATCCATGAAAGGGATATAAATTTTTCTCTGAATTCAAGACTAAGGGCAGAATAAAATTTGGTTGCTAGCTTATGGATTTTTCAATAGTATGCTAAATATTCAGAATAAAAATAATAACTACAGTTAATCTCTTTCTTTGCATTTAGGTAATGAATAAACATTATTATGCATTTTCTTATTTGATGTAGTAGTGCTCTAAACCAATAAAAAACAAGATACCTCTACTATGTTAAAATATTCCCAGATTAGTAAACTCAGACTTGAAAACCCTGAAAGAAAAATAGAGGATTTTTTTTGTGTGTGATTTTAATATGGTATTTAAACAGTTTTTCTGTGTGCAATACTTTGTTATGGAGAAGAGTAAAACAAGAAATGACCTTAAAACATATCAAATTGGCTCTTTAAGTATCAAATGTTACAATACAAGTATGAGGTTTAAATTATTTCTTGTTATAAGGCTGCCCCTTTTTATGGACCATCTTAGCCTCTTTTTCCCCCCAGAATGTCCAGTTGAAAGGAGTTTTATTTTCTTTAGTAAGTGAGGAATCATTTTTCTGAAAATGACCTTCCACAAAAGCTAACTCTTGATTGAAAGCCATGGTGAAGAAGGCATATCTCTCCAAGGTGGTAGCTCATAGTCTTCTCCCTGTATGACATTTTTGTTACACAGGCCCAGGTTTTTGTAAATAACTTATCTACAGTATGTGAGAAAGTTTGGACTTTGGGACTCCATCAGACATTCTTGTTAATGCTCATAATTGGAAGATGGCTTCTACCCATTGGAGGAGGGATCACTCGGGACCAACTCTCTCAACTTCTCCTTATGTTTGTGGGGACAGCTGCTGACATACTGGAATTCACAAGTGAGACCCTGGAAGAACAAAACGTGAGGTAAGCAGGCCTACAAGGTCAGGACCCCCATACTTGTCTATTTATATTCTACACAAATAAGGATTTTCAGTCTATTATATGTCCAATGATAGAATCATAGAATTTCCAAATGTTCAGATACATATTAGGTACCAGCCAGTGTATGTATGTGTGTGTGTGTGTGTGTGTGTGTGTGTGTGTGTGTGTATATATATATATATATTTGAACTTCCTGCTGAAGAAAAAGGGCAAGTAATATTTCCTTTGGGTGAGAACAGAAAAGCTCTATACTTCTGCGTGACCATGTGTTAGGTGGGGCCATGGTTATTAGAAAACCTTCAGGAGGTGGAATGATCATCCGTAGTTCCTCTCTCATGTTCTCAAGTGTCCTGAAATGCAGCCAATCATAAAATTCTCTTCTAGGGGTGCCTGGGTGGCTCAGTGGGTTAAAGCCTCTGCCTTCGGCTCAGGTCATGATCCCAGAGTCCTGGGATCGAGCCCCGCAATGGGCTCTCTGCTCAGCAGGGAGCCTGCTTTCTCCTCTCTCTCCCTCTGCCTGCCTCTCTGCCTACTTGTAATCTCTGTCAAATAAATAAATAAATAAATAAATAAATAAATAAATAAATAAATCTTAAAAAAAATAAAATAAAATTCTCTTCTAGAGCATAGCATAGCTACAATTCCAGGAAAGCACCTAGAAAAGACAGAGAAATCTCTCCTCTCTACCTAGCTGGGAATTTATATTCCCTGGTGTGAATGGAGAATGGGGCAGATTAGGTTTATTTTACTAAATTTTATTTTTAGTCAGTTTTGTTCAAAGTGCCTAAAGGCCTTCTGGTGTAGATGCCTATAAATTAAAACTTATTGAGTTGGTACTTTTATTTTTGCCACAAGCAAATAAACTCAGAATCCATGATCACATCTGTTTATGGAACCACTTTCTTACCTTTAGGGATTTAAGTCTCACTGCCTGAATGTACTTTCAGCTTGGGTTGTTTTGCACTATGCTATAAAAATAAATTGCAATGAAGCTGGCTTTTAATGCTACAGTTTACTTTATGCTGTGTTTCTCAAATAATGAAACATAAAGCTGAGTAAAATATACTAACTTACTGAGTAAACTTAATATCCCAATTATAACAGAAAGTATATCTGTAACCAGCGGTTACCTTTACATGATCATTTCCTGTTTCAGTTACACTAATTTTTCTTACACTTTATTAAGTAGACATAGAATTTTAAAAAGAATACAAATTAAGTTGATCTGTTGTCCTCAAAATATTGATGTCAATTTTGTAACTTTAATACCTTATATTTGGTCAGTGCTGTACATTGTATAACAAATTCTCAGATACTTTAAAACAGTCGTAATACAATGGAGTTACAAGAAAAACATGAAGAAACCATAACCAAGAACATAAAAACAATAAATAACTACAGGCACAGTGACAAGGACATAAAACAATAAATATGACTAGCTATACCTATATCGAAATAAACACATATGTGCTTAATATCTAGGGAGATGAGAGGGATATGCGGTAGGATATGGAGTATTCAGGAGGGATATGCTTTGTGGAGCTGGTAATATAAATGTGAGAAATGCCAAACTTGCTACTTAAATGGTCTGTTTATTAGGCCCATCCACAAATAACACCAACATGCATTTTATAGATCAGTATTTGCCAATAGATGTTAAATATTCAATAAGTTAATCAATAAAATCTTAATTTCCCAGAAAAAACAATCTTTGAAAATAATGAGGCATTCATTAATTCATCAGCTGCAGATTGATTATCTAGTATGTACCAGGCAATGTGCTAGGTGGAGACTGGGAGCAAATGGTAAGTGGTGAGAGAAATTCTGGACACACTGTCCTCTCCCAACATAGGTGATTTCAATTCAGCAGTTTCTTCTGCCACATACAAATTAATCATATGTTTCAAAAAATCTTTTTTTCTTATTTCAAACTTGCATTATATCCTGAGAAGGGATCAAATAAAGCACACCACCATGGTTATTGTTTTAAAATTTCTTTTCAGTCTTCGTGGTCTCAGACTGAAGTCATTTTATTTTTAATATAACTGCATTGTGTCAGTGTATATGTAGTCTCCACTCCCACATGCCTCCATCACTCCAAAGTCGAGGCCAAGAAAGAACCTAGAATTTTTTCTCCCTCTTAAAACTCATCTTCTGACTCATAATTTTGTCACTGGTCTCATCTATACTGTAACAATTGACACAACAAATATCTGTCTCTTCAAAGGACAAACTCACACTGAGGCAGAGCTTTCCCCTTTAAATTCAAAAAGACAATCATGAAAAATAAATTTAATGTGCCATAAAAGATGTTCACTTGTTTGGCTTCTTAATTATAACCCGCTTATATCATTTTTTTTCTATTTACCTATTTTTATATCATTTTATTTTCTATTTTATTTAATTCCATAATTTGGGCTGAAAGATTTAGGAGAAAATCTTCAATAATGCGTACACTGAAATGATGTCTACTTCTCTTTCCTGTATCCTTGCTAAATACCTCAAATCCAATTTTTTTGAACTTAAGTCAATTTCTTTCCATATGCCCACTTTAAGTTCATTTGACTAATTCTTATGAATTTACATGGACTTGTGAGATGCTACAAATTTTTCTTAAGAGCTTCACTTTACCCACCATAAAATTCAACTATTCTGTGGTCCAATGATATTTAATCAATTTATTGATGTGCAACTATCGTGAGAATCTAGATTCCTTGTAGCTGGTTGGAGTCAATTCTCATTCCTCCCATGACCAACCTTAAGCAACCCCTGATATGCTTTCTTTCTGTACCGAGTCTCCTTTTCCAGAAATTTTGTGCAAATGGGATCATAAAATATGTAGCATTTTGTGTGTGGCTTTTTCACTTAGCATGCTTTTAGGATTCATTCACACTGTTGCATGTATTGGTAGTGAGCTCCTTTATAATTGCTGAATAGTAAGCCACATGTATACACCACATTTTATTTGTTCATTCAAATTGATTCATTCATTCATTGATATACATGCGTACTGCTATCTTCTTACTATTAAGAATGATGTTGCTTATAAATATACACTAAAATTCTTTGAATAGATCAGTTTTCATTTTTCTTTGGTCTATACCTAGGACTAGAATGAATGGGTTTATGTTAAGTACATGTTTAACTTTTTAAGAAACTCCCAAACTGTTTTCCAAAGTGGCTGTACCTTTTTATATTCCATTCCTTCCCATCCTTACCATTTTTTTCAGTATTTTGATTATGACCATTCTATTGGGTTCTTGTGGTATCATATTGTAGTTTTCATTTCTGTTTCTCTAATGACTAAATGAACATCTTCCATGTGCTAATTAGCTAATCCTATATCTTCCTTCAGTGAAGTGTCTGTTCAAATTTTTGTCCATTTTGGGGGGTTGGATTGATTTTTTGTTGTTGAATTGTAAGAGATTCTAAGAGTTCTTTATATTCTTTATATTCTGGACACAAGTCATTAGATACATAAATGTGAATTTTTCCCCCAGTATACAGCTTGCTTTTCATTTTTGTCATTTAAAAAGTCTTTTTAAATTTCTTTATTTAAATTCAATTTAATGAACATATACTATATTATTAGTTTCAGAGAATTTAGTGATTTATCAGTTGCATACAACAACCAGTGCTCACAACTCCATGCCCTCAACCCACATACCCTCCAGCAATCCTCAGTTTGTTTCCTGTAGTTAAGAGTCTCTTAAGTTTTCCATGTCTCTTTAAAAAAAAAAAAAGAGTATGTATGAATTTATTTATTTATTTATTTATTTATTTAATTTATTTATTTTTAAATTTTTTATTTCTTTTCAGCGTAACAGTATTCATTGTTTTTGCACCACACCCAGTGCTCCATGCAATCCGTGCCCTCCCTAATACCCACCACCTGGTTCCCCCAACCTCCCACCCCTCGCCCCTTCAAAACCCTCAGGTTGTTTCTCAGAGTCCATAGTCTCTCATGGTTCACCTCCCCTTCCAATTTCCCTCAACTCCCTTCTCCTCTCCATCTCCCCTTGTCCTCCATGCTATTTGTTATGCTCCACAAATAAGTGAAATCATATGATAATTGACTCTCTCTGTTTGACTTATTTCACTCAGCATAACCTCTTCCAGTCCCATCCATGTTGCTACAAAAGTTGGGTGTTCATCCTTTCTGATGGAGGCATAATACTCCATAGTGTATATGGACCACATCTTCCTTGTCCATTCATCCTTTGAAGGGCATCTTGGTTCTTTCCACAGTTTGGCAACCATGGCCATTGCTATTAGAGTATTTTTAAAAATTTTTTGATAAAGTCCCATGTATCTTTTTTTTCAATTTTAAGTAGTGTTTTGGGAGTCATACCTAAGAGATATTTTCCTCACCCAAAATCAGAAATATTTCCCTCTATAATATTCTGACTTGACTTTTGTGTGTGTGTAGTAAGGATCTAAATTTGTGTTTTGTCTTATTTTGTCTCCTTTTTTGCACTGTCCCAGAACATTTTTTGTCCTATCTGAGACCAATTGTCTCTGCAATATTTGCTGAAAAGACTACCCTTTCCCTATTAAATTTCCTTGATATCTTTGTCAAAAATCAATTGGCAACACATGTTAGAGTTTTTATAGACTTTCTATTGTATTCCATTGCTCTATATATTTATCCTTATGCCAGTACTACACTATTGTGATTACTAGAATTTATGTAAGTTTGAAACTAGATGCTGTAAATCTTCTAACATTGTTCTTCTAATTTGGGGGAGTGAGGGGCTATCCTAGGTCCTCTGTATTTCCGTTTAACTTATGATCAGCTTGTCAAATTCTACAAAATAATCCTGCTGGAGTCTTGATAAGCATTGTATTAAATTTAAGCAGCAAACTATGAAGAAATGACATCTTAATATTAAGTCTTTTAATGTGTGAACATTAATTATCTCATCATTTATTCAGATATCCCTTAATTTCTCTCAGTAATGTTTTATAATTTTCAACATGTAGGTCTTGTCCTGCTTTTCCTAAACTTATTCTTAAGTATTTTATTCTTTTCTATAGAATTATTTTCTTAATTTCATTAATATCATTTTCATGTTTTTATTGGTACTACATAGAAATACAATTGATTTTTGGATGATGATCTTGTACCCAGCAATAATGTCAGCTTCTTTATTAGTTTTGTATATTCCTTAGTATTTTTGACTTACAGGATAATGCCATTTGTAAGTAAAGGTAGCTTTCATTCTTTCTAGTCTGTATGATTTTAATTAATTTTTCTTACTTTATTACACTGGCTAGGATTTCTAGTAAAATGTTAAATAGAAGTGTAAGAGTGGGCATTTCAATCTCAAAGGATAAACATTCTGTCTTTCACTATTAAGGATGATGTGATAGCTATAGGTTTTGCGCAGATAAACTTTGTAGATGCCCTTGATCAGTTGGAGGAAATTCCTATTTATTTCTAGGTTACTGAGGGTCCCTTCCTTCCTTCCTTCCTTCCTTCCTTCCTTCTTTTCTTCCTTCCTTCCATCTTTTCTTCCTTCCTTCCTTCTTTTCTTCCTTCCTTCCTTCCTTCCTCCCTTCCTTCTTTCCTTCCTTCCTTCCTTTTTTCCTTCCTTCCTCTCTCTTTTGGACATTGAATTTTGTTAAATTCTTTTCCTATTTTTATCAAGATTATTATGTCATGGTTGTTTTCATTCTATAAATATGGTGTATTATAACTTTCAGATGCTAAACCAACTTTGACTTCCTGGGATAAATCAAATTTGATTATGGTGTATAATGGTTTCAGTGTATCGCTGATATGGGTTTGCTTACATTTTATTAGTAATTTTCATATCTATGCTCATGAGCATATTGATCTATAGTAATATTTTCTAATGGTATGTTTTTCTGGTTTTAGTATTAGGATAATATTGGATTCAGTGAATGCCTCAGGAAGCATCCCTTCTTTCTTTATTTTCCAAGAGCTTTGTAAAGGATTAATACTGTTTTTTCTTTGAATATTTTGTAGAATTTACCTATGAAGACATCTGGGCCCAGATTTTACTTTTGGGAAGATATTTTATTACAAATTCAGCATAATTATTTCATTATAAGCCTACTCAGTTATTCTATTTCTTCCTGAGTAAACTTGATTACATTTTCTTTTTTTATTCCTAAGAATTTTTCCATTTCAAATAAATTATCTAGTTTTTCATATAAAGTTTTTAATATTAGGGTTTTTTTTTATATTATTCCCTTAAACTTGTGTCAGTTTCTATAGGGTCACTTATTATGCCCCATTTTATATTCTGAGTTGGTCATTTGTGTCTTCTCTGGTTTTTGTTTTTTGGGTTTTTTTTTTAGATTTATCAATTTTGTTGATGTTCTAAAATAACCAACTTTTGACTTCATTGATTTTTCTCTATTGTTATTCTGTTTTCCATTTCATTGATTTGTGCTCTGATGTTTAATTTTTCCTTCCTTCTGCTTGCTTTGGATTTAATTTGCTCTTTTTCCCCCAAGTGTCTTAAGATGAAAGCTTAGATTATTGATTGGAGATCTTTCTGCTTTTCTAACATGACATTCAAAACTACAGATTTCCCTCTAACTATTGCTTTATCTGTGTCCCATAAGCTTTGATATGTTATCTTTTTGTTTAATATGGCTCAAAATATTTTCCACTGTGATTTATCTTTTGGCACATGGGTTATCTAGAAGTAAGCTTTTTAATTTCCATATGGAGATTTCCCAAATTTCTTTCTGTTGTTTTCTATTTTAGTTCTGCTGTTGCTTTTAAATTATTTTAATCTTTTAAAACCTATTGAGACTTATCTTATGACCTAGTGTATGGCTTATCCTGGAGAATGTTCTACATATACTTAAAAAAATGTGTATTTATCTGTTGTTTGGTTAAGTGTTCTGTAAATGTCAGTTGTGTCATGTTGGTTATTAGGCTATTTAATTCTTCTGTATCCTTACTGATTTTTTGTGTAGTTGTTCTATCAACTTTTGAGAGTGGGGACATTGAAATCTTCAACTCTATTTGTTGAATTATCTATTTCCTTTTTCAATACTGTCAGGTTTTGCTTCAAGTATTTTGAGGCTCTGTTTTTAGGTGTGCATACGTTAATTTTTTAAAACATCCTCCTGAGGAATAACTATTTTTTATTATGAAATGTCACTCTTTCTCTAGTAATATGTCTGAAAGTCTATTTTGTCTCATATGAACTTAGGTACTCTATTCTCTTATGATACTGTTGGCATGGGATATTTGACACTGAGGTATGTTGGTGTATTTCTCCTTGTCTCCTTAACCTTACTACAAGTTTGTTGATTGTTGATCTTGGATCTGTAAATTATGTTTTTCCTCAAATTTAGGAATTTTCAGTCATTGCCTATTGAAACATATTTTCTGGTCTATTCTCTCATGTTCCTTATGAGTCTCCTATTACAGATAATATGCTTAAATGTGTTCCATAGGTTTCTGACACTGTTTTTTCTCCCATCCGTTTTACTCTCTTTTCATCAATTTGGATAATTTTCATTGATTTACCTTCCAGATCACTGATTCTTTCTTCTACCATCTCAAATCTATGTCCAGACTCAAATTGTAGAGTATACCTATGAATTTTTCATTTTGGGTCTTGTATTTTCAACTACAGAATTTCTATTTATTTTTACAGTTTATATATCTTTATTTAGATTATCTGTTTGTGGAGTCATTGTCATCATATTCTTCTTTAATTTGTGGAACATAGTTTTATTTTATCCTTTGAACATACTTATAATAGTTGCTTTGATGCCTTCATCTATTAAGCCCAAAATCTGAACCCCATTAGAGTCAGTTTCTATTGATTTTTTTTTCCTGAGTATAGGTCAGCCACTATTTCTTTCTTTCTTTCTTTTTTTTTTTTTTTTGATGTTTTATATTTTTGGTGGAAACTGGACATTTTAGATCATATTTTGTAGCAATGTATTATCCTCAAGCTTCCCCTATACTTTAGGTTTCTGAGTGTTGTTTTTTTTGTTGTCTCAGTAAATTTTCTGAACTTAATCTAAGGAATCTCTCATCTCTTAGAGTGTAGCCACTGATGTCTCTGCCTTTTTTTTTTCTAATCCTTCTTTTGCTTGTTTGTTTTTAGCATGACCTATTAGGATTGTAGCTATGACTACAGAGCTTGTGATTAGCCAATTGGACAGGATTTGTGATCAAACACATCAAGCCCTTATCACCTATATGGATCTGTGTATGAGTTGGATAGCACACTTAAATTCAGAAAGTTTTCATATATACTCAGTTTTCAATTTCCACTGTGTTTGCATTGATCTTCCTGACGCATGTCTGGCATATGTGGAGACATTATCTAGCCCATCTAAGGCTCTTATTTTCAAAATCTCTCCATTAAAATTCAAGTCAGTCTACCATTCACCCCAACTGGGATTGCAACCATAAAGTAGCAAGGCTGTGGTCTCTCCTATTCATTTCCAACAAAGTTTATTACTCTTGCTGACCACACCTCTAAGCACAAGATTTCACAATCCACTCCAAGCCAAATCAGCACACTATGGCCATGAGGGGCCTCTGGTTTTCACTGTCAAACCCTCCCTCGTAAAACTACTATTCTACCAAGACAGCCTTAACATTCCTCTCAGTTTGACTAAACTTTCAAAAGATCTGTTGCAACTAATGAATCATTGGAACAAAGAATCAAAAACTAATGATGTACTATATGTTGGCTAACTGAACATAAAAAAAAAAAAAGTTTTTCCAGGGCTGCAAGGTTGGTTCAACATCCGCAAATCAATCAATGTGATACAACACATTAATAAAAGAAAGAACAAGAACCATATGATACTCCCCATAGATGCGGAAAAAGCATTTGACAAAGTACAGCATCCCTTCCTGATCAAAACTCTTCAAAGTGTAGGGATAGAGGGCACATACCTCAATATTATCAAAGCCATCTATGAAAAACCCACCACAAATATCATTCTCAATGGAGAAAATGAATGAAAGCTTTTCCGCTAAGGTCAGGAACACGGCAGGGATGTCCGTTATCACCACTGCTATTCAACATAGTACTAGAAGTCCTAGCCTCAGCAATCAGACAACAAAAGGATATTAAAGGCATCCAAATTGGCAAAGAAGAAGTCAAACTATCACTCTTCACAGATGATATGATACTACAGGTGGAAAACCCAAAAGACTCCACTCCAAAACTGCTAGGACTTGTACAGTAATTCAGTAAAGTGTCAGGATATAAAATCAATGCACAGAAATCAGTTGCATTTCTCTACACCAACAACAAAACAGAAGAAAGAGAAATTAAGGAGCCAATCCCATTTACAATTGCACCCAGAACTATAAGATACCTAGGAATAAACCTAACCAAAGAGGTTAAGAATCTATACACAGAACACTATAAAGTACTCATGAAAGAAATTGAGGAAGACACAAAGAAATGGAAAAATGTTCCATGCTCCTGGATTGGAAGAATAAATATTGTGAAAATGTCTATGCTACCTAAAGCAATCTACACATTTAATGCAATTCCTATCAAAGTACCATCCATTTTTTTCAAAGAAATGGAACAAAGAATCCTAAAATTTATATGGAACCAGAAAAGACCTCGAATAGCCAAAGGAATATTGAAAAAGAAAGCCAAAGTCGATGGCATTACAATTCCGGCTTCAAGCTCTATTACAAAGCTGTCATCATGAAGACAGCATAGTACTGGCACAAAAACAGACACATAGATCAATGGAACAGAATAGAGAGCCCAGAAATAAACCCTCAACTCTATGGTCAACTCATCTTCGACAAAGCAGGAAAGAATGTCCAATGGAAAAAAGACAGCCTCGTCAATAAATGGTGTTGGGAAAATTGGACAGCCACAAGCAGAAAAATGAAATTGGATCATTTCCTTACACCACACACGAAAATAGACTCAAAATGGATGAAGGACCTCAATGTGAGAAAGGAATCCATCAAAATCCTTGAGGAGAACACAGGCAGCAACCTCTTCGACCTCAGCTGCAGCAACATCTTCCTAGGAACATCGCCAAAGGCAAGGGAAGCAAGGACAAAAATGAACTATTGGGATTTTATCAAGATCAAAAGCTTTTGCGCAGCAAAGGAAACAGTTAACAAAACCAAAAGACAACTGACAGAATGGGAGAAGATAGTTGCAAACGACATATCAGATAAAGGGCTAGTGTCCAAAATCTATAAAGAACTTAGCAAACTCAACACCCAAAGAACAAATAATCCAATCAAGAAATGGGCAGAGGACATGAACAGACATTTCTGCAAAGGAGACATCCAGATGGCCAACAGACACATGAAAAAGTGCTCCACATCACTCGGCATCAGGGAAATACAAATCAAAACCACCATGAGATATCACCTCACACCAGTCAGAATGGCTAAAATTAACAAGTCAGGAAATGACAGATGCTGGCGAGGATGCAGAGAAAGGGGAACCCTCCTACACTGTTGGTGGGAATGCAAGCTGGTGCAACCACTCTGGAAAACAGCATGGAGGTTCCTCAAAATGTTGAAAATAGAACTACCCTATGACCCAGCAATTGCACTACTGGGTATTTACCCTAAAGATACAAACGTAGTGATCCGAAGGGGCACGTGCACCTGAATGTTTACAGCAGCAATGTCTACAATAGCCAAACTATGGAAAGAACCTAGATGTCCATCAATGGACGAATGGCTAAAGAAGATATGGTATATATACACAGTGGAATACTATGCAGCCATCAAAAGAAATGAAATCTTGCCATTTGCAACGACGTGGATGGAACTAGAGGGTATCATGCTTAGCGAAATAAGTCAATTGGAGAAAGACAACTATCATATGATCTCCCTGATATGAGGGAGAGAATATGCATCATGGGGGGTTGAGGGGGTAGGAGAAGAGTAAATGAAACAAGATGGGATTGGGAGGGAGACAAACCATAAGTGACTCTTAATCTCACAAAACAAACTGAGGGTTGATGGGGGGAGGGGGGTTGGGAGGGGGGGTGGGGTTATGGACATTGGAGAGGGTATGTGCTATGGTGAGTGCTGTGAAGTGTGTAAACCTGGCGATTCACAGACCTGTACCCCTGGGGATAAAAATATATTATATGTTTATAAAAAATAAAATTAAAAAAAAAGATTTAAGAAGAAAAAAAAGTTTTATGAAAAAATAAAAATAAAAAATGAAGTATTTTTAAAAGTTTTTAAATTAAATAAGGATGATGATATATAATTTTAAAATTTAAAAAAAGATCTATTGCTGAGTATAGACCTTTGACTTCCCTTTCCTTATAGCATTTACTTTAGAAAACTTGCAATTATAAGTTATCTCTCTGCGCTTTCAAGATTAAGTCTTCTTCCAACCTTTTTCTTATTTTACTATCCAGATATCTTTCTAATGGATGAAAGAGTCATCCCTTCAAAATGTGATCATCAAGAAAGATAGCACTCCTATCTCTCTGTCTCTTTGTGATATTAGAACCATAACTTACCTCAGTGCCAATTAGCAAACACACACACCAAATAATGGTCTAATCCTATTGACCAATCTCCCCATCTAATGTCCTTTAGTAGCCTTGCACTAGCTCACTCCAGTGCTTAAAAGTTCTCTTGCCTTTTGTTTCAGTAGGGATGAACTCAATATTTCTCTCCTTTTGCAATAATCTACAATAAAGTCTTCCTTGCCTGTTTAATTCTGTCTGATGCAATTTTTCTTTAACATAGCCATGCTGAAGGAATGTGAAAATATCCCATGGAAAAGAATGCTTCAAACTCCCACTCTTTTTAACTGAAGTTCTACCAGTTTCTCATAAATAAATGTTATTCAATTTTTTTTTGCCTTTGGTTGATTTTTTAGAGATCTAAAGGGGTTATTTTTGACAATTTGTCAAGTATGTTTGTTGCAGAGAGGTTTTTGAACTTTTCATTCTGCGACAGCCATCTTCCAACACTTTTAACAATTCTGAATGTTAATATCATTGCCAGGAAGAGCTAACTGGTTATTTACACATTTAGAGATAATTTTTCATGTGCAGTCTTTTTTTGAACACAGATCATTTATTAAAGAGGAAAAAGTCTGTTCTCATAACATTACTATTATCTCACTGTATTTGACCACACAAAGGAGAATTTTCCTATGTTTACACTGTATTTTCTTTTCATTTAACTCTTTTTGCTTTTCTTCTAAGGTCAGTTAATACTTCATTTTCTCATTTACTTTTTTTCTTTATTTTTTTTTTCTTTTCTGAAGAGGTTGATGATTTTCTAAAGACTGGGTGAATTAGAGGAGTCTGAGTGGCACAAACGATTAAAATTCCAACTCTTTGTTTCAGCTCAGGTCGTTATTTCAGGGATGTGAGATTGAGTCCTATGTTGGGGCTCTGCACTCAGTGTGGAGTCTGCTTGAATTTCTCTCTCCCTCTGCCCCTCTCCCCATACTCACACACACTCTCTCGAAAAAAATAAAAATTTTTTTAAAGTAAAAATGAGGTGAATTCTATCCACTGCTTATCTCTTATCTATAGGAACATTTACATGTCCAAAAAGAAACAGTTAAGCAAATTAGCAATGTATGACTTTATTTTTACTTTACACCCATAAAATCTGGTGCACTGATCTACCAAATTCCAGTCTTTTATCCTCCTAATTTTCCAAGTAGAGAAGTGATACTCACATATATAATTATATTTGTCAAGATCTTTTGTCTCTTTATAAATAGAGTCCATTGTCTGCTTACATGCTTCTCAGTTGACATTTATGAAGACATTACACATGAGAAATTGGGGTGGGACAATTAGGGGAGACAATTACACAATGGAAATAATGTTGAATAAATTTACTCCAAAATTCCTTCACATTTTGAATGATTGTCATTTAAGCTCAGTGATTTATTTACTTTCCTTTTAACCTTCCTGAGTAACGTTTACTATCTGACTTAGTACAAATTTGTCTGCTTTAAAATTTTTTTGGCCATTTTTTCCAAAGTTATTTTTGATAAATTTAGTAATATGTTTCTCAACACTCAGAGTTTCCTATATTTTGTGTGTGCTCAGATATTACATATGCAAAAGATATATGTTTATATTGTAGGGTTAGAATTTGGCTTACTAAGGGCTAGTGTTTATTATTTATCCTTATTTTGTAAAATGATAGAATTAAAACAAAAAATTTAAGAGGTATGTTCACATAATAAAAATACTACTGCTAACATTGCCGCTGCTTCTGCTGCTGCCACTTGCTACTACTGCTAAGTAATGTTTATCTCTTTCTGCGCTCCAAGTACTGTTCTAGGGTTTTAGTTATGATAAGTTATTTAGTCTTTACAATACACTATGAGGTAGATACTATCATTATCACCATTTCATAAGTTGAACTGTGGCATGCAAGAGAAGTTGAGAAGGTCTCAAGGTTATATGGTAATAAAAAATAAAATCTAACCTTCATAATTAGTCTGTTTTGAGTGTTGTTCTAAGAGCTTTATATGTTTAATACATTTTTATAATATACTTAATGTAATTATCATATAAAATCTAGTAGCTATTAAATTATTATCATTATCCTCACATGGAATATGGATAAACTAAAGCATATAGATGTGAAATTACTTGTTCATGTTCATGTATCAGTAAATATGGATCTGGGACAGAAGGCCCACATCCTACCTCTCTGGTGAGGGTTGGAGCTGGTATTTGAACTCCAGCAACACAGCACCAGACCTTGTTCTTTACCATTGCTTCCTGCTGCCTTGCAGACAAATTGCATGTGAGTTTTTGGTAGACTTATTGAAGTTTGGGATTAGAAGAAACTTCAAAAGTAACCATCTATTGAACAATCTATTTTACATCTGTTGCAAAATCCTCTCCAGAATTTTCTCAACAAATTTTTGTCCAGACTTTCTTTGAAAATTTTCACTAAACCTCAGGGTAACTCATTCCATTTTGAGGTGGTATTATTAGAGAGTACTTTCCTCTATTGTGATAAAATTTGCATTCTTATAGGCACCACTAAAGTTCTTTGAATCTGATTGGTCTTCTAAAGTCAGAAGAAATAAGTTTAATTCCTTTTCCATATGATAGTCTTTTTTTTTTTTTTTTAAGATTTTATTCATTTATTTGACAGGGAGAGAGAGATTACAAGCAGGCAGAGAGGCAGGCAGAGAGAGAGGGGGAAGCAGGCTCCCTACTGAGCAGAGAGCCTGATGCGGTGCTTGATCCCAGGACCCTGAGATCATGACCTGAGCCGAAGGCAGAGGCTTTAACCCACTGAGCCACCCACGCGCCCCCATATGATAGCCTTTTAAATGTATAAAATTTCTTGAGCTATCCCACATATAACATGATTCTGAGATCTCTCACCATCCTAGCCTCTCTCCCTTAGACCAAAAACTTTATAAATTTTCCTCCTAAAACATTAGGCACAATATGTAATATTTCTGATATATTCTGAACATTATAGATACAGCAGGGCTAAAACTTACTGTTTCCTTTTTGGAAATAGTATAGTACCATGGTTAAAAGTGTGGATGCTGACTTCTGCTTCCAACACTTAAAATAACCACATTACTTTGGACAACTAGAGTTTCTACAACTCTCTGCCTCAGTTTCCTCACTGGTCAAATAGGGACAAGTATAATTATTTTGTGAAACTGGTATGAGGATTAAGTGTGATCATAGTTAAATCATTAGAAACTTCCTGAAACAGTATGAGTTCAGAAACTGTAGGTAAAATTATTTAAGAATTCACTACTTATTGAAGGTCTATTATGTATAGACATTGACATTGCAAAAATGGAATAAAGTTATAGACTGCATTCCCTAGGTATCTCCACTTAAAATTCTAGACTTTATACTTCTTATGAAATTACCTATGATTACATTTAATTTTGGAAAGTCATAAATCCATGTCATACTGTGAACTTATAATTAGATAATAGTAAGGGAAAATCCTTGAGCCTTTTTTATGGCGGCTGCTGTGAAATGCTACCTCTTCTATCCTGTTCTAGGTCATCCAGTTATATCTTGTCAGGATCTTTTGAGATCCTGATTGTGTCTTCTGGGGTAATTGTTTTCTATCCAGCCTCGATGTCATATGTGCATATGAGAAGCCTTCCATCAATGTGGCAACCAAGTCATTGATGAAATGTGAAGTGGAATCGAATCAAAGGCAGAGCCTGCAGCAACCCTTAGAGAGATCCCTTTGGGGAGTCATTTACACAGTTAGGAATCCACCTAACTGTGCTTATACCCAGAACATTTCTTAATCTTGTTAATAAGAACACTGTGGGAGGCTTTTTCACAAGTCTTATTTAAACCCAAATGTCTTATATTAATTTATATATCATTACTTGCTTGGTAATCCTAACTCTATTGGAGAGAGAGAGACAGAGAGAGAAAATCTTAGTATGCTGAGTATAATTGTTCCAAGTAACCCGTGCTGATGCCTAGTAATTATTGTCTTCTATAAGGGCTTTCAGAAATCTTCTAAATAACCACTTATATAACCTAACTAGGGATTAATTGTAAATGTGCATTTTGTACTTTAAGATACACTTCTGCTTCATTTTGAAAATTAAGACTTTATTTATTTATTTTTTTGTCATCACCCTTGTCTCTGCCACTAACTACCAAGATAATGAGGCTTAGAAATGTCATTTACAATTTCTCTCATAGTTTTTGAGATCCAATTTTTCCAGGCCTCAATACTTGAAGCATTTAAAGATATCTCTTGCAACCACCTCATTTATATTTGGTTTCAACTTGATGCCTTTCTATCCCCCTCCAATCTGAAAATCTCTCTTGACAGAGAAGTTGGCAATAAAATCTACTATTATAGCACTAACCTCAAATTGCTACCTTCCTTTGTATTTTTGCTAAAAAAATTAATTTTGATATTTCTATAATATCCTTTGTATTTTTATAACATCTGTTCTTTATGACTTCAGTCTTCAAGACCATTCTCATAAGTCAATGACATTTGTGTATTTGTATATTTGCCAAGTATGGCCCTTCTTTCATACATTCAATAATTTTTTCCATAAATATTTGTGGAGGTTCTCTTATTTGCTGTTCCAGGCACTGGGGATACAATAGTGAATGAAACTGTCATATTCCCTGACTTAGATCCTGGAAATTGGTGTAAACTTTTTATTATTGGATTTATCTTCTCACTTTCTTTTCCCGGCTGAGGGTAGTTTTCTTTTATGTGTTGAACTTTTAATTTTGGGGTATCATGTAGTCCTTTTGAGATGTATCTTTAGGTTAGCGTATCATGATCTTAGAAAAAAAAAACATTTTTAATTTTCTCCTTGAAAATTCTTGAAGTCAGCCCTCTGAATTTCTGAGTCAAAGTCTAACATTTTTCCTAGCATCCATCTCCAATAGTGTTTCCATGATTTTGTAAAACTAAAGACAACAATATGGGACAAAGAGGCTTTGCCAGAATTTACACAGATGTTGGCACATGTGGAAGTTGGATTTTAAGTCTCGGAGTTTTTTTACTTCTTCATTACTCCATTATTATCATGAATGGATTTTTTTCATGGGTTTCTTATATCACCAAGATATTCTGACAACACTTGAGAGGTTTATTAAGGTATGCTCAAATATGAGAAAAAAGAGAAAATATTTCTTTAAAAATGATCATATTTTTTATTACTAATTTAAAATTTTGTCTGTGTTCTAGGAATAGTCCTGCCCTAGTCTATGCCATCCTTGTCATATGGACTTGGAGCATGCTGCAGTTTCCACTCGACCTGGCAGGTAAATGTCTCAATATTTGCTCAAAGAAACAGAAAATTATAACTCCTGATTACAAGCTATAATCTTGTAGGCATTTGAGAAGATTATCATTTTTAATCATTTTGATATCCCAGTGTTGGTGCCGGTTCAGTTTAGAAGAAAAATTGACTGAAACTTAAGAAAACCGCTAGTGGATCCATTCTGGGACCTGGTGATCCTGAGAGAGTCGCGTGTACTGGAGCACAGCTTTACACTCACTTCAAAAAGTGGTTCCATCACATGTGCATTGTAAAATCTCCCACAAACTACGTAAGACCTTTGTGCCTCAATTTTCACCAATGAAATGGGACTGTTAATCATAGTAACTAGAGTTGAAGTTTCTTGTGATGACTAAATAAGATAGAGTTTGTGAAGTACTTAGCATAGTTGCTGGGATATATATGTTACCTCTTGATATTTTCAGGCCTCATTTTCATTCTTTTGTCAGACCCATATCTTAGAATATCCCAGGGAGTAAGAACAGTTTGGGGGCTATAAGGAAAATTAAAATTTTCCTCAGTAGTGGCCCTTAGCATTCCATTGGTCATATTAATAAATACATCAACTCCTAAGACTTTGTAAGAAGAAACTGTTTACCAAGCATATCATACTAGTGATGATATAGAGCTGCTTGTCCAATACAGCATCCACTAGCCACATGTGGCTGTTTAAATTTAAATTAATTGAAATGAAATAAAATTAAAAGTTCAGTTCCTCAGTCACACTAGCCACAATTCAAGTGCTCAGCTACCGTGTATGGCTGCTGTGGTAGGCAGTGCGTTAAGCAGAACATTTTTTACCATCACAGGAAGGTCAATTGGACGACATTAATCTGGAGTCATCCCCTAACTTCCAGGAAAGATACCTGGAATTCTGACTTGAGAATTCTCCAGGATGCTACTTTACCCTGAAGAAATTCTAGGATTTAATAATTACATTTTCCTTAAGCCTGACTTCTTTTTTTATGGCACCCTACTCAATGGCCTCAGGATTAAAATTAATCTAAAACAGAGATATTTAATCTTTCTGCATCTTCTTTTGGCTTACTTTAATAGGCCCAGAGTTTTCAGAGGCCATTTTAGAATTTAGCAAACACTCTTTGAAACAAAACTGTCATCAAAATAGATGGAAAGAATGGGGGTGGATTTTTAGAAACACCCAAAATCTAATTACCGGTTAATAATTACAAACAAATGTATGCTAATAACACACACACACAGACACAGACACACACACACACACACAAACACATTTTGTTGTAATGTGCCCAATCTATACCTCTTGATCATGTGGTGTTTCCTGACAGAATATTGGTGCCATCACTTTAGATGTTGAAGAATACTCTTAGGAGGTCCCCTCGGAACCATTTCCTGACCCTAACTTCTTAAGAGAAGCTGCTATTGGGGCACCTGGGTGGCTCAGTCAGTTAAGCATCTGACTCTTGTTTTCGGCTCAGGTCATGATCTCAGTGTTGTGGGATCAAGCCCTGTGTAGGTTTTGCCCTCAGCAGGGATTCTGCTTGAGATTCTCTCTCCCCATCTCTCTCCTCCTCTCTCCTCACCCTCTAAAAGAGATAAATAAATCTTTTTTTAAAAAGAGAGAGAGGCCACTATTGATCTTATGTTGGTTTTCTTTTTTTATTCACACTGTTCCTCCTCACCCTCCTATATCTTGTGGTTTATAGCCTTGCTAAGAAAATTTTTATTTGGGAAAGAAATTGTATAAACTTTCAGGGGTGATAATGTTATGCAGCTGTTTGAAAAACAAAGACCAAATGTTACTTCTGACTAAATCACTATTGTATTTTCCAACAAACAGTACATTATGTTCACCCATATCAAAGCAGCTTCATAATATTTGCAGGCTCCAGTAGACGAAGGCATTCTTTGTTTGAAAATTCCAAATGGAAGGCTTCATTATTATAAAGGATTATTTTATGCCCTTGACCTTGAATTAAATTAGCATTTTAGAAATTAAAACAAAAAGGTTCATCTGTTGATTGGGCCTCCTTTTGTTCAACTGGAAAATCAGTAATTATATCCAGTGTTTCTTGTAAACCGTGAAATGAAACCATACGGCATTAGACAAAATAAAATAACAATGGCATTTATTTTGGGCTTTTGTCCACCCACCATTAGAAAAATATGTTTAACATGAATTAAGTTTGAATTTGAATTATAAACACTTGCATTTTCACAACATAATTTACACGTGTGGCTAAGTGAGTCAACCAGGAAACAGGTAAATCCCAAAACAGAAGGATCCCAAACTCAGCATCAGCTAAGTCATTCATTATCCCAAGGGAAAGAGAGAAGTGAGAAATCAGAGAGGAGCCAAGGGTGTTATTCTCATGGAAATAAAAAGAGCCAAGGAATAGGGGGTCCTCTCCTCACAGACATCGTTGTTACCTTGGTTTTCTAAAGAAAAAACTGGGGCCCAGGAAGGTTAAGTAACTTGGCCAGCATCTTACTACAAAAAAAAATGAGGCAGCCAGCCTATCCGGCTTGAGGCCTAAAATGCCCTGCTGTGCTCTCTCTCTACACTGCAGACCCTAGGGACAGAAAAGGTGGTGTGGTGTCCCCAGGATGGGGACTAGAGGGTGATCTAAAATTTGTGACATGGATGGAAAGCTGAGGACTGGCTTTCTTTTGTGTGTTTTATTGAAATTACAACAGACAATTGATTTTAAACATAAAATGACCACAGAGATTAAGTGGTTAAGGGGTGGCTAAACGTGGTGTTCAATGTTAAGGATGAGCTCACTCATTCCCCCCAGAATTAAACTATAGAATCAGTCCTAACTGTTAAGTAGTACAGCCCCCATCGTTGATGACTTGTCCCCACTTCATTCTGTCTTACACATTTCAGAGGTGCACTAATTGGTCTGTCTTGTGTTCTCAGTACAGCATGTGGTCTGCCCCTTGTCCATGGCAATGAAGGGGTTCCTCAGCTTCTTCTTTTGCCAATACAGCGCCGATCTTTGGAACATTGGGATCAGCATCTTCATACAAGATGGCCCCTTCCTCATAGTGCGTCTCATATTGATGACCTACTTCAAAGTCATAAACCAGATGTTGGTGTTCTTTGCCGCCAAGAATTTCCTTGTTGTGGTGTTACAGCTCTACCGCCTGGCGGTGCTGGCGATGGATGTCCGCGCTTCCTTACTACATCAGCCGGGAAGCCTGAAAGCAAAACACCGCTGCCCGTGTGAACCCACTGCAAGTGAGATCTCATCTGGAGACCCAGAGAGCGGCTCTAAGGGAGACTTGGGGGTCCCCTTGGAGACCTTACCAGTCACCCCTGAGGACTCTCAGTCCACCCCATAGCTCCTTACTGACAGAAGGCAGCCACTAGAACGTTGGACTTCCTGGTCCTTCTTATGGACGAATCTACACTCTCTCCCTCTTTTTTAACTTTGGCATATAATAATTTTCAAAAGAACAATATAAAAAGTGATCTTAAACCAAAGCTGAGGAATTTTCTTTTTTCAACTGAATGGAAAGAACTTTGATTAGTGGCTATCGCTACAACTTCTGTGCGATGGTATCAGATGTTACAGTTGTTCAACGACTAAGTGATTTGTTTGTCTTGAACTGTTTGAAAAGCTATGGACAGGGTTACAGTGACATGCCCTCAAAAGATTTAGTGCAGACAAACTGTCACGGCTGTTACCTGAAAATAGAGAAGCTTTGAACTTTGGCTCCATTGTCAGACTATCTCATCTGATCTTTCCTGCCATGTCCCTGACATCAAAAAATGTACATTCAGTGAATGCAGAACAAATGAAGGGAAAAGTGCTTTTAAAATTACCTCACTGTGAGCTGGAAGCAGTGAAAATCTCTGCCCAGCTTCCATAGCATTGAGAGCCCGCTCCATAGCTGCACAGACCTTCCCAGGAAAATCATTTTTCTGGGCTGATGTGGTATTCTGTCATGGTGCATATGCTCTTACAGAAATTTTATTGCTTTTGGCTTGGGCACTGCAAAATTCACAGCAAGCCATTTCGGTTGTGAGGCAGGAAATACTGGTAATGCTAGCAAAGTCACAATTTCCACTCTGAAACATGATTTGCGGTATTCGTCAGTATATTTCTTAACTCTACTTTGCCATTTTCTGTATTGCCAAGTCGAATTATGAGGGTTGATGCAAGGAAGCACTGAAACAGGGAGTAAAGGTGTTTCAGGCCCTTTAAGTGTTACCATAGTTTCTGGAGTCAGCCAGAGGTGGATGGAACCCCTCCTAACTGCGTCTATAGGGAGCCTGAGTCGGCCTTTGGTCCCTGGTAAGGTATCGGGGATAGAGGCTTGCATCAGCCAGACACGCAGCCAGCAGCCCTTGACTGGTGACCGGGTGCAGAGGACGCCACGCCACGGCATTGTGGAAATCAGGAAATTCGCTTTTCTTCCCTGCATTAAGACTTCACCTCCCTGGTGTTGAAATAGACATTCTTTCCCCTTACACACCTCTGTACTTTCTAGATGGAGGTCATTCAGAACATTTTTAAATGATTTTTGCTTTTAAAGATACAGTGTGAAAATTTACCTGACTGTATAGCAGTGATTACATTCGAGGCAAGCAGTTACGAAACTGCTCTTTTAGGGTTCAAAGCATAATTCCTCCTTGTTATTATGCTGAGGAATTCAAAGGGACATGAAAGATAAGACCGGAGTATGACCTTAAATTGCGTGTGACTGTTTGACAACCACTGGGGACAATTTTATCTATAAATCTGTGTGACAGGATATCTGTTCAAAATATTTGATTCAATGTTTCATAGGCAAATTCTATTTTTATACAGAGAAATTAATATTTTCCAATCCTTGGCTTTTTCAGTGCCTGATAGCATGTTTTTATTTCATCCTTTTCTTCCTTGTGTTTCTAATTTTAACAGTATGATGATTGTAAAATTACACATGAGACGAGTGGAATACATTTATAATTTTCACAATAATTTTATGAACGTTAAGATCAGGAAATTATATTTATATAAAGAAAAGAATTTGACAACTTTTAAGGGCATGTTATTTAAAATGCTTAGCAATTGGAAGCAAAATAATAAGTGCTACTATTTATAAAAACGCCTCGGCAGAATCTGTTTTTCTGTTGACTATTTTATGTTGAATGTTTTCTTCTACAACATGTATGTGCGGCTTATTATTGCAGATTTGCTCATGGCATACTTTTCATGTTTTAATTTTTTTCTTCCAGCAAAACAAACATTGAGCATCTAAAAATAGATAAACTATAAAGTAGTACGGCTGTTGCAAGGATATTTTTAAACGTTTTCAAATCTGAGACTTGGCTTGGCTTCGTGATTGAGTTCCTAGTGTTTCAGTAAAGTATTTCGTAATTAGCACTCCTCCAAAAGCCTGGGAAATGGGAAGTCCAGAGTCTGGCTTTACTTAGCGTTCCAGGAAGGCAAAGGGCATGGAGGACCATCTTGGCAATGAATGGTGGCAGAAATAGACACACGCTCCACAAGGTTTTCCAGGAAAATCTGTGAAGGGCAACATTCGTTAACTTAACCGCGGGTACCTCTACTCTCATGGACTATTTTTGTAGTCATTTAGTTCATTTAAAAACAAAACCTAAATGCAAGACCTAAATCCAACCTAAATCTAAGACCCCCGATAAAAAGAGTTAAACTTGTATTCAGTAATTGTCTGTTTTTATTCTAGATTGCTAAACATTGTAGTGTTTGAAAACAGTCCAGCATTTCCTATAAAGTGATTAAAACAGCAGTTACCATGCGTATATTAACAACCCGGGACCTGCTTCCGTGGTATGTGTAAGCAGATAACTGTTCAGATCATCTGTACGATGTGTCGCAAGCCATACCTCTCTATGATCCCTCACAGACCCACAACACACCAATCCCCAGCCAATGAGGAGAGCGGCTCGTTTGTGGTGGTGTCGTTATTGTTGTGGTTGTTGTTACCTAATTCCTTGATGGAAACTCGATCAAATGTCTTTCCTAAAAACATATCATTCTACTCATGAGGAAACACAGGGTACATGTTTTAATGATGTTGTATGGAAACATAACCATGGCATGGGTTTTCTTTTGACCCTGACTAGATGAGTCCCAAAGGACATGACTTCCCATTGCAAGATCCTTAAACTGTCTTTATCTTTCATTATTCTGTGAATTTTTTTTCAGCTGGAACTGCTAACATAGGAAAATAAAAATTTGTATTGGCCAATAACATTCTAGCTAATCTTCCAAAGTGAAGACTCATACAAATTTACCGGTGAGACCTGGAGTGCTTCCACTAATATGTTGCAGCACTTCAGGCCCTGTAAAACCAGAAAGACACAACCAAGAAGCATTGGGATTCTCTACTGTAATATTAATTGTGGATTTGTGATTTAATAGAAAGCTTCGAAAGCTCTGGAAAAGCATGCATTATAGGTGCACATGGTTTAAGTTTCCTCCAAGGTTTCAGATTTCAGCACTGACATCTATTCTCTTTGGCACTTAGTTTCAATTCTTAATCTATTCTCTGGTTAAGAGAGAGAAAGAATTGAAGAAGGCCAAGTGTCTGTCCACCTTCACTCTGCTTTGGCGCTAGGAAAGTGAAATGCTGAAATATATTGTAGAGACTTGACGTACACACACAAAAAAATCTTGAATTATAAGAAGAGACTGTTACTTTTTTGTTTTGTTTGGGTTTTTTGTTTTGGTTTGGTTTTGCTAATTTCTTTGTACTTTGGGCCCTTCTGATCCACTCTCGCAAATATCCTATTTGGGGGTAAAACTCGGCAGCTGGAGGACATTTATAGCCCTGAGGCTTCAAATAACATTCCATATGATGGGAGGAACTTTAAACAGTGTTCAAATAATCAACGGCTGCAGCCTTATATTGTACGCATGTCCATCCTCTAAGTCCTTTCTAGGATATTTTGTGAGAATATTTTCTCCAAATTATTTATATCAATACTATTTTACTACAAATGACCTTTGTATTTTATTATATACATTAAAAGGTTTGTGTACAACATTATCTTGATGTCTGTTTTTTGTCTGCATTTCTTGTCTTTGTTCTCTACTGTCATTCATTTCATTTCATTTTTAAGCTTTGATTTTAAAAAACAGATCTATTTAGATTGTGACTAAAGTGGCATTTCAAACTAGCGAGGAAAGGCTGACCAACTTTATAAATGATGTTGGGGAATTTGTGAACCATCTGGAAAAAATAAAGTTAGATTTTTATCTCACGCAATATATAGAAATAAATTCCAGATGGATTAAAGAACTAAATATAAAAGTAAAAACTATAAAATATTAGAAGAAAATACAGGATGTGTCTTTAGCATTTGGGGAATGGAAAAGATCTTCCAAAGCAAGACGTGAAACCCAGAAGCTCTGAGAGAAAAGATGGACAGATTTTCCTACATAAAGGTTTAAAATTTCTAAATGGCCAAAGGTGTCATAAATATATTACTCTCCTTTCTGGGGAATGGTGTCAGTGCAGTTATACAAGAGAAATGAGAGTTATAGAAGTTAGAAAGGAGTTAAATTTATCACTTAATTGTAGAAGATTGAAACTTGAACATCCAAGAAAAGCACATAAAAACATAAACTGTTAAAAATAATAATCTAAAATCATGCCAAAATCAATGCTTTTCTATACATAAACAAAGATTACATAAGATATTTGAAGGAGAGAGTTCCATTGTAATATAAATTAGAACCATAAAATATGTAAGAATAGACTTAGTAAATGTGCAAGATCCATGTGAAGAAAACTTCAAAATGATTTTGAAAAGCATCAGTGGATAATTTAACAAACTGAAGGTTATATTTCTATTAGGGAATGGTTAGATGCCTTGGTATTTTAAAAACTATTAATTTCTCCTAAATTGATCTACAAATTTAACACAATCTCCACAATGACAGCAGCAAGATTTTCATTTTTAAAGATGAACCATGCTAATTCTAAAGATTTTATGACAAAATAAGCATGAAAGAATACCTGGGAAACATTAAAAGTAAAGAAAAAAATGAGAAAGAGCTTTAAGGATATTTAAATATATTATAGATCTACAATAACCAAGAGAATTCAATTCTGTCAGGCAGAAAATGGAACAGAATAAGGTCAAGAAATAAACTAAAGTACATAAGGATTTTGATATATGATAAATCATGAGTGGGGAGTGATAAAGTATTGTAAGTGCCTTAAGGTTTTTAAAATATCAAATTAAATACCTACCTCAACCCTTATGTCCAAAATATTTCCAAATGGACCAAAGAATTTAACACTCAAATTAAAAAAAAAAAACTGCAATGATGAGAATGTTTCTAAGCAAGATACAAAACCAGAAACCATAGGCAATGAATAAATTTCAACTTGTAAAATTAAAAAGTCTTAGCATCACGAATATACCATAAGTGAATTCAAAAATTGAACAATGAACTGGGTAACTACTCTTTCAACAAATGTAACAAAGCATTAGTTTTCTTAATGAGCAAAGAGCTCTTACAAATAAGAAAAAAAAAATCTTTTGGAAAAATAAGCCAAAGACACATGATTCAATGTGAAAGGAATAGTCAAGGAAATGCAAATCAAACCACAATGAAATACCATTTTTCAAATGCAGATGAAACCACAAGATACCATTTTTCAATTATCAGCTTGGCAAAGATTCAAAAATGTTTTAGGATGCTGCATTAGAGGGGCTCAAGGGAAGTAGGAATTCTTACTCAATGCTAGTGAGGATACAACTTGGAAGATGATTTGGCAGTAACAGTCTGAATTAAAAATACATTTGTCATCCGACCCAGCAACTCAACTTCTAAGGAAGTATTCTACAGACAATGTGCACAAGAATGTGTGTATAAGACTAATCAAAGCAGTATTTTCTGTAGCAGCAGCACAGTGTCCATCCATAGGGTCATTATTAAATTATTAAATATCCATACTACATAATAGTGTGTAGCTTTTTAAAGGAATAAAGTAGATCCCCTAAGTGCTGATAAGGAAAAATCACTTTAAAATTTTGTTAGGTAACACCAAGGGATCAAACCATGAGGTTAGTATGTCGCTATTTTTATAAATGTTATTCATACCTTTACAAGTGGCTGGTAAACCTAGAAAATGATCCCCAAGTTTCTGATGATCATAGACATTCCCACCTTTCCTGAGGTTTTTTTTTTTTAGCTTTTATACTTTTCATAGTTTGGAAGTCTTAAGCATCCATTACTTTAGTGATTTTAAAAGTAATTATTAATAAAAAAGAAACCTCACCAACTCACAGAGCCTTTTGCCATGTGCAGACACTCTGATATCATTTTGCAAATAGAGCAAAAGCACATCAATCATTTTCACTAAAGAAAATATAGACTTTGCCATTATAACTAAGAACAATCTTTAGACTCTTTAGGTGAATCAACAGTTAAAACCTTGTCAAATTCCACTTGCCTTATTAAGTGTCAAACCTTAGGTAATTAAGTAATGAATAGACTTATAAGACCACAGAAAAATCAAACTGACCAAAACGATTCACTGGTTCTTGATGGGTACCACGAAGACTACTTTGCAATGGCCAGTCTGATACTTTCACACCTCCTTACATTTTTGAAGCTACCAAAACAAACCACAGAGGAATTTCCCAATTGAATTACAGAGTCAAACTGATTTTCCCAGGAAAGACGGAGAGCTGAAGGAGCCCTGAAAGAGAAGTCAGAAGGAATCTGTGCATCTGTTCCCAAGTCCATATTCATAGTCCATCTAACTTGTGTATATAAGCTTTTCAGATTTTTGTCAAATATTTACTAAACTTAAAATTGATTGGGTAAGTGATCAAATGGATCATATGCAAATCTGATCACATTATTGAGGAAAACAAAAATTCCTAAACCAACCATATGTCAGATATCGTATAGTCTTTGTATCCAAACTAAGAATTTTGGGCAAGGAAATTTGAATCTACAAGACAAAATATGTTTTCTCTGTGGATGCTGTTGTTCAGTGTCTGCCAAGTGCATAGCTGGAGAATTCAGATGGTTGTGGTTCTGGGATCTTGGGGATTGTTTCTACCTTCTGGCAAAGAATGTTCTTCCCTATTATTCAAAGGTTCCCATATGACCTGAATGACAGCTAACAGCTGGGTCAAAAGCTATAATTATATCATCAGCTCTCTTGGTTTCAACTAACTTCTGTAACTTGTGGGGTTTTTTGGTATTTAACTTCAACCTCTTTCCTGAAATCCATGCCTGGATTTGCATCTCCCTCAGCTGCTCTGTAAGCATCTCACACTCAGTCTATATAGAATACATATCTGACACACTCCACTACCAATAGACTCTCTTCCCTATGTTCCATGTAATGTCTAGCAGCATCACCAGCCACACAGGCACCCACACTAAATCTGGAGATATCCCTGACCTTCTGCTCTTCTTTCTTATCCTTCCTACCCAAGTAATCGCCTCATTCTTTCAGTTATGCTGCTCATAATTTCGTTAAATCTTTAACCTGTTCTCTCTTTTTCAACAGCTACTGTCCTCTTTTAGCGTCTCATCATTTCTTGCATCAGTGACTGTTGTCATTTCCCAACTGACCCTCCAACCTCCTGGTTAATCCCCCATAAATATTTCAAACTGCATTTAGAGCTGTTCCAAAATGCACAATGGATCATGTATCTCTTCTATTTAAAATGATGGTGCCTCATTGCCAACAAGATCAAGTATAAAGTCCCAGGAAAATTACTGAAGACCTTTCATAAGCTGACCCTAACTTGACTTTTCAATTTCGTTTACCATCACCATGTACATGTGTGTGCACACACACATGTGCACGCACGCACACACACACACACACACACACACACATACCCCTTCCACTGTAACATAGTACTCATGCTCCCCTAAACATGTCATTATATTTCACATAACAATGTAAAGTTGGCACACTTTGCTATTTCTCTTTTCAGTGATGCACTTCATTACTACTAGTCTATTAGTGATTCTTTGTCTACTCAGCCCTCATCTCTCTTGGGTGGCCCATTCCACCATCCAGAGTTGATAGCTAAGGGGAGGAGACAAAATCCCATTGGCCAAGATTGTTCTGCATGCCGTAGGAACTCTAGGAGAGTGGACACAAGTATTATTGGAGAGTAGAGAATGCTCTAGTCTCAGGTCTCTGATTTCTAGGATTTCCTTCAAAGAAACAACTCTGTGTAGAACTGGGGGATACATCAATTATCATGGTCCCAGACTAGAGGCTATAGGAGAGGCAGCAGGCCAATGACTCTCAGAAGTTTCCTCCTTTCTTCTCACGTCTTCACAGCTTCCAGAACTGAGTGACTCTCCTTCCTTCCTGTGTATTCATAGCACTTTGTACTTGCCTCTGTCCAAGCGTTTATCATAATATATGTAATGATTTCTTTATGTGTCTGTCTCTCCCATGCCTATGAGCTGTTTGGGGGCATAGGCCATCTCTTATAGTCTATCATAAAACCACACAGCTCCAGACATACTGAAATTTTGTCTGTTCTCAGAAAACAAGTTTTTTTTCTGTCTTGGGGACTTTGTTCTTACTGGTGCTTCCAGCAACCCTCACCCTGACTCTTTCTTTTTATTTGAATTCCAGCTTAAATGCAAGGTCCTCAAAGAGACCATCACTTTTTGCCTTCTTCAGTCATCCCCATCACATCAATCTTTATTTTTTTCCTAGCATTTTTCACTAGGTGAAATTATCTTTACTTTATAAATTTATTTACTGTCTATCCTACCTATAATGAAAATATAAAGGTCAAGTGTATCTGTCTTGTTCACCTCTGTGTCCCAGAGACTAGCACATGGTAAGTAGCTGCTCAGAAACTACTGTTGAGTGCGTTATTTTTTTCTGTGCTTATTTATATCTTTAATTCTTTTATAAAACTAAAATCATACTATTTATGTATATATTCTACTTTGTTCATTTATTATCATTTCTTGAGCTTTTCCTAAAGTTAATTATTCTTTGAGAGCATAATGTTTACCTACTCCTCTGGGTGAATGTAGAAAAAAACTAATCACCCAGGTCACCTGCGTGGCTCAGTCAGTCAAGTATCTGCCTTTGGCTCAGGTCATGATGCCAAGATCCTGGGATGGAGCCCCACATTGGGCTCCTTGCTCAGCCAGGAGTCTGCTTCTCCCTCTCCCTCTGCCTCCTCCATCCCCCACTCGTGCGCTCTCTCCTTCTCTCAAATAAATGAATAAAATCTTTTTAAAAAGAGAAAGACAAAAAAGAGAGAAAGGAAAAAACCTAACGGAACCACCATAGGCTTTCCCAACCACTCTCCTCCTTGACACTTTGCTTGCTGTGGAATGCCTCTTCTTTGTGGCTTCCTCCACTCCTGTGGTGATGTGAGATCCCCAGCTCTGTGTCTCGTATTCTCTCATTGTTTGATCCTTCGTTTCCATGGGTCTGTTGACTCTTGCACTCTCTAAATGTATAAGCTCTATCTTGTCCATCCGGGCTCAACTCTACCTCTGCAATTTTGCTCTCATCAATGATCCCTTAAGTCTCTATTGCCAGCTTTTTCCCAAGCTTCTCTTCCACATTTCCATGTAGATGCTCTTCTGCCACTTCCAGATCAACATGTCCACGATTGGATCAAAACATGCCCTCTTCCAAATCAGTTCCTTTTCTTGAACTTTCTATTTCTGTTGATAGAATCATGATCCTTCCAGCCATTTTAGCTCAAACTAAGTTGTCATCTTTGATTGACTTTCCTCATTCACACATTTGCTGAATATTTTTGTTTTGCATAATGAATATAATTTTATTGCTTTTCTCTGATTATATAAGTCATATGTGTTCCATGTAATGCTTCAAACATTTAGAAAACAAAAAAGAAGGTAAAAATCACAAGGAACAGCAACCTCCTAACTACAATTGTTCACCATTATTAATGCCATCATTAATAAAAGCCAATTATTTGTTAATCTTTTATTTCAGATAGGAAAATGATAGACAATATTTGGATACATAAACAAGTTTACATAAATAAGATAATAGGCTAATTAAATCTTTAAAATAAAAACCATAGAAGGAGTTGCAAAAAATTGTGGCTTCATTTAAATCTGTATGATGAACAATTTCAGTCCTCAGTCTTGTCAGTTTTACCTCTAGGAAGGCATATATAATCTTATGTTCAAAAATGAAAAATGTCCACATTTTAGGCCTTTTGTGAATTTGAAGCCTGGACCAAATGGTGCCCCTCTGGTAAACTCTGGAATTGGGACCTTATTTTATTCATCTTTTTATGCCCCATGGCGACTCTCATGGCACATGTGGAGCAATTTTTTGCTCTGTGAATGATCAATGGCATCAACAATTATCTTTTAATACCTACTATACACAAGCCACTGCTAGCTATGTGTGAGATACACACATGAATAAGACATTTCCCTTGCTATTGAGGAAATTTATATCCATAATCTTTCCCAAAAAATGCCACTATAACCTCCATAAACTTCACTACCTCCCACCTATCTTCAGGCCTGTGAAGGGTTCCTTTTGGTTCTCTGTGGGTTTTATGTAGAACCTGAAGTCCGTGGCCTTGCTCCCAGCATGCACTTTGATATGTGAGAGTGGATGCAAAAAAGAGAGGAGATCTGAGAGAACAGGTTTAAAAGGAATGAACATTGTTTGTTTTCTGAAAACATATTTTGTAGTTTCATGGCCCTTGATCACTGTAGGATGGCCACCGTGGGATCCCTCAAACATTGCAAGAGCTCATCGTGGTCATATAATGATTTTGACTGTAATCTGCTGCCTTCTTTTCACAGGATGCAGCCATTCTGCAGAGGCTTCTGTCTGAACCCAGCCATATTTCTAGGCTCAACGTGGTGGGACACCATTTATGTGAAGGCACCAGGGGACACTTAAAAGCATCATGTGGACCTTCAGGATAATCTAAAGTGTATTCCTAGCAGATGTCCAAGGCAGAAGATGCTCATTTGTTACATGTAAGGGAGCAGAGAGATTTATTTTTACACATCCACTGGACTGAAAGGAAGAACACTTGATGCGATCACATCCTAGCAACCTCAATTACAGCAAAAGAGTCTTGGAAGGAAGACATGCCTGCCCTACACTCGAAGAGCATAATCTCTCCTTAAGTTTTTGAAAAATATTTTTCAAAAAGTTTTAAATTTTACTGAAGCAATACATGGCATGAAAGCCTTAGAGAAAATGCTAGCTTAGAGAACATGTCAGTCATTTTTAAGAGCAGATGTCCACCACTTTTCTCTTTGGGGGAAGCAGCCCATTAAGCTGCATGCTGCTGAATCAGATGTGACAAAAAAGTTCAGTCAGCCCAGTTTATTTTGGCTTGAGAGTCAGCAGCCATGAGTGGGCAATGGCTGGTATTTCTGAATCTGCTATAGCTTCTACTTTAGAGACTATTGAGTCAGACCTGACTGAACTCACAGACCTCTCTGGTTCTGCTGCACACATGTGCCTCTTCACGGCCCGACTGCTGGAGATCTATAGCATCCTGGTAATTTGTGTTTTAAAATTGCACACCTACCTGCACAGATGTAAAATCAGCACCAAGCAAAATAAGCTTACCCTCGAATCTTTGTATTCTGTGTTCTTCCATAGAAGACTAAACACCCAGTCGCAGATCCATTTATTATACAGTACATGTCATCTCTGGGGGTGACAGCCACATTCATCAAAGCTCCAATCCCTCAAAAGGGATAATGTTCAGGAAATATTTGAACGGCTATCAGAGAATTCATCCTCGCCTTATGGCTTTTCTAAAACTTAATAAAAATCCTGTTTTCATCAGAATCTTCCAAAGAATACAGACCTCATATCTCCAACTTTTCTTGGAGAAGCCAAAGCAAACATCAACTATTAAAAGTTCTATATTTTAGTTTCAAGTGCCTCACTTTAGTGTCATCCTGTTGACTTCCTTTCAGATGTTGTCCACACAGGATTTTACTCAAGACAGATTCTGCTCTATATTTGTGCTTTGAGTCACATACCTTTGGAGTGTTTGAGCTTGAACCAATGTTAGATCTCCTTACTTCTTTGAAAGTGAGGAAATAAAAAAAAAGTGAAGAAATAAAAGCTGGAAGAAAAGCAGGGTCATCCTAGATATACCCTAGCGAATGGGAAATTTTAGACCAAAATGACCTGTACAAAAAAAGCAAAATACAAATAAAAATATACAACAAAACAAAAATTAATCATGTTTAGTTATCTAATAACACTCAATATCTATAATAACCTGAACATAATCTTACCTGCTCAACATTTTAGAGTTTACACAATGTTTTCACATCAATTGTTTCAATACTCACAACTGCTTTAGAAACTTTTTTTTTTTTTTTGCCTTAAACAAATGAGGAAATGAGCACTCAGAATGGCTAGAACACTTGCAAAGTTCAGGATTTTGGGTCTGCACAGGGGCTCGTATCCAAAGGTTCTGATTCCCAGGCCAGTAAGTTTTGTGAAATGATTCTATTCCAACAGTAAGCAGCACTGCCCATAAATCAACTTAAAAATCTAATAGATTTGCTTTTCCACTTGGTCTGAAATTTTCCAAACCTAGCTTTGACCAGCAATATTGTTCTAATGTCCCAGGGAGTGGGTCCAAAGCCATGCATCCATAGATGACAACATCTGTCAGCATAATCAGAACGGGATTAAATTACGACTCTGTTTCTTCAGTCCCTAATCTGGTTTGCTCCCAGCAGCTTCCATCCTCAGAGTATTCAAGTAATGTGACTGCCTCTTCCCAAAGAGAGACTGGTATTGTGAATATTTGTTCAAAGACAACTGTTGCTGTTGTTCCTGTGGTACTGGGATTAATTATATCTGAGTGTTTTCTTTTGATTGTCTCCTTTTCTATATTTAATGGAGCTGGAAAAAATAAAACTCAATTTTCCTTTTTCCCACACAGAAACCCTTTCCATATTTTCTAAAACAAGTAAGATAATAAAGGAAAGGCATAGTGACAGGAAAGATACAGGGTTCATTTACAGACCTTTGTAGTTTCCTTGACAGACTTCTCCCTTCCCTCCCCTTCCAGGCTCTTCCCTTTCACAAGAGTACTTTAGGTCACAAGGATAGGACTCTACAGCAGGTAAAAGTAAAAGGAAACCAGTAAATCTTTCTTTCTCTTCTTTCTCTGACTTCTTCATTTGCATAAATTAAAACCCATCCTAAACTGGCTTCTTTCCTTTGGCATAAAAGTAAGTTCTTCAAGTACTCATTAAATGCCCAGTCATCTCATCCTGTTTTTGGTTTCCTTAACTTTTTGTCCCTCAACCTCTCATGGATATCTCTTGTCAGACTGGTAGGAATTTTTTTTTTTTTCTGTAAAATTTGTATTGGTAACCTTGGAAAGTCTGAATTGCATCCAAAAGGAATTCATTACTGAGTGGGGGTGACTTTGACTTTCATAAAAATGAATGCTCCAAAATCATCAGCTTTAGAAAATAATTCATTATACTTTTTTTTTGGTGGTGGTGGGGTGGATAAAGTACCCTTCATAAAAGCACCTCTTGCATGAGTATCCTGCATGACCTATCTCTTATGAAAGAAAATGTTAGGACAGTCAGCTATTTGGAAACACTGTACGTGCAAGCTTTTATGCTGACTTTCAGTGAGAACAAGATGAATCATGAATACTTAAAATTCTTTCCCCATGGTTCGGCTTGAATCCTCATTTAATTGTTTCAGAATATGCACCTGGGAGATGCTGTGTACAATATGGGTTTGTGCATTGGAGCCTCCAAAAATTGTCCAGCTTAGTGGCCAGTGAGAATGAGTTCCCTGGAAATTTCATCTCAGAACTCTCTTGTCTCATTATTTGGCCAGATACTTTCATTTCTCTCTTCTCCCAAGGCAAAAGAATATCGACCACTAACCCCAGTATATTGAAGGTTAACAAAAGTTTTTTAAGATTTTTCCTTAATTTAGAAAAATGACATAAAACAACTGAGGATAAGATGTGTGCATCTAACACCCAGCTCAAAATAATTTTAATATTTTGCCATATTTGCTTTCAATTTTCTCATGTTAAATATATAAATACAGTGATGATTAAATAAAAATCCTCTTTGTACTCCTACTCAGTTGCATTCTTCTTTCTCTCTCTCCAGAGGCACACACTTTCATAAATTTGGGAAATAATCTCCCAGTCCACATTTTTATATCTTTACTATGTATCTTTAAATATGATATAATATTTGAAGCAGATAAATCTAACTGTCCACTTAATCACTGTCACACTGCCTTCTACCATTCTATCAGAAGCCTGGTCCTATCTAGGAAGAAGTGGGTCAGGAAGTTACACACACACACACACACACACACACACACACAATAGTCTGTGGTGTAGCTAAGGAGTGAAGGGATAAGTAGGAAAGAATGTGACCTAGTTTGGGTCAAGAAGCTTTACACAGAAGGTCAGAAAGTAAGGTTTCTAGGAAAACCATTGTTTTCTTGGTAAAGAGGATACATTCAGATTCAGCTCTGAGGCATGGATGCAATGTATGACATGGAAGCTATCATCTCGTCACCTTGGGAATGGAAGAGAGGGAGATAGAATGAGCAACGCAAGCCTTGAAAAAAAGACACTGGCTTCAGGTTTGAGCCCCTCTGAAAATATTTTTTTGAGTCCTCTGGCAAAGATGGACTAATTAAACATATTTAGACATGTACATACCCTGTTATCCTTTTGGACCAGACCTGGTTAATTGTACAAGTGTCCCATCTCTCACTTTGTGGGACTTGACTGATGGCACCTTGGAGCCACTTCATCTGGATCACCTTCAGCTGAACTCTTAGAGGACAAAAAACTGCCATTTTAGTTAAGCCACTGTCATTACATTTCTTTAAATGTAGCCAAACACAATCTTAACTGCTAATGTATTATCTTGTTTTTTTAAGATTTTTATAGAAATGATATTACCTTAACAATCTGTTTTTTCACTCAAATTATGTTCACTCTTTATCCACTTGATACATAAATATTATTTAGTTACTTTTAAATTTATTTTTCCACCCACTTTTTTCCCATGGGTATTTAGATTGTATCTTAATTTTCACCATTACCAATGATATTGTAGGCTCATATGCATAAAAGTTTCTCTAGGATGTATGTTAGATGAAGACTCTAATGGATTTCTTTTATATTCTTAGTTTGGGTCTAAGTGACTTTTTGAAAATATAGAATTATTTGTGAATTTAAAGGCAGGTGGGTAATGACAGTCTCTGGGGCTCTTTAAACTATATGATGTCACATTTTTTTACCATATTTATTAAGCTTCTGACAAAAGTGAAAACAAAAATTTAAAAATATACAGAAACAGCAGTAACTGAGTAAAAAAGATTTTTATTTCCACAAGTTCTATGACAATTCCTTCTGTTAATCCCCTTTTGGTCATGAAATTCTATACCAGGATTTTTCAACCAGGGTACAAATGGGACTATATCATTCTTTGTTGTAGGGCCTGTCCTGTGCATTATAGGATGTTTAGTAGCCTCTCTGGCCTCTATTCACTAGAAGGCATTAGCACACTCCTTCCCAGCTGTGACAACCAAAAATAACTCTAGACATCACCAAATGTCTCTAGGGGTGAGGGGGTGCAAAATGACCTGGTTGAGAACTACTGCTTTATAGCAGCTAATTTTTGTGGTATTTAGGATCAATATGAACAAAGAACCCCATGGAAGCAATGGCAGACCATGAATTTTTTTTAATGGTAATTTTCAGCCCAATATAGTACTGGTTTCAGTAAACCTATATTTCCAGTCCTTAAGTTGGGGAAATTAATATTGAATAATCATAAAACCTTTGTAAAATAAACATATGAGGAATAATAAGTATATAATTACATTTATACTGTGCAGATAATTTTCCTCAATGTGTTAGATATACCTGCTTATTTAATCTTCACAACCTACTTGTAATATAGGTACTATTTTATACCCATTTGACAGATGAGAAAACTGAGGTGCAAGAAGTTTAAGATTTGTTCAAGGTATGTGCAATTACCACCATGTTATAGATGAATAAATTGAAAGAGAGATTAAGAAAGCTAACAGGGATCTCATAGTATTAAACTCTGAGGTAATATTCATTATGGATTAATATGATTACACGCATGAACATGATACAAATTAAAGCTATTTACTGTCAGAGCTACTTAGCATTAAGGATATGGAATTTAGTTACCTCTTTTGCAAATATAGAAAAATTAGATTTTGTAATTTGTCATTAGAAGATTATATTAATGTCTAAGTTCTAACAATTCAATTTTCTTCCTCTTTCTCTTTCCTCCCTAACCCCTCACATTTTTTCCCAGTAAGGATTTAGGTAAGGCAGGCAACTGGATGGATAAAACTAACTAACTATAATATATTATAGTTATATAATATATGATAAAACCTTATGGGAACATAAGATGGATTCAGAAATGATAACAAAACACATCCTAGAAGGACCTACACATTGCCCTAAGAAGACTATACAAGAGAAATTGGCTCTCTGTCAAAGGAAGCCTGGTCAGTTACACAGCTCTGATGGCCCATTAGAGAAAAACAAACCCATTACTCAGAGGAAGTACACTGTTTCTGGTGTTAAGATCAGACAGGAATTTCTCCCATTGTGCCTGTCAAAGTTACTTGGTGCACAGTATTTTGAACAGCTTTCCTCATCAGCATTCAAACAAGAAATCCAGGGATGAATTTTCCGTCTGGGTAAGCCCAGCTCAGGAAAGCATGTTGTCAATTATGCGTTGACCTTTTTATGCTGACTAGATTTTGATTCTTTCATGAAGAAATCTAGAGTCATCAAAATATCAAAGTATACAAGAATTCTATACACAATCCTGACCTGATTGTACTTTTTTCCAGATTCCTTGGGATCTTTATTAATTTCCATTTGACACCTCTATTATAAATATTCAGACAAATACACTTATTTTGAAATGTACTTTCTTTTTTAAGTTTTGAAAATTCCTGATTGTGCCTCTTCTCCCAAAGCTACTATATTGAGCCATCGTAGGGTCACTGTGGTTTGTGCTACTAACTTAATAGCAATTTGTGTAACTTTATTTGCCAAGCCAGTAGCTTATATTCTGTAAGGCTCAGGGCACTTAATAAATTAATAATTTTTAAAAAGCCTACAATAATAGTTGCAAAACCAGCAAAACCCACAGTGGGCAGATTTCACTTTCTATTCCAAATTGCTAGCATAGGTCTATTAACAACTAGAACAATGGTGAGGGTTATAATGGTTTTTTGTGCATTACATCTTTAAAAGAAGATTCAGCAGGGTAGGTCGAGGGGAAAATAGCTGAAACTTCTAGTTCCTGTTGTAATTCAGAAATTACTAATATTTATTATTAGTAATATTAATATTATTATTATTATCATTACAAATAGTGAAAGTAGGAATGCATAAATAAAGTCTGCCCCAGGGGCAGCCTGGAGCTATATTCCAGCAAGTTACTGTGCTTCAGTATTATGAGAATTTTTATCCATCATCAATAAAAAATGAGCATAGCAGTTATTATGGCAGTTCCACAGTCAAGACTGTTTCTGCTATTACATCTCTTGGTAAAAGGGTGATACACTCTCCATTATATGATGTCAACACATCCACCTTTCCGACATTAAAGTATAATGTACAATCTTTACATGGACTCTTCCTTAGTGAAGTCACATTTCTATGAACTTGGGGCAAGGACACAATGGAGCTAAATTAACTGTGGGCAGAAAGTAAAGTAAATTACATTTTTTATAAGCCAATAGCAGCACTGAGCTACCACCCTTCCTTTTTCAGAAAGGAATGAAGTTGAAATAAATTTGACAAAATAAATATTTTACAGAGCAGGCCTGTGCTCACCAGTGGTGGAATTATGCCAGATCAATGCCCTTGATGCTCCGCTGGGCACAATCTCTGGAACCACATATGAAGCAAATACTTCCCTAGCCCCAAACTCTCCAGTACCACATATATAAGTCAACAGTCTGAGCAGACTGTCTGGCTGCAGCGGCCATCTTTCTAGCAGCATGGCGGTTGGGGTTGGGTTCTCAGTACATCAAAGTCCCCCTCTTTATATGCTGATTTATTTCTTCCCATAACCCCTTTAATTTTATTTTATCCTTTTCCTAAATGTAACTACTCCTGCTTACAGCCATCAATGGGATATAAAAGCTTCATGGTAACTGACTAGAGCATAGGTATGGGGAAATTTGAGAAGCCCAAGATACAGAACAAAAGACCCCAGTCAAGCCCAAACTCTGCCCCTCCTTTGATGTCTTACTTTGGGAAAATATCTTTCCTACTTTTTAGTAGATAGTTTTAAGGGTATCTGACCAGCTCTAAATGGTTCCCACTTCTCTGGGAAGCCATGCCTGTCTTATCTGCATACTCCTTATCTATAGCTAATTGGATTTTATTCATCAGATTTTCTCCCCCAGCAGAGCTGATAAAAGGTAAGCTGTGAAAAGCTCCTTTCTGCCACGGGAACAAAGCAGGAAAAGCTATCTGCAGGAAGAAAATAATATGGTAGAAAGGAAGAGAAGAACAAATAAGAAAAGGAAAACTGAATCTTAATGCTTCTTAACCTAACATAGGGAAGGAGGGAATGTCATCTTGGCAGCATTCCTATCTCACAGTCTTCATTTAGATCATACCTAAGATTTGCCTGCACACCTACCCTCTGGTTCTATGAGACCCCCTATGTCTTAGTGCTAGAGTTTTATCTTTTTTTTTTTTTAAGATTTTTGTGGGTTTTTGTTACCTGTGACCACAAGAGTCCTAAGATACTCCTTGAAGCCTTGACTTTTCTTTTTCTACCACAGAACTAAAATTCCTGACCCACTATCATCATGGATTTGTGGAAGAGGAAAGTGAGTTCATGACAATATTCTTTGTTGTTAATGAATTATAAACTCATTTCTTTGACCAACAAATGTTTACTGGGCATCCACTATATTTCTGACACTACCTTAGACATAAGAATAGAGCACTGAGTAAATAAATAAATAAATAAATAATAAAATAAAGCATTGCCAAATGGAATTTATATTCTGGAGGAGGGAAATATAAAGTGAAAAGTTAAAAAGCAAGTAAATATATTGTATGACAGGTGATAAAAGGAAATTTTAAAAAGTAGTGTAAAGGTGGCAGGGAATGATGGAGGTGAAGGGTTGTTATTTTAGGTAGATTAGTTAGAGAAAGCCTCAATAATGTATTAACATCTGAGACATGAAGCAAATTAGGGAGTGAGATAGGGAGCCATCTGGAGAACAGCATTCCAGAAGAGAGAAAAGTAATACAAAAGCCCAGGGGAAGGTGTGGATGTATTGCATTTGGGGAACAGAAAGAAGACCGGAGTGACATAGTAGAAGATAGGATCCAGGAGTGGCTATTACACTATGGTAAGGACTTCTAACTTTACTCTGAGTGAGGTAGAAAACTAATGGATGTCTTGAGGAGAGACTTGGCATGATTTGACTCCCATTTTGAAAGGATTCTTGAGATCCTGCATGAAGAACAGACAGTCAAGGGAAAGGTGAAGCAAGGAAACTTTCCTGGAGCCACTGTGGTGGTCCAGCAGACGGGTTTGGGTGGCTCAGCTAAGAACGATGGCTATAGAGGAATAAGAAAGGGCCAGATTTTCATTGGATTTGAAGGCAGAAGCTGCAGAGCTTGTTGATGGTTTAGAAATGGGTTTGAGAGAAGATGGGGCTAAAGGAAGAGTAAAGATTTTGGCCCAATAGACCAATGGAGCTCTTGCTGATGAGCTGAGGGAAGATTACAGGATCAGAAGCCATTGAAGTGGGGAAAAAGAAAAGTTTCATTTTGGATATGGTAAAATTTTAACAACAATTAGACATCTAAGTAGAAAGGTGAAGTAAGTAAGGACTTAGACATGAGAGTTTGGAGAGACTTCTAGACTGGAGATCTGGATTATATTCCTACCTTCTTATATCCCCCAATTCCCCTTTCACCTCCAGAGGTGCTTCCCACATTAGCCTACTAAAAGACTGATATTTTCAGTTGGTGGATTAAAAATTATGATTATGGATGGCATGATACTTTAATACCAAAGTGTTTGGAAGGGAAGTGAGAGAATTTTTAAAGCCCCAATTGACTCTCTTGGTTTTCTGTAATTAATCTGGGTAAATATAACTTTTATCTTTGAACAAAATACTATCAGCAGCAAAACATTTTATATCTATAAATATGTTTATTAGAAACACTTGGAACTTCTGAGTCAGAAAATATAGAGATCATTGTAATAATATTTAACAAATTATTCTTTGATGTATGAATTGTTGGATGAGCATATTAGTCATTGAACATTTATGCTGAGAACAGCCTAATAGGGCTAAGACTAATAAAACTCAGTCCCTGCCATGAAGGGGCTTAGAGCAGAGAGCCTGAAATCTGGCATATTTCTAAGGTCAACTCAGAGCAAATGGTAAGTTTGCAAAATCTGTCGTTGGTCCTTTTCCATCACCATATTCAGAATTTAATTTATCCTGATAGTACGTCCACTTTCCAAACCAATGTGTTAGCCGGAGAATTTGCATAGCAGGGCATACCCTGAAAATATATGCAAGCAAAAAGAAACTATATTTGAGATGACGAATACAGCTGAAAATCATGAAAGCATGCAGATTGGTGTAAATAGCACAAAAATAGAGCCAACTACCTAATCCTGCTTAGCATGTAACTTATCCATTGTGTCATATATGATAAATTCATTTATATAGAACACTTCAATACCTCATTAATGCAAGAGAGCAATTATCCTACACCAAAGTCTCAGAAATTTCTATCGTCAATCCTTCAAACCTTCTTCATTACTTTATGCAGCTTTGTTTTCTAATCCTTATTTTTGTGGGATTTACCTACCCAACTTCAAAATATTTTAACGTATAAACATCACACATGGCACTCAGGAGCCTAGTGAACACTAATTGGACACCAACTGTGCTACACACTGGTAAGACAAAGAATAACCTGCAGCCATTCCCTTCAAGCATGGAGAACCATATACATATAATACATTATAGAAATTGCAAAGGTGAATTTTTGCAAGAGATATTATGAAAGCCCAGAAAAAAGACACGGATCAATCCAAGAGGGTTGGTGAAGTCTTGCTTAGGGAGTCTTAGAGGAAAAATAAGAGTTCACCAGGAGGACAGGAAGGCCATGGGCAGGAAGGACAATCGTTCCTGTTAGATGGAACAATAAGAAACAACAATGAGCCTGTTCCATGAGATTAAGTGTTGATAGAGTGAATATAAATTTTGAGACCACAAATCATAAGAGTTGAAGTTGGAGCCCAGTCATGGGGGCTTGATGTGTGAACTTAATCTGGCTCTTGTTAGGGAGCCATTCTTCCCTAAGTCAACTTAAATTCCTCTTTTTTTTGAAGAAGGCGGGAGTGGGCAGAGCATGTCAAAAAACTGAGAACTAAATAAATGACTTTATACAACTGTGAGGTTTTGGGGTTTTTTTTAACACCATTTCCTGATGCTTGGAGAGAAATGATGCAAAATCTAGGAATATAAATATTATGGAAATGAATTAATTAGGATATTGCTTGTTGTATTTAGAAGTCATGAGAAATAATGGTAAATGCTATAAGCATCTTTGAAATTATTTTAAGGGATTACAATCAGAAAGCATAAATATTAAGTCAATGACCTCTGGGGTCTCTTCTAACAGTTGCAAAATTCCAATATTATGACCTTGCTTTTTTTTTTTTCCTCTTGTCTGAGGAATTGCCAGAGGGGAAGTATCTCTAAAGGAGGAATTAAGAACTCAAGTCTCAGCTTGTGTTGCAACATCTCTTTGTTCTTAGAGCTCACTTCATAGCAAACAGTGGGCTTCTCAGAAATGATTTCAAATTTCAGGAAAGTGCATTATAGAACTCAGGAGATCAGCCTGACAAAAACTTATAAGAAAAATGCAAGTGACATAAAAATATTAATTTAAGTAATACCACCATGCTTACTCTCAGTTTACAAGGATAGATATATATGCAAATATACTAACTACACTTCATTAGTGCTTTGTACGATGTGTCTGGTTCTATGACTAAATATATATTCACTAATACACATATTTTTGATCTGGTACATTTCCATTTAAAAAATCATTCCCCAAATCCAATAATTACAGAGATTGCTGACTAGTGCTATTTGAAAACTCTTTGTAGTCCAGGTTACTTATCATCATGTTGGATAAAAATAGGCAAATGACATCTGTTCCCTTTTAAGAAATAGAGTTCCTGGCTTCATCGAACCTAATTAACTGGTTAGAGTAGCCATCCATAAAAACAGGAGCTAGCACTTCAGGGCCCATTAGCATCGCCCCATGAAGCTGTTCTTAGCTGGCTGATTTTTCTCTTTCCAAGCCTAAGGATCCTGACCCTGAATATGTGGTAGGTCCCATTCAAGTTTCCTTTTACCTTTAATTCTGCAAGTGGTTACAGTAGGTTGCTAATGAGGTTAAATAATGGGCTGAAGTTCTGGGCAGATTTTTTTCACTATTGTTGTTGTTCTATGAGTTAATGTCTTGACCCAATTAGTTTCATCAAAATTAAGATGATGGTCAATTGTAGTTTATAAGTTCTCTTCTTAAAAGCACATTCTAACTTAAAAACAGAAATTCAGACACTGAATTTTAAACATTTGTCTCATAGAGCACTAATTCTCAAAAAAGGAATCCTTGAAAAGCAAAGGAAGGAAAGGTTCTAGATTAACACTTGCATGTTGCCTGTTGACTTTACATGTCAAGGTCAACATTTGAAAGGTTGCATGGATGGCTCCCTCAAGAAGACTCCTAACTATTAGCACATCAAAAGTTCTGAGAATTCTAGCAGTAAACAAACCTGCTTCCCCTTATTTAACCAGAAAAACCAAGCTTATCTGCTCAAAGAAAGTTTGTTTTATTTTTATAAAATATATTCTTATTCCATGGAAATCTATAATTTTAGAAATAAGAGATATTAAATCAGAATTTTTGAGTCCACAGTGTTTGAAATTTATTCATTTTATATATCTACAACAAATCCCATTTGACAGATAACTTGAGGGTCACAGGTATCATTCCAAGACTGGCTTACTCCACTTGTAGAAATCTCAGTGGCAATAAGGTTTCCTTATTTCCATTCTAAATGACCCCATTGTTACCAAGAATTCTTGGTTAGTTGCTCAGAGATATTCTCCACTACTTTATCTGGAGACACAATTTACTTTCTACCAGATTTGGAATAGGTATATAGTTATCACTCAATCTAATAACAAATTTCCAAATACAGGCAATGGGAAACATGCTTACATTTTTACCACATGAAGAGTTCCAAAATCATAGTAATAAGAGATAAAATACAATAGTAGGCATTACAAATGTCATACTGAGGTTTGCCAAGATAAATCCTCATAGAGCTGGGAAAAAGAATAGAGAAGCAAATTGGTAAGCAAAACTGAATCCATGAGTCCAGATTCAGGTTGTATGTAGCAGTTACTGATAGAAAGTTAAAATTTGAATTCTAGGTATTAGTACCAAAAGGAGAGTCATTACCGAAAAATAGAGGCTAGGGTAGAGTGATCCTGCTCGTAAAAAATAAGGCTGTGCATTGGGATTGGAACTGGGGAGCAGGCAAGTAATGTTGACTTATACCTGGAACTATAGCATATAAGAATGAGGAAAAACAAGACAAGGACACACTCTCAAATGAAAGAATAATTCCTATATATCAAGAGCAAGAATCTATAAAACATAAATATACATAAATGATATAAGCCCAAGGGGAGATGAGACAGACTGCAACACAGACTGGAAATGAAAAATATAACCATTAAAATTAAAGACTAAAACAACACCCATGAGATGAAACAATGCTAAATATGAAGTAACACTGTAGAAAAAAAGAGAGTTAATGAATTTGACAGTTATACAAAGAATTCACAAAGAATATATCACAAAGAACAAAACAAACTTCTAAAGAATAACAAAAAGCAGGTGAGAAATATGGATGGCTGATTTGAGAGGCTCCAGAATATGAGAATAGAAGGAGTGGGCAAAAAACAATATCTGAACAGATATAACTGAATTTTCCAGAAGGTAAGAAAAACATGTTCATAGCAAACTGTTAAGTTCTGAGAAGTGTGCAAGATAAGCATAAAACTAGAACTGAAATATTTAAGAATCCTAATCTTAAATAATAATCCTAAAAGCTGGAGGCAAAATATTATCTGCAGAAAATGGCATTTAAACAGTCAGGTTTCTCTTTAGCAATAAGAAACCCCAGAAGACAGTGGAGTTATATGTTTAAGGTGCTGAAGATAATAACTGTGAGCTAGAATTTTATACCCAGTTAAACTATAAGAATAAAAGCAAAATGAAAACATTTTCAAGCATATAAACATGAAGACTGTTAACTACTATAGGTAATCTGTTTGAAAAAAATAAAAACTGTCAAGTGGAGAAGCAAACTCAGAAATTAATAATATATCACTAAATTTAGTCATTTACTGACTGCAAAATCCACTAACAGCTTTATATATTTTTGGAAATGTAAAATATAACTCTACTGAAAAAAATGAGATGGTAGATTAAAATGAGTAATGCATAGTTGTAGTATGATAAATTCTGTGTTATGCATGAGAAAAGGGGGAAAATGTCACATAGTTGTAGCATTTGTTTAAAAATAAAAGTTGTTATATATGTTTTTTAAAATTCAGCATAAACAATGAATTCTGTTACACTGAAAAGAAATAAATAAAAAAATAAAATAAAATAAAATAAAAATAAAATTCCAGAACACCTAGTAAAATAATAATACAATTAGAGCTTCTAAGACTGTATAGAAAATAAAAGACTATTAAAAATTTTGTTATTTGAAAAGAAAACAGGAGAAAAGGGAACAAAAGAAAAAGATGTAAACAAAAAACACAAAATAAAATAATAGAAGTAAGACTAAATTGAACAATAAATATAGTAAATGTAAGAGATTTAACATTTAACAAAGCTAACAATTACCGAAAGATTGTGATTTACTAAATTATGGTTAGAAAACAAAACCCATCTAAGACAAAACTACCTTGAGAAATTAAAAATAAGAAGATAGGTAACTCATAAATTATAAATCATATATATGTAAAATATTGTGTCATTCTACCATTTTTTCACTTAGCCTTATGTTTTAGGGATTTATTAACCTTTTTTTAACTTTATTTTATTTTTTTCAGTGAAAGGGATTTATTAATCTTGACATATATAGCTCTAGCTCGTTCATTTAAATTTCCATGCTTACTACTTATACACTATTGTTTGATATTAACAATAACTGCAATAACTAATAATTTACCCATTCTCTTTTAGAAAGCTTTTTAGGTTATTTCTAATTTTAGGGCTCTTTGAAACAATGCTACAATTTATACATTGCATCTGCCATTTTGTACATTTCTGCAAGATTGTTTTCCAGATAATATGTCTAAAGAAGAATTGTGGCATTGTTAGCTAAACACTTTGTCAATGTATTGGATATAACCCAATTGCTAAACAAAGGGTTTGTAGTAGTAGCAATTTATACTCCCACTCAAGACAAAAATTCTAAACTTTCCAAGCTTCTTTCTGTTTTTGTCAATATTAATATTGTCAGACTTCTTAAATTTTACCAGCTCAATGCCTATAACAATGTCCTTCATTTTTGTCTTGGTGTCGTGAGGTTTAATATTTATTACTGCGTTTTAGGTTTTCTCTAGTGCATTACCTGTTCAGATTATTTCCCCATTTTCTAAGGAATTCTTTTAAAGCTGAACTGTTCTTGATTTATTGGACAGATATTAATTGACTATGACATGTATATTAAATCATTTAATTTCTTTTTCTTGTATTTTATTTAGAAACTTTGTATTTATGTTCATAATTTCACTTTTTCTGTCCTTGTCTGGTTTTGATTTTCAGATTATTACTTGTCTTATAAAATGAGTTGTGACTGACTTTCCCTCTTTTCTCATTTTGTCATTTTGTATTTGTTAGTTTTTTAAGGTTAGAAAAATTCACCTTGAAAATTGTCAGTTTTTTGTTTTTTGTGTTTTGTGTTTTCTTAGAAGAAAGGATAATAAGAATGAAGACAATAATTTTGATTATAAGTTAAATTTATTTAAAAGCTACACTTTTCTGTTGTTTTTTAAAAGATTGTATGACATTTTTCTAGAAATATTTATATTTAATCAATGTTTTCAAATTTTTTGTTATAATATTCTCTTATGGTTTTAAAAATCAATACAATTTCTGTGATTGTGTCCCTTTACTTCAAATATCTTAAGTTTTTTGTTTTTCTTGATTACTCTTGTTTGAAATGTGACCACTTTATTAGTTCATTAAAGAACTTATGTTTTGTTAATCTCTTTTGTTTCTTTCATTCATTTTACATTAATTTTTTACCTTATTTTTGAAATTTTCTTCTCTCTAATTAAAAGTCTGTTTTTTGAGACTTTCTTAACTTCATGAGTTGAAAGTGACACTCATTCTCAAATATTCTTGTTTGTTTGTTTTTAATAAAGGAACTTAAAACTATAAATTTATTCTAATGAGATTCTTAGATACTATAAATTTTTATTATTTAATACTCTTATTTTTCAACTCTAAATATTTTTAAATTTCTACTAGAAATTTAGAAATGTCTTCATGAATTTCTAGTTTTTATAATTTTATATATATAAATATATACTTATATAATTTTATAATTTTATAATTTAAAAATTATAATTATTATATAATTATATAATTTTATAATTTAAAATATACATTATATATTTTATATATTATATATAAATATATATAATTACATAATTTTATAATTTAAGTCATCAATTTATTGTTGAATTTTCTTTTAAAAGATTCTATTTATCTCTCAGAGAGAGATTGAGCATGAGAATGCACAAACAGGGGGAGCCAAGGGCAGAGGAAGAAGCAGGCTCCCCACTGATCAAGGAGGCCCAGTGTGAGATTCAATCCCAGGATCATGACCTGAGCTGAAGATGTTTAACCACTGAGCCACCCAGGCATCCCTATTATTGAATTATTAATTTAATTTTATTTTAGTCAGATAGAGTGTGGAATGTTTGAGCTCATTTTTTTTATTTTTTTTATTAACATATAATGTATTATTAGCCCCAGGGACACAGTCCTGTGAATCACCAGGTTTACACACTTCACAGCACTCACCATAGTATATACCTTCCCCAGTGTCCACAATCCAACCACCTTCTCCCTAACCCCCTCCCCCTGGCAACCCTCAGTTTGTTTTATGAGATTAAGAGTCTCTTTGAGCTCAATTTTAATAAATTTTTTTGTGTATTTGAAATGAAGGTGTATTTTCTATTTCTTTGGTGTAAAATTCTCTTTCCCTCTCTCTCTTTTTCCCTTCTTTTCTCCCTTCCTCATTCCCCCACTTTGTATTTCTAAGTGTTTCATTCAAAATGTCTATATTCTGGGGAGCCTGGGTGTCTCAGTGGGTTAGGGATCCAACATCTGATTTTGGTTGCAGGTAAGATCTCAGAGTTGCAGGATGGAGCCCCGTGATAGGTTCCATACTCAGCAGGGAGTCTGCTTGAGATTCTCTCTCTCCTTCTCCCTTTGTCCCCCCTGCTACTCTCTCAAATACATAAATCTTATTTTAAATTGTCTACATCTTTACTACTTTACTTTTGGGCACTTGGTCTATGGAGTCTTATAGACTTAAAATATACCATATGGTTGTTAGTTTGTGAAATTTAACTTGAAATTCTGTCAGTCTTGTTTTATACAGGTAAAACTATATTTTTAGTTTTACAAACACTTCGCTGTTCTTAAATATTTCTTGTGAGTTCTTCTTTAATTATTTTCTGTCTCCACTCAGTTCTTCTTGCCTTAAGTTCTGTTTTAACAGATATTAATAATTCCCTACCAGTTTTCTTTTTGTTAATGTTTATATGGCATTTTTATAAATATAAATTTATATATACAAATACAAATTTAATGCAAACAGAGAAATAGCATGTGCTGTTTATAGATCCATGCATACATAGAAATAGTCAAAGATAGAGAGAATACCACTGTTGATAATGACAAACTAACAATTTGGATAAATACACCCACAGAAATAATCTATATGTATGTATATGTATTTTTTACAAGAGGCAGGTGAGATATTGTGGGTCAAAGAAAAAAATAAAAAAGGAAAGTAGAATATATTACTGTATTTTGAATTAATGACAGTAAAAAGACTGTATATCAAAACTTGTTTGCTGCAACTAAAGTCATGTCAGAGGGACAATTTTAGCATTAAATATGTATATCAGAAAAGAAAGAAAGGTGAACATCTATAAGCTAAACACCCATTTAAAGAAGTTAGAACAACTAAATTTATGGAAAACACATGAAAGGAAATAATATTGACAAAAGCAGAAATTTTAATGAAACCAGAAAAAAGAAAAGTACTTTTCAACTCATTATTTGAGGCCCAAATCACAGCAACTAAAAAACAAAAACAAAAACAAACAAACAAACAAAAACTGGGGTTCTGGGGGGCTCAGTTAAGCATCTGACTCTTGATTTCAGCTCAATTCATGATCTCAGTCATGGGATTGAGCCCCACATCAGACTCTGCACTCAGCAGGGAGCCTGCTTTTTTTCCCCTCTCTCTGTCCCTCCCCCCATGCTCTCTCTCTCTCTCTAAAATAATATAAATAAATAAATAAAACGTAAAAAAAAAAAAAAACACCAAAACAACAACTAACATGTCAAAAGAGAAAAAATACAGGTCAGTTTTACTTAAGCTAGAATGCAAATGAAATCTAGCAACACATAAACGAAGTACATCATAAAGAATCTGACTTATTCCAGGAATGCAAGGTTTTTTAACATGGAACATTGGATGTGAAGTCACTGTATGTACAGCATATGATCATCTCATATGCTGTATGATCATCTCAATGCAGAAAATTTATTTGGTAACATTTATTATCTGTGGTAGGCTGAAAAATGCCCCCCAAAAATGTATGTGCCTTAATCCCCAGAACCCATGAATATGCTGCCTTACATGGTAAGAGGGACTTTGTACATGTGATTAATCTAAGGATCCTGATATGGGCATACTATCCTGGATTACTCTGATTAGGCCAAGGTAATCACAAGAGTCTTTATAAAAAGAAGGCAGGAAGTTGGGGCGCCTGGGTGGCTCAGTGGGTTAAAGCCTCTGCCTCCGGCTCAGGGCATGATCCCAGGATCCTGGGATCGAGCCCCACATCGGGGAGCAGGGAGCCTGCTTCCTCCTCTCTCTCTGACTGCCTCTCTGCCTACTTGCAATTTCTGTCAAATAAATAAATAAAATCTTTAAAAAAAAAAGAAGAAGAAGAAGAAGGCAGGAAGTCAATGTCAGAGAAGATGTTACAAAAAAACAAACCAAAAACAAACAAAAAAAAACCCCAGCGTTTGGAATGGCCAAGAACCAAGGAATGAAGAAAGCCTATGGAAACTGGAAGACATAAGGAAACACAATCTCCCATAGAGCCCTGAAAAGGAATGCAACTTTGCTGACCCATTTGGGGCTTCTAACCTCTAGATCTGCAATAAATCAATCTGTACTGTTGTTAAGCCACAACTCTGTGACAATATGCTACAGCAGCAATATGAAACTAATATATTATCATTTAGGATTTTTTTTAAAAAGCTTAGCAATTAGGAAAAGAAAGGAATTAACTTAAGAGGGTATCTACAAAGAGTGTAGTATAAACATCATCCTTAAAGTGAGGTGTTGAAAGCTTTCTCTCTGAAATCAGACAAAAGACAAGGATGACCACCAATATCACTTTTTTATTTAGCATTGGGAAGTCCTACCCAATGTCGTAAGAGAAAAAAATGATAAAAGGATTGTAAAAAATATGTAAAACCACAGTTATTTATTAGCAGATTTCATGATTAATGTTTATTAAAATCCAAAGAATCTATAATAATGTCAGAATAAAAAAGCGAATTTAACAAATTAAAAGAAAACAGATCTTCTTAAAAATTTGGCTAAAACCAAAGTCATTGCAGTAAAAATAAAAGATGAGCCTGGAACATCTTGCTATGTCAAAAAATAAAGAAAAGTTCCAAAAATGAAAAGAACATGTCAAAATGATAAGAGCCAACTCAATGAGGCTGGCCATACTAGAGGCAGATTCAGCCTCAAAATGAACAATGACAGTGTTACCATTGAATAAAATAATAATCCATGAGTCCATGCTGAAAGTAGGTAAACAACTATGTAAAGGAAGATCGAAAGCTCTTTTTTATAGTATAATGACTATACATTAATTTACATAGGACTCATGAATGAGTATTTTAACCACTGGATGAATGTTTAAAGAGAAATAGGAAATTTACTTAATTTCAAAGTCTCTCTCTTTAGTTTATGTAACTAAAAATGGAAATCAATGGTAAATAGAAATAAATGATGATCAAGTGATCAAAGTAAACATTATGAAAATGGAAAAAACTTAAACATGTGCCTTCAGATGTAATGCACTGGGAAGCAAAGATTAGAGAGATAACAGATAGACTACACATAAATACATATGTCTGTGTGTGTGTCTGTAAAGTACTAACAATTGGTAAATCTGGGTGAGGAGTAAATGGAAGTCATCTGTACTAACTTAATGAAATATGTAAGATATCTGTGGACAGAAAATTCAGAAAACTTTAGAAAAATTAAAGACCTAAATGGATAAAAGTGTATCACAATCATTAATTAGAATGCTCAATGTCATAAAAATTTAAATTGCCCTCAGTACACCAATTTGTTCCAAATGAAATTTTAACAGATTTGTGGGAGGGTGGAGGTGGAGGGGGAGGTGTGGGTATGGAAATTGATAGGGATAGTCTAAAATGTATATAGAAATTCCAAGTGCCAAGAATAACCAAAACACTCATGAAGAGTAAGGTACACCATCTTTTTCTCTTGTTCAAGAAAAAAAAAGATGAAGAAATTTCTCTCACAGGTACCAAGGCTACAAGATTGCAAGGTATAAGGCTACAGTAGCTAATTAAACAATGTGGCATGAACAAAAAGATAGACAAATGGTTCAGAATAAAGAAAGCAAATCTTCTCATCTATTATTTTTGATAAACACACTAAAAAGCACTAGGTAAATAATGGCCTTTTTGATCAGTGTTACAGATCAAAAACCAGATGACCATATGGGGGGAAGTGAAATTATATCCCTACCACACATCATACACAAAAAAATTTCTAAGTAGTTTGAAGATCTCAATGTAAAAGGAAAAGAAATAGAGAGTTTGGAAAAAACATGAGAGAATATCTTCATGACTTTGAGGAGGGGAATATTTTTTAAGTAATATAAAGAAGCCATATCCATAAAGGAAAATATAAATTGTACACATTAAAATTAAGAACTTCTATTTATCAAATAGAAAATTATATGAATGAAAAAGGCAAGTTAGGGAATATATTTCTAACATACATAATTTGCCAAAGGTTCATGTACATAATAAAGAATTCCTACAAATCAATAAAAGAAAAAACAGACAACCTAATCAAATATTGGACAAGACACTGAATAAAAAAATCACCTAAATGGGCCACTTTTCTTATACTTCAGAGAAGTGTGGAACCTTATTAGTCATCAGGGAAATGCAAATAAAATCACAGTAACAGTTTATCTTCATCAAATGGCTAAGTGAAAAAACGTGATAATTCCAGATACTGACAAGGATGCAGAACAATGGCAAGCTCATGCACTGTGGCTAGGAGAGTTTATTAAATCACTTTGGAAACTACATTATCTATTAATTCCACAATATCCTTTTTTGGATATATACCAAACAGAATTCTATGGAGAAGAATGTGTATAGTAGCATTATTAATATTTGGAGACTGGACACAATACAAATGGTATCAGCAATGGAGTGATTGAATCAATTCTAATATGTTGATACACTGATATAATATATTGATACAAAAACTTCAAAGCAACAAAAATGAGCAATTAAAGTAACTTGCAACAAGATGAATATCACAAATATCATTTTGAGCAAAAGAAACCAAACACAAGGTGTCATACAGTTTGATAACATATTAAGTTCAAGAACAGGCAGAACTGACTTATGGTGGTAGAAGACAGAATACTGGTTAGGTTTTGAAAAGAAGGGTAAGGGACAATGGTTGTTAAGGGGTACAAAGTTGGGCAGGGAGTAGACAACTTGGGAGCTAATGTTCTACCTCCTAAATGGGGAAGTGTCCACGTGAGCCTCTTCACTTTGTAAAAATTAACTGAGCTGTACACTTGACATTTATACACTTCTACACAATGTATTTAAACAATTAAATTTGCTTAATCCATGAGCATAATGAATATCAAAATCCTAGTTTTGGTTACTTCTGGAGAAAGAGAGTGCTAACGGGTTTGGGAGGAGTTGGTGGGGGTAGGGGGAGAGTTCAAGTCTGTGTGTTATTTCATTTTAAAAGAATATAAAGCATGCATAACAAAAATATTAAGCTACAATTAAACTGAGGGCTTGTAACATAGGTGTTTGTTATAGTATCATTAAACTGTATACATTTCTATAAATTTAAATTCCTTCCCATATAAACAAAAATCAATCAGTGAAGTTATCCTAAATAGTATGTTTATCAATGCAAGAGACACTTTCAGGACCATGCCATTATATGGCTTTCTAAGACTAAAGTTGGAGCATCTCAAGATGCTGTTGAAGACTGCATTCACAACATATCATAGAGTGCATCCCCTTAAGTCTTGGGAGAAACTTTTCCCAGGTCTGAGTACTGGGAAGATTTGACCTTCCCCTTCCCTAATGGAAATAATAGACATTTTTGAATTATCATCTAACTTGTCCTATTTTTTTCTTTCATACTATTAATTAGAAATTTCAGAGCCAGGGGAACCTAGGTGGTCCAGTCAGTTAAGTGTCCAGCTCTTGACTTTGGCTCAGGTCATGCATGATTTCAGGGTTATGAGATCGAGACACAGGTCAGGCTCCACTCTGGGGTAAAGCCTACTTAAGATCTCTCTCTCTCCCTCTGCCCCTCCTCCATCTACTCACTCTCACTCTTGCTTTCTTCCTCTTAAAAAAAGAAAAGAAAAGAAATTCAGAGCCAAATCTGTGGTCCTTTCCCTATAGTATGGGTTGTTAGTACTAATCTAAATCTTAGCTTAATTTTACTTTAGTGTTAGTAATTTTTTGCCCCCATTTACTCTCGAATGTTTTTTAATGTTGAATTTACTTCTTAAAACCCTCCAGGAATATGATTGGTTAAAAATTTTTTGAACACATGATGATTTGACCCAGTGATTTTTTTTTAAGAAAATGTTCTTTCAATCATTTATCTCCTGTGATTATAAATATGAAGAGATTTGCACAACAGAACAGTTTGAAGAGTAAAAAACAATAAGCTATTCTGTTCTCTGTAGGGAACTGTGAAATCTTAGTAACTTTTACTGGGATAAGCACCTTTATGAATTCTTTATAGAATCCTCAAACACACATGGAGAAAATTTAGACATTTACATATAGTGGCTATGAAAGGCAAAACTAGCTTTCTGACTCTTCTGAATATCTTGTATTGAAACATGAAACATGAAGATATCATGTTTGCAGTGTTGTTACATTTGTGTCAACTTTTATTTTGTTTCATTACTATTGTACTTTACCACATGGATTTATTGAAATTAAGTTATAAATGATAGACACTCTGATTTCTGCAGTTTCCCCTATATACCTTTTATCTGTACACACACACACACACACACACACACACACACACACCACTTTCACATAACCATGAATGATTTGTAAACTACTTCTCACCTCATTTTCCATTTCAGTTTCATTAAAATTTCCTGGGTCTACTTTAGAGTGCAAGCTTTCTCAAAGATCAATGCAGACTTCACTTACCATTGAGTTTTGTTGATCCATCCTTCAAGAAGCTAATTTAAATTTCTTCTCACCAGGTAATATGGTAAGTCACTACTCTATGTCAATATTTGCTTTAAGTTCTTTTCCACTTGATGGAGTTCATGAGATGTGTAAAGCATTTACTTGGCTCTTCAAGAGTAGGTTATATATGTATGTAAAAACAGAAAGGAAATGAGTGTAAACTTTTCCAAAAAGCCTTTCTGAAATGAATGATCATTTTATTATTTTCTCAGATAAAATTAACTCAGTCACTTGAAAGAAATACAACACTCATATTTAATGCAAAGTATTGAGATGAGAGAATGAAATATATCTGTATTTATAATTCATCATAACATTTTACATTCAATTTTCACTTTGCCAAAATGCATCCATCACTGTATTTTAGAAAAATAGAGGAATTCTTAATATTTCATGAATAAAAATCTGAGGGGGAAGAATTCCCTCTGGTAGCAGTTCCATTTCAATACAAGTTGTATCTTTAATTCTTTGATGCAGACAAAAATCCCAAAGAAAAAGCTTAAATGTTGGAATGTCCTCTTAGTATTTATAAGAAAAGTAACTCCCTATACTTAGAAACACAGATCCAATAGTAACCTCCCACCTTTGAGTCCATCAACTTTAGGTACCAGCTATAGGACGACAGGAGTTGACCAGTGAAAGGATAACATTTCTAAGAATTCATTTTACTCTTGAGTCACTTTTGCATGAAATGATAGCATGCCTTTTGGGGATTGGCCTCAATGCATCTCTCTGTAAATTACTTACTATATATCAGTCTTGATTCAATAGACTATAAAATATAGGGGCTTTTTATTGGCAAGAACTTAGGGCACTCTTACAATGGAAAATAATGCTCCCCTGCAGGAAAACTTAAAAGAATTAAGAGTTATGGAACTACAAGGAGAAAATGAGTATGTCTTCCTTTGCAAATCTCTCCCTATCTTCTATTACAGATTTCCCACGTACAACCTTCTAATGCTTTCATCCAAAGAAAGAAGACTGAAGCTGTAAAAATCATTTTAACTCAGACTTCTTTGATTCAATTCACATAATTAATTTAACAACAGCTCAAGGTTTCTTTTTTCCTTAAATGCACTTTTTTTCCTAATTGCCTGATTTTCTAATAGGAATTGGAATCTTCCATTTGAATCCTCTCAGAGCCTGATTTAATGTATGTCCTATATTGGAGACTAGAAAACTGGATTGCCTGTTAAGCTTACCCTGCTTTTAAGCTTCTTGAATCTGGTTCCTATTGGATATTGGGTTCCTCTAGTGGCTAAGAAACCATGGGGATGATGGTACACAATGCTCTGATATGATCAAATAAAATCAATCTCCACACTTAAATATTAGAAACCATTTATCTCTGAAATTATATTGTACATCTGGATCAATATTTAAAATACTATTGCTTGTGTTTAATTTTTATGTTTTTGTAAGGTCAAAGTGAAAAAATGAGTTCATCCTTTATGGAAATGGAAGTTGTGGCATAAACCCAGGTACACACACACACACACACACACACACAGAGGCAAATCCATACAGAGGTTCAACAAAGAGCCAGTTAGTGCAAATGAGTTCTTAATAAGGTGTATATATGAATCCTGTTTGAAAATAAAAAATGGTAGTGTGGTTCTTAGAGGAAAAATCTTTCCTAATTGGAAAAAGATCATCATGAAAGAATCACACCGCTGACTAAAGCATTTGGCCTCCTCCGTTTTCCCTTTTTGTTTCTTCTCTTACCATGAAGGGGGGAAAAGTGAGCAGAAACCAGAAGGAGAAATAAATAAGACTAAAGGGGACCTAAAATTGAGAGCAAAATGAAGCAAGTTAGAATCCTTAAAACTGGATAATGAGACAAAAAGTTAAAGCAAATATGATAGCTCCTCAGTATCTTCACTCTATCAAGCTAACTTTCAGGCAATAAATCGCCTGGAGCTATGAATACATTCTATGGCTATAAAGAAGATAAAGTTAAAACTTTTCATTTCACAAATGAAAAATAAGGCTGAATTTAGTAAAAAGGCACCAATCATGAAAAGATCCTCAGCAAACCTAATCCCTTTATTAGAAGAGGGAACTGAGAATGAGGGAAATTTAATGATAAGCTTACTGATGACAGGGCTGGAACTAGAACCCACACCTCCTGGAATTTTCACTGACACCCTCAAAACCTAAAAAATTTTGTGTCTTTACATTTGTCCTGAATTTGCATTAATTCTACAATTATGTATTCAGCATTTTCTCTGGGACCAGAATTATGTTCAATGTATCTCTTTACTCATGGAGCTTATCATCATGGAGGAAAAGTGACACCAACTACTCTTTACAAAATGAATTACATCTGGAATGAGTGCTACAAAGAAGTGGAGGGTAAAGAAACATTTTGGAAGTATCAGCTGTTCACCTGCTGCTCTGATGAAATTTTCCTCATTAAGTCACTAAGACACATTTCTTACCTCGTCTTACCTGAACTCTCTTCAGCTTTTAATGTTACTAATAGTTTCTTCCTCTTAAAACTTCCTCCACCCTTGACACACACCCTCTTTTCTTGGTGGCATTTTATCAACCTTCCAAACAAAGTAATACATGGATTTTGGGATCCAGGCCAAGTTAGAGAGATACTGCTGGACAAGCTTGTGGCTGCAAACCTTGGATAAAACCAGAGCTCAACACAGCTTTGGGGGATGAGTCTTCCACAGAGTCAAATGGATGGTAGTAAAAGGTCCTGAGAACTCATCAAGGAGTCATCAAGAATGAAGCCATGGGAAGAATAAGTAACCTGGAGTTTATGAGTATGGGGCATGTGGACCCAGAGAAAATTTTCCCAAAGATCTTTATTTTCCAGAAATGTCTAAATATGCATACAATTTTTTAGTATAGTATATGAATTCTAAAAGTAAAAGTGAATATAAAAAAATAAATTGAGGAATATGAGTTTCATTACATACACTGCTTTAGACATGAAGAGGATAATTTCATATTAAGAATACTAAACTGATATGTTTTCATGTCCCCCTTAATTATATTGTCGTGCAGCTCTTCTGCCATTATAGTTCCAAGAAAGAATAAGATGTGATGCACTGAAAGTCCCCACCAGTCAAGAAGCAGAAGTGTTTCCAGTTACAGGAGGAGAGAAGGAAATTGAAAAGAAAGGATAACAAGTAGAAGGGAATGTCCTGTCCTCTTCAGAACTGAAACAACCTACCAGGTGGGAAGAATAGAAACACCCAGGCAGTTTATGAGTGTGTGTGTGTGTGTGTGTGTGTGTGTGTGTGTGTATGTATGGCTGATGGAGGAGAGTAATAAGACAAAAAAAAATTACCTATTAAAATTCTAAAAGAGATGGGGGAAGAAGTTTTCAAGTAGATGTTTCATTTTCCCAGCACTTCCAACAAGGCTCATGAGTGGCACAATGTCATAGAAGAGAATATGTGAGGGATGAGCCTCAGAGTTTCATTTATGCATATGTGACACATGAAGGATTCAGAATTCTGAGTATTTTTCCCCATTCAGGAGGCTCAGTTGCAAGCTTTCAGGCCTGCCAGGAATTTCTGTAATAATAGGCAAAGTGTCCCCTGAGTAGAAACTAAGAGTGAGGTGAAGACATGGCTGAGAATGAAAGGACCTGTTGGCCAGTGAGAGTGGAAGAAGGTAAACACAATTGCCACATAACCTAGCAACTCCATTCTCTGCTGTAGACCAAAAAGAATTATAAGCAAGTCTTTAAATAGAAATCTGTGCACAATCATTTATAGAAGCTCTATTCACAATGGCCCAAAGGTAAAAATAACCCAAATTTCCATTAAGAGAGAAATGGATGAACAAAAAGTGATATATCCATTAAAATGGAATATTATTCAGCCATTAAAAAGGAATAAAGTATTAGCACAAGCAACTGTATAGATGAATTTTGAAAACATTATGCTGAGTGAAATAATCCAGACACTAAAGACCACGTGTTTTATGATTCCATTATCTGAAATATTCAGAACAAATTCAGTCTATTCTCTCTTCAGAGAGATCAGAAATACATGGGTTGTTGTGAGAAGCTGTGGGGGAGAGGCAATGGTTATTGGGTCTGTGGTTTCCATTTGGGATGATGAAAAACTTCCCAAACTAGAGAGTGGTGATGGTTGCACAACATTATAAATATACTTAATGCCACCTGACTGTACACTTTAGTTAAAATGGTAAATTTTATGATATGTGCATTTTACCACAAGATTGATGATGATGATGATAATAATAATAATAGTAATAGTAATATAATAGGCATAAATGTAGGGCCTTGTCAGCGGGGAGTGATGGCTAACTCCCCAGTGGAACACTCAATAAGCTTTATACATGCCAAAGGAACAGACTATGAATTTCAGTGAGTGAGCTCTTCGTTATTGGGCACCAGACCACCACAAGTGGTCAATAGAGAGCGAGAAAAGAGTATGAAGACCCTGGACCCCAACTACTCCACTGTCAGGATAGAGAAGTAAGCCTTGAAACCAGAAGCTGCCTTGGGGAGTGGGAAGAAAGAAGAAAATTAGATTGGAATTGATTTTGAGGTACCTTAATAATTTCTGAAACAAGACTATCCAAACCAAAAGAAATGATTTTAAACTGAAAGGGCCTGAGATACTGTAACTGGCAAGCTTAGAAGTACTTTTTTCCTGCAGGAATGGATATCTCGGAGTGAGATAACCACAAAAAGACCACTTTTTTGGTGAACAGTATAGTACATATATTTTACATTTTAATAAGACAGAAATCAGAAGCAACCAATGCAGATGTGTTTATAACCCATATCTTTGTTTGAGTGATTTCATGGTGTGTTTATCTTAACAGTGATGAGGATAGTGACAGAAATATAAGAAGTGCTGTATCAGTGAGAATGTGGTGACAGAAGAGTCTGTCTTGAGCAAAAGTGTGTAGGAAGTCAACACTCCATGATGTTTAGGTACTATAGCTCTACACATACATAATGATAAAAATCACCATTACTGTGAAATTCCTACATCATAAAGACGTGTTACAGAGAGTCTGAAAGTCTTACACATTTAATCTCCACTTTCCTGTTGAAACAACTGTTTTTATAATGACCTTTTTGATAATGTGAGACTTCCAAGGGCACAATTATGATGTCATAGCACAGAGGTGTTTCTCAGAGTTCTCAAAAACACTTTGATTACTATTTTTAAGAATTGGGATATTTTACATAGATGTCTACAGATTTTATGTTTTCTACAGATTTCATGTTTTCTTTCATTTTGCAGAGCTTGAGTTGACACATGGCAGCAATCAGAACTGAATCTCCAGCTGGACAGAGCCTTTAGCCCTCCCTGCTGTCTCACCAACACCAGCATCCCTTGACTCATTTTACATATCTTGACCTGTGGGCACTGGTGTTCACTCCCTGCTAGAGCCAAATGTGTGTTATCATACCCAGTGACAAAGATCACACTGGTGAATCATATAGTTTGGCTTAAGTGGTGAAATCCCAGAACTATCCCATCTCTGGTTGACAAACCACCAACTCCCTACTTCAAAAGGACCAAAGTCCTAGTAAGTGTACCATCACCCTTAAAACAGAATTGTTTACTAACCAAGAGAGCATTATGTAAATTAGACTGTAAAGTGCAAATCGGTATATATATATCAGCGTTGTCATTAACAAGCATTCTGGAGTTTTGCCAAAGAATCTTGATATTTGATGATGATGATGTTGGTACAGCAAATACAGCCCAGGAGACCCTAGATTAGCTACAAGCCATAGTAGAAAAACTGAAAAAGCCTAAAGACATTCATTAAAAAATAGCATTTGAAATCTCTACATTTGTGGTAGAGAGTATCCAGCCTTCCTAGTGTATTGTTAAGTAAAAGCATTGATTTTGAAATATAGGTTTTTAATTTTAGTGCATGGATCTGTGTTTCGCAATGGCTATGGGTACTTTAAGGAAAACGATGTCTTCAGTCCTTCTGGCATCTCTGTTGATTTTGTGATTTAAATGAACTCTCATTTTCACACAAGGTAAAAATGAAACAGAGGGATTAAGCAACTGGTTGAAGGTTCCACAGTGACTCAATGCAGAGAAAAGATGAACAGTGTCTCTTGATTCCCATACCAATTTTATATTGTGACCTAATTCTTCTCAGGTAGCAAGACCCAGCTAAATAAGCTTTTCATTTTTCATTTCCTAGGAATTGATTAAATAATGACTCAAGATTGTCACTGAACTTTTATTATCTTAATTGTATGCTATCAATAGTTATGTAGAGATTCATAAAAGATTGTTCTTGATGTGATGTAAGAATCGATTTTCTTTCAGACAACTGATCACTCAGAATTTTGAATGTGGAAATCTTTCAGAACTGTACTTTGATTTCTTAATAGGATATGGTTAATCTCTTGATGAATAGTAATGCAGAATCTTTTGTTCTTGGCTTTATGTCGAATAGTTCACTTTGTTACACTCTCTTATGACATGTTTTCTCCGGCTCTGTCAATAAGTACAAATATCAAACAGCCTGAAGATCTCTTTCACTGGCCTGTTCTCTGACTGAAAAGTATTAGTTCAAATAAAATGAAAAGATAAAGACGATTTGCTATTTGGTATAAGATAAACACACCCTAGGAGATAAAAAGAGACAATTTACAAGATTAACTTGAAAAAAATCTACTTTCCTGGACATTTTTGGGCATGGATGGCTATGAAATCATTTATCATCTCTGAGTCCTGTAGGTTTTATAAATTTCTGGTAAGAAACAAAAATGGGACAGTGGGAAACAGTAATTGAGACAATGATAAAAACTGAAATTTGGAACTGTGGCTTGTCTTTGTTTCAGCTGAGACACAGCTGAGGTTTTCTGCTAAATGTAGTAGAAAATAAGGGAAAAGGAATTATTGCCAAAAAAGTAAATACAGTGATGGTTGAATATATATATATATTAAATTATTTTCAAGGAGCTTTTGTGTGAGAGCCTGTCTGATAGTACACTTCAATACATTTACATCTTGGAATTTTAAAGGGTCTGTCTATCAGTGTGCTTTCTGAATGGGTTTTCAATTGCACAAATGGTCTCTATCACATGAAAAGCAATACTGTTTTTTGAAAGGCAATGTACTTATTGTGCTACCCACATGGGACTATCAGTGCCTATTGGCTACCAACAATTACCTTTGAAATGAAAAATATTGTTTGTATCAAAGAACTGTTTGAGTCTAAAGAAAAAGCTTTGCAGCCTGCCAATCATCCCCATATCCTGAGGATTATATTGTTGGGAGTTTTATACAATTTACATGCAGAACCTGAAAATGACTCCAGTGAGTTATATAACCCCATGGGGTGTTTTCACTCTGGTTAGGTTGCATTTCCTGACACTGCTGACATCAGATTCTTTTTGTGAGAGTAGGGGAACCAGTGTCCTTCTATTTTTAGATATCTGTAGTCTGTCCATCAGCGATTACTTGGAATGTCTTTTTCCTCCAGAAATTTCAGAAAATCACCTTTATCAGTTCAGCTGGGGATTAAGGAAAACAGTTATTATAAATGTCTCCCCAGATTACTGGTTTAGAAAAGCAGCAAATAGAATAGTGAGTGTCATCTAGATTACCAGAATAAGTTACCATTGTTACTAAATTTCCAGTAACTAAAGCAGATTCAGGGATCTTCGTAAATCAGTATTTTCGAATTATTTTTTTACCACAGTTTTTGAAAAAGCTTTATCACTCATTTTTTTTTTTTTTTTTTAGATCATGGAGCAGAGCCAGGCTGTCATTCCAAAATTCATTTCTTGCTCAAAAAAATGCATCTATAATTTCCTTATAGTGTGTGGATGCCATGACAGGAAACTGCTCTGGAGACAGAAGACATGCCAATGTCATTAAATAATCCATATGTCTGCCTAATGCATGAGAGTGAGTTATTGTAAAGCTTGATATAAACAGATATGTTATATGATAAATATATAATAGGATACTTGGTGAAGGTTTAAGTATTACCAGACACTCATGAGGTCTCCTAGGCATATTTCCAAAGGAACTCTAGTCTTAGCTTTGTCTGAAATTAATTCTGATTATTAACAGAAAGAGAATTTTTATTTTAATCAGAAACATACAGTCTTTATATTTCAAAAACTAAAAAGCAAGAAGAGGTAAAGGGAAAAGGATTAAGGAAACATGCAGAATATTATCACTTTCCATTATAAAGGAAAACATTTTGGATGTTCACAAGCAGGAGTCACACCATTAGTGATAACTCTGTATGTGTGTGTGTGAATGTGTGCATGTGCATGTGTGTGGACATATTTATTTTTACTTTGTGTGTGTGTGTATATACATATATATATGTGTATATATATACACACATATATATATACATAACCATAAGTACCAATATACTTAGAGTAATCAAATATAATGTAATCAAATATAATGTATGTAATATAGTAGATATGTAGTACAGATATGGATAGTAGATACCTGTTTGACATGTTATGTCATAATTTCATCATATTACCAAATTGTCAAGAGACCACAGTATAACCATAAAAACTCCAAAAACCCTTTAGTCCATAGGAACCTGCTTTTAATTTCATATAAATTCCAAACTACAAACTTTGGTAAAGTCATATCAACTGGTCTATTGAGTGTTTAGGCTTTTGCTGTGTACTATGACTAATAGAAGACATTAAAATGATAAAATTCAATCCATTCATTTAATTTTTTGCTACAAAGATTCCCATTCTTTGTAGTCTGCCATGGAACACCTGGGCACTAGTGAGAGAGAGGCAGAATTTGAGAGCCATTGCAGTAAGCAATGAATTTTGTGGATTCTTATGTGGAGAGGAGAGAAAATGATAAAAGCAGGTCTTTTCGACAACAAATGGGTATGGATGCTGCAGACTGTGGGTGGTAGCTAGAGAAAAGAAAAGGTGGCCGGGAGGTCAAATGTGGGTCAAAGTCCAAAGCAGAATCAGTCAGGAAAGTAAGAGTCAGCAACAAGTAGTTTAACTCTGAATCAACATGAATGCAATAGAAACAGAGTCTGTCCCATTCTGTCTCATTGACTTTTGTTTATTTATTTATCTATATGTGACCTTTCTGATTTCTGAAGACCTTCCTGGTTGCTGAAAGAAATTAAGGTGTTTGCAAAACAAATGAGGTCAAGACAACTTCTGGGATGAATGAAAAGACTGGGATAATTTAAGTTCCATGTTTAAGGTGATGAACAGGTAGGGAAATTTGACATCTGGTCAGGACATTGGTAACCAGGCAGATGGCAAGAGTGAGAGGAATAGAGATGAACCAGAAAATCCATGGAGATTAGCCTGGTACTTAGAAACCCAAGAAAGGAGGTGGACCCAATGTGATCAGAAAGAAGACTGGACTACAAGAATGTGGCAACTCTTACTCCCACCTCTTCTTGGCAAGAAAGAAGTCTGAAGTTGAAGCAATGCAATGGTTCAACCAAGAATATTTGATATCCTTCCTGCTATGTCATGGACAGACCCTTAAGCCTGATGGCATTACAGGCATGACAAACAGATGTATCTGAATGAAGTGAGGAAATAAATGGATACAGCAGTATTCCTAGAAAGATGAATAGGTGGGAACAGCAAGAGATTGATGGCAAGGACAGAGGTATAAACGGATGAAAGTATAAACCAAGAGGTGAGAAGTGAGAATGGAATGGAAAGGGAAAGGAAATCTAAATGAGAACATGATATCAGCACTGAAATAGAATTCAATTAATCTAGAAAAGATCAAGAATCAAGCTCATCTACATTTGATCCTTTACTTACTTTTAACATCTTGGTTTTTATTCTCTCAAAGGTTGTCCTAGAACTAATTGTTCTGCTCCTTTCTCTTCTATCACTTTGTCCCCTTGACCTATTATTGCTTAGGAACTTCTGTGGCAATCACAGAGCCACTGGCATTTCAACATCTGAATACCCAAGTTGAAGTGTTTTTATATCACAGCTGGTAGGGTTTATTAATGATACTTTTCAAAGCCTAAACATGAATCAATGTCTTGTAATTCTTTACATGAGAGAACATTAAAATATATATATTCTACACAGAACTGCTTTTTCTCCATTCTCCATCAATGTTGCTTCTTCATGGTGGCCCATAGCCTCAAGAAACACAATTTCTTTTCATGCTTTGCTATATATACAGCATGATTTGAATGAATGTACAGAAAACTTTGACGCTAATTAAAAGAGGAAAAAAAAGCTTTTTCATTCATTGAGTCGCCTCAGATATTTAAAATTGAAGATATTTTCTCACTCTCCCCAACCACCACTCTCTCTCTCTTTTTTCAGTATTTATTAATTTCTTATGTTGTTCCAGGTCCTCTGTGGGGCATAGAGGTAGTTTACGAAAAAATTGCCTAGTATCTTCTTCCATGCAGTGTCCCATATATTTAGGAAGAAAGAAAATTAAACAGATCACTACAACTTAATAAAGTGTTATCAAAAAACAAGTAATGCTATGGTAGGGAGTGGGAGAGCAGAAAGTATCAAGATAGACTTTCTCCAAAAAAGTGCTGTTTAAGCTAAAAGTAGTAGACAATAATTTAACCAAGTTGGCATATTGGGATAAAGTGAAGACCAGAAGACCACACCAGAGAGAAGAAATATGTAGATGCGTGAAAGTAAATTCATTCAAAGAATGGAAGGAGGTTCAAATAGAACAAGCTATTGGTTGTGATCATTAGGGTAATTAACAAGAAGTGAGACTGGAGAGATCAGTGAGGGCCAGCACTACACCAGGAATGTGAGGATAGTTTGATCTCCAAAAGTATATTAATATAACACACAATTTTTAACCATAAAAGAGAAATCTCAGTATTAGATAAAGTTATTAGATAAAAGTTAACACTCATTCAGGAAAATTCCTTAGCAAACTTGGGTTTCTTTCAATAAACCTAAAGAAATATCTTATGTGGCACTAAAACATAAGAAGCACTTCTTTAAAGTCAGAAACAATGTGCTTTCTATTCCCACTATTCTTTTACATTATAATGGCAACGGAAGCAAAACAATTCAAAATAAAATAGAAGAAAGAAGTAAGAATTGTAAAAATAGTAACAGTCGATGCTTTGCCTGCAAAATTTCCTTTGCAGCTACTAAACAGCTGATTGTATTGGGAAGGACTAATCCAGTTTTTCTATCAATTGAGAAGCTAATTAAAGCAACTATTTCAATGCACCCAACACCCCAGTTGATAATATAACTTAAAGGTGGCAAAAGTTTGTCAATGAATTACTAACCAAAGTAAATGGTCTGTGTTTGTTTTTCTTCAATATCTTTTACAATCCAATCCGTGTTCAATTTTCTTGCCAGTTGCATTCAGTAGTTACTTGATGTGTGCATGCAAACTGTAAATGATTGCAGAGACATGCCTTCTTAGGGTCATTTTTTTCTTATAATATGCCCAGTATCTGTTTAAAGAGTACAATGAGCATGAGACTTTTATATCAGTAGAGCCTTTTAAGAGTAGCACAAGAAATTTTATAACAACTGCCCTTCCTTAGAAGCAAATAACAACAAAACCCACCCTAAACAATGCTTCTGAATATTAACAATCATCTTGAACATGTAAATAGCACAAAGGATATTTCTCTAGGCATCACTGGCTCTTTAGCCTCTAATTAGTTTTCTTCACCTTATTATTAACTCTGTTTGCTGCCATTTGTCAAGTGAGGCCAAACTTCAAAGGAAACATTGTACATCTTAATGACACATGTACTTTACATTTTATATAAAAATATTAGGTTTATAAAATTATATTATGAGAGCAAATGTAATATTATATGAAATCCGTGGGGTTATACATTTCAACTCCTTGCTACACTACTTATAAAATCTACAATCTAAGCAAGATTCACTTAACTCCCTTAAGGCTTAGTTTATCTGTACAACATGCATGATAACACCTACTTTACATGAATCTTGTAAAGACTAGATGAGATAAGCCCGGCCCAGTCCACAGTGGTTAGCGTTTGGCATTGAGTAAAGGGGAGTCCTTTCACTTTTGTCTTTCTGTCTATAATATCAAATAACTCATGTCATGGCATCAAACCCTTAGCAAGCTTTCTAGCTTCTCAAACTGTCCACTGACATAAAGAGAACAAAACATAATATCCAAAACTGGGGTCATGATTAGGAAGAAAACCTCTAAAGATACAGTTTTCGTAAGGTTAGGGACCATGTCTTTTTGTTCGTTATTGTGTCGTCAGAATAGAACACATTGCCTCTTATTATAGTGAAGGCTTAATAGAAATTTATTGACTAGATGAATGAATGAACAGACTATGAGGGATCTTGAATATCATCTAATGCAACCATACATTTTTTATTGAGATAAAAAGCTCATAAAACAAAATTTACTATTTTATTTTAAATTGTAGAATTCAGGATTTAGTACATTCACATTGTTGTACAACCAATATCACTCTCTGATACTGATCACTATCATCACTTCCCCCAAACAGACCATGTACCCACTGAACAGTTCCACTCCCCACTCTGTCAGCCCCTAACAATCATTACTCTGCTTTCTGCCTCTATCAGCCACTTTCTATTAAGATGAAGGTAAGCTGAGGTCTAAAGACATCAAATGACTTCCCAGGTTGCAAAGTCAGTAAACTTCAGGGCTGGGCCATCAATATAAGTTTAATTTCCTCTCTAGAGCCTCATTGTGCATTGCTTCATGTACAGATCATTTGAGGAGCTTCTTCATTAAGAGTCGCTCACTACCATCTCGTTTTCCAGGGATGTAAAGACAATAATATTCATCTTGAATTTCTCTGCTTAAGTGAATGATTGGAAGAAGGCTCTTCATTTTCCAAAATGAGTTCCAAGAGTAACTAACACACTGCCCCAGGCACTATTATTATGTGTATGACAGATGTTAGCTCATTTCAACCTCACTACACCTATGAGATAGGGACTGATGTCTCATTTTTAGGTGAGGAAATTTCAGTACAGAGAATTTAAGTGACTCACCCATGATCACACAACTACTCAAGTGATAATCCAAGGATGTTGATAGGATTTAATTTTTAAGATGGGAGGGATTAGAAGTAACATAGTTTCAGGGAATGTGGAAATCAACAGTTAATTAATCAGTGTTCTACATGATAGGATTTCTCTGAGCTTCTAATGATTCAATTGCCTCTCATGGATTAAGAATCTTTAATTGATTAATTATGAATTTCTGAGAGGAGAAGATAGGATGAATTATTTCTCAAATATATTTGAGCAAAGGAGTAGTTATTTATTTATTTATTTATTTATTGAGGTATAATTGACATGGAACATTATATTAGTTTCAGGTGTACAGTATAATGCTTCACTACTTTATATATTACAAAATAATCACTACAGTAAGTCTAGTTACCATCCATCACCATAGAAAACTACACTTTTTTTTTTCTTGTGATGAGAATTTTAAGATTTACTCTCGTGGCAGCTTTCAAGCATATACCAGAATATTACTGCCTATAGTTATTAATGTGTCATTTATTACATCCCTAGGGCTTATTTATTTTGTAATTGCAAGTTTCATCCATTTTTTTGTACCTCCCAGACCCCCTGTCATTCAACCCTGTCCTAGCATTTAGTTGTCTTGAACCTTTGTGATTATCTGAACAGCCTGATTTATTCTTGATAAGTCCCAGTTGTTAAGGGTGTGCCAAGATTTAACAATGTTCCAAAGGGAGGGATTTCAGTCAGCCCCTAGTTTCAGGGTAATTAGGAGCCAGACCCTCAGGCAGCAGGTTTTAAAGTTTGCAAATATATATGGTTCTGTGGGACTGTAGTTGTAAACCTTGATGCCCTCCAAACCAGGTGATCTGGAGGTGTCCCTCTGGAAAATAGCTGCAAAACTTGAAGCTCCAGATGAGTGCATAAGCTCCTTTCTAGAAGGTACTGGCAAAAGCAAGACCAGGAAAGAGTGTAAGGATGGTGTCTCCTGGCCTATGTCCTCTGAAAGCATTACCATAGTCTCTAGATGAGTGGTAAACTTGAAGTCTGTCCCTCTGGCTGAAGCTCCAGGACAACTAAATAAATCCTTTTCACAGGAAGACTGCAGGAACATTGCTTTCTACTTCAGTGCAGTGCTCTGGGGGTGTCAGAATGCCAAGAACTGACTCTCTGACTATTAGTCCTGTGGGACTCAGGAATGTGAGTCCCCATGGCCACCAGAGCCAGGTGCTGAAGGGCAGCCCCCTGTGTGTGCCCACAAGCCTTGACAAGGTAGCCAGAGAGTACAGGAATTGTGCATGCCCGCTGGCTTTAGCGAGGCAGATGAAGAACACAGTGGCAAGGTATGCCTGCTGGCTTTGGCAGGGCCACTGAAGAGTGTGTACACCTGTCTATGCTAGTGAGGTAGAACGAGAGTACAAAAATGGCTCCCACCAGAGCCTCGCTCTGGAAGAGAGTCCTAGCAGACACTTTCCACCTTGGGCTTTAAAAGTAACAATTCGATCTCCTTCACAAATAGTCTAGGCACTTTCCAAAATGCTGTTGGGCCCCAGAGAGTTTGCATGTGAGCCTTTTAAGAATGGTATTTCACTTCCCTACAGTTTTTTTAGGTTTCCTAGACCTGAGTTTCACTATTTTTCAAAGCCAGACATTTTGGCAGCTTGTCTTTCTGGTACAGCTTCCAAGTATTGGAGTGCTTGCTATAGAGCTTGAACCCCTCACTCCCAAGGGAGAAGCTCCAGATTTGTGAGATCCCTCTCAACTGTGGGTCACTGCACTGGGGGAGGGGCTTTTGGCAAGACCTTATCTCTTCCTCTCCCTCCCATCTTTATGTGGTCCTTTTTCCCTAATGGAGGTGCTGTTTAGGTGGTTTTCAGAGGAAATCTTCCTATCTATAGATTCTGTTTGTCTGTAGGAAAAGGTGAGTTAAGGATCTTTCAACACAGCCATCTTGGATTGCCCCCTCCAAAGAAGGTTTTAAAACCCATGTACTGAGTTACAATTTACATGCTGTAAGTACACTCAATTTAAATGAACTGTTCAATGGGTTTTGACACATACAGCCACCACCATAGTCAAGGTAGAGAAGCAAGCATTCCATCACCCTCTCCCCAGAGAAGTTCCCCACCTCCAGCCTGAGACAACTACTGCTCTGTTTTCAAAATAGACTAGACTTGTCCTTTCTACAATTTCATAAGCAGAATCACAGTATGTTCTCTTTTTGTCTGTCTTCCTTCACTTGGCATGATTTTAAGATTTTTTGGTGTTCTGCATGTTATACCAGTAGACTGTTCCTTAAATCAGTACTCTGTTCCTTTTATTGCATTGTATGGAAACAGCATAATGGGTTTATTCATTCATCCACTGATAAATATTTTTGTTTTGTTTTGTTTTGATGGAGCATCTTCCACTTTGGAAATCATTGACATGAATCCTGGCTAATGTGAAATTCTTAGATACTTATGGACTCTTTTGGAAAAGTACAAACCAGAGATGTCATATAGACAACAATTCGTTTGGTCATGTAGCAGCTGTGACATCAAAGGAAAAAAAAAAACATCTGGGGAGCACCTTCTTTGTGTCTGACATTTTGTTGGACATTTTACATACCTTATCTAATTTAATCCTGGAATGTTTGGAAGTCACTCTGAAGACCACAGTCAGATTATTCTGGGGAATGTATGTGTGTGTGTTCATGCATGTGTCGGGGGGGGTGCATGGACGTGCTATATTAAGTACAACAGAGAAATAAAAGAAATCTTAGCTTCTCTCTGGACAAATTGAGCAGGTTTTTGTGACAGAATATTAATCGAGCTTCAGTCTGTAGATTGATGGCAAGTGCTTTGTTGCATGTAATTAATAAATATGAAGGATTAGATGTTGAGTCTGATATGTGTTGACCTTATAATTCTACAGAACTTACAGGCAATAAAATGTCCCCGTATGTTGTACTGAATCTGTGTCTTGTTTTCACAATTATCTTTGTAACCAGTCTTACTCAGTTACCATTCCAGAGAGCTTCTCTTCCCTATTACAGCACTAATAAATTAGGGGTTCCATAAGTGCCTTTGTTCAGATTCATTTTCTTCTTTCAGTTAATGAACAGCCATCTGCAGCTGCTCCTCGATCTTAATCCATCTGCGTGGAGATGCCATTGTTATATACAGCATCCTATAAATATTGCTATGTTGACAAGCTGACTGCAGATGGGGGGGTATATTTTTATTATTATTATCCCTGATTAAGAGAGAGGCCAGATTGACAACACAAGGGCTCTAAGGTCTCTTCTCTTCTGTAAATTGTCTGTTCACATAATTATATTTCTAGTAACAATATTACGGTATGCATTACAATCATCATTGTGGCTGTTATTTGTTTTCGCTGAGTACCACTTCTGCATTCAGCAGTGTAGAAGGCACAGCGTGTAGGAAGCCAGAGTTCAGACTTGAAAGGATTAAATATTCTTACTGTAAAAAGGAATCTTATCAGCCTAACAGAACTGAGCTGTTACAGTAGATATGGTGTCTTGGGCCACATTTATATGCCATGGACTATATAGTAAAGAAGTTGAGTTGCACCATCTGTATGTCAACCTTTCTCTTACACAATGAGATTAGTCGGAGGTTCCTAAGTAAAGCAATGCACTAGAAGAGAAATATCTTCATTTAAATTCAGAATATGAATGCTTTTTTAATGAGACAGCTTGAGAGATGACAAGTTCACAATTAGTGGGAAGAACTTTCATTACCAATGACTTAGGCTATTTCTACCCAGCAACGTGGGAGAAAAAGCAGTGATCCAGTTAGTTTGAGAAAAAACAAACAAACAAACTACTTTTCATGTGTTTAATCCATATTGGGTGCCAGGAACATAGCTATGAACAAGACAGGTTTCCTACCTGTGGGAAGGTGTGCTCTAATGGACCAATAAAAGACCTTGAACAGGTCATCACAACTGTAATTCTGCTAAAGGGCAAGATGCTGTTGAGCATGTAATGGGAGGACCCATGGCGTCCTGCATCCAAGCAGTTGACCCGTAGTAGGTTGGATGGTGGGTCCCAAAAGATATGTCCTGCTAGTCCCCAGAACCTGTGAATGTTGCCTCCCTCATTTAGAAAAAAGATCTTTCCATATGAAACTGGAGATAAGATTATTCTGGATTATTATGTGAACCCTAAATTCAATAACAAATGTCCTTATGAGAAAAACACAGGAGATTTGAGACTGACACGGAAAAGAAGAGGAGAAGACACAGAAAAGAGGAAGAGGCAACTCTAGGTAGACACCAGTCAAGCAGTGCTGACACCCACCAGAAGCTGAAATCAGCAAAGAACAGACTCTGTCAGGAACTAAACTGTGCTTCTGTGCGATTCTTCCCTATTCTGTGAGAGACAGTGTAGCTCATCTGACACCTTGATTGTCAGCTGGTAAGACCCTGAGGAGGGGCTCTAACTTTACCATGCCTGGAGTCTTGACCCACTGGAACTGTGAGATAATAAATGTGTGTTATTTGATGCTGACTTTGTTGTAATTTGTTACACAGCAATAAAAAACTAATACACCCATTGAAAGAGTACTGGAGTTGGGTGGAGTGTTCCAGCCAGGAGCTGGGAGTATAAGAACCTATTGCAAAAAGAGGCATGGCATGATACAAAACTGTGCCGGCATAACTGGGTTATGCCAACTGAGGAGGAGAGCATCTGTAATGAGGTTTAAGAGGGGGCACAGGCAAATCATGCAGGGAATCATGCCAAGAAAAAAAATCTCTTCCTGTGGGGTTTTCTTGGGTTGGCTTTGTCCCACAGTCTCTTAGACACCCCTCTCCATGCAGTTCTTGTGTGTTCTCTTTCCCTCCATATCTCTCCCGCCCCCGTCTCTCTCTCTCTCTCTCTCTCTCTCTCTCTCTCTCTCTCTCTCTCACTCGCACATACACACACACACACACACACACACACACACACACACACACACACACACTCATTCTGGGTTCTTGTAACCACTTCCTCCCCTTGTCCTATGGATCTGGGAGTGCTAATAGTTTCCTGCTGTTACTAGGCCTACAATAATGTATCAACCTTTGTTGCTCTTTCTAAACATTGTCCACATTTTCCAAATAGATCCTTTATTAAAACTTCTCTTTCCTGCCAGAAGAGTTCAGTTGTAGACATATTGATGACGGTAAGATGTCCCAGTGGAAATTTAGACAGATGAGTCTGGAGCTCAGAAGCAAAGTGTGAATTGGAAATATGAATGTGCACATTACTATGCTAGAGATAATAACTGGAACTTTGGCAACTGATCAGATCATTTAAGAAAGAAGTACAGAGTTAAAAGAAAAATATCTTAGAAGAGAGGACAGAGGAGTTCTAATACTTAATGGCTGGTGGAGAAGTGAAGGAGACTAAGTAGAATTAGCTAGTGAAATAAAAGAGAAACCAAAGAGAAAACAAGGTCATAGGAGATAACAAAAAGGATTTGTATTAGTCTGCTTGGCTGTCTTTACAAAAACCATAGACTAGGTGGCTTAAATGACAAAAATTTACTTTTCACATTTCTGGATACTGGGAAGTCCAAGATCAAGGTGCAGCATGACCAGTTTCTCATGCAGATAACTCTCTTCCTGGCTTGCAGATAGCTGCCGCCTCCCAGTATCCTCCCATGGTACAGAGAAATGAAGAGAGAGCTCTCTAATACCTCTTCCTAGAAAGGCACAAAACCCATCATGAGGGCCCAATCTTCATGACCTCATCTAAAGCTAATTACCTTACAAAGGTCCCATTTCCAAATACCACCACATTGGAGTTAGAGCTTCAACATAGGAACGGGGTAGGGCGAGGGTGGGGAGCATAGTGCAGTTCACAGCAGGATTCAAAATGGGCAAGTGGTCAACTGTGCCAAATGCTGCTGAGAAATTAGTTCAGGAAAAATTGAAAAGTACCCACTGGATAGTACAATGCAGATTACACATTTGATCAGTATGCATTAATAGCTTAACTTTACACCATAATTTACTAGGTGGTAATGGCATCTAAAGTATAACTCAGTCCTTTGAGCTCATGAAGTTTCCCATAGAGCTGTAGAGACAAGTCATAAATATATGTCAATTTAAAATTAAGAATTAGTGCAGAGCTCTATGAAGGCCTGAAAGAAAGAAAACAATTTCAACTCTCATTTATTGGTGTATATTTAAATGTGAGACACTGTACTAAGGACAATACATATGTTATCTCATTCTAATAATTTCAAAAATGCTGTAAGATACATATTATAATTCCCTTGATTATCTTTTAACAGGAAAGGAAATTGAGAATTTGAGACAATAAGTAATTTTCCATGACCTATGGGTAGTAAATGAAAAGGCTGAGTGAGATTGAAGCCCATTTGACACCAAAACCCAGACTCCTAACATGTAATTCAGGGTGCAAAGTCATTAAAACAATGTTTTTCACCTTGTTAAGAAAAATTAATACATAATCTATGGATTCTTCATAACCTTTGGAGGCTTTTAAAGATAATTTTTATAACAAAATAATTTTAGGTTTACACGAAGTTACAAAGGTACTGAAAGATCCCAGGTATGCTTTACCCTATTTCCCCCAGTGGATACATTTTACATAACTATATTTACCGAAAATATCAAAACCAGGTGTTAACTAACACAAATGTGTGTAAATGCTATATCATCTTATCACATCTGTACATTTATGTAATCATCGTAACAATCAAGACACAGAGCGATTCCATCACCTCAAAAGTTCCCTCATGCTATCCCTTTCTAGTCATACTCACCACCCATTCTCCTTTCATCCCTAATCCCCAGCAGCCTCTAATCTGCTATCCATCTCTATAATTGTGTCATTCTGAATGTGTTGTATAAACAGAATCATGTGGTATAAGACATTTGGGGAACTGGCTTTTTTCAGGAAGCATAGTGTCCTGAGATCCATCACCATTCTTGTATGTACCAACAATCCTTTCCTTATTGCTGAGTCATATTCCATGTTGTGGATATACCACAGTCTGTTTAACTATCCGCCTATTGAAGGACATTTCGTTTCCTGTTTTGAGCAGTTACAAATAAAATTTTTATGTGGGTGTAAATGCCCAAAGAGCAATGGCTGGCTTGTGTGGTAAGCTGTATTTAATTGTTGTTTTTTTTTTTTTCAAGAATATGCCCAAGTATTCCCCAAAGTGGTTATAGGACCTTACATTCCCATCAACAATGTATGAGAAATCCAGTTTCTCAGCCTCTTCAGCAGCATTTGGTATTCTCACAATTCTTCATTTTAGCTGTTATAATAGATACACAATGATATTCACTATGGATTTACTTGCATTTCCCTAATAGGCAGTGATGCTGAACATCTTTTCATATGCTTAGTGGCTATGCCATCTGTATATCTTGTTTGGTAAAATATCTTTTCATATCTTTTACCCATTTTCTCATTGGATTGTTTGAGAGGGGTCTGTTTGTTTTCTTTTACTGTTGTGTTTGAGAGCTCTTTACCCATTCAAGACACAGGTCCTTTATCAGACATGTGATTTACACATATTTTTGCCCAGTCTGTATCTTGTCTTTTCATTCTCCTAACAAGGTCCTTCAGAGAGCAAAAGTTTTTCATTAAATGCACGTTATATATACTTATATATGCATGTATTTTTTGTATATGTATTTATATATGTGATTTTTTAATCTATAAAACTTTAGAGACATTGACTTGGAAGTCTTTCTCAATGATATTGTCATTTGGATAAGAAATTCTGCTAGTGCTTACAAGTCATGTCTTGGCAATAGAACACAAAACAGCAAATGTCATGGCTTATTCTATCTCAGGTACTTTAGAATAATATGCACCCAAAATACAAAGAGCATGTGGGCAAGTTTCTATTAATCGATGTAAACTGTACATTAAAATGGCCTATACTTCACAACATTTTCAGAACACTTTCATTCAGGACAGTAACTGTTTCACAAGCAGCAAAAGAGGAATATTCAGAGTCTGAGATTAACAAAATTAGAAGGTGGCACTCAAGGAGATAGAAGTTATACAGTGCAATTAATACAATTATTTTAGGTATTAAATTTTGTAGGAAATAGCTTGTTATAGCTCATAGTTGATTAATTTAAATACATACACTGGAAAGCAAAAACTAAACGTTCAAGGACTGTATCCTATAACATGCATTTGAGAAATACCTTTGAAAAGACAAATTCTGTGGGGAAACTAGAGTTATTGTAGTAGTAAAGTGAAAATAGAGACAACTGTGGCTTTTTAAGTTGTCTAGATGTTATTTATTTTTCTTGACTGATTTAATTTCTTCAGGACTGTTAACATAAACAGGATGGGTATTTTTCCTTTTAAGTATTAGAGTCAGTGTTATTAATTCTAGGTTTCAACCAATCGGTGAACTGTATATTGTAACTATATATGGCATTGCTTTAATTACTGTCTGGCTAGAGAAGTGAGTAATTTAAGTCTATGAAGGTGTAATCTCTTAATTTCTATTAGTTGAGGGGAAAGTTTTCCTTAGCATTTTTTTTTAATAGTCACAAAGACTAGCTCCAGGAATAACAAAATACTCTAACTTCTAAAATCAGTTTGTCTTTACAATATAACTTCAGTATTCTATTTGAGTTATGTTCTTAATATGCATCTAGAAGAAATGTCTAAACTTTTAACTTAATAATGTGTCCTAAAGTATTCAGAATTCTGTTGCCAGTAACTTGTTTTTTATGTTTGTTTGAACAGTGAAAGAGAGGCAATTTTAAAATTAATGGATTCACAGCATATACAATATTCCACAAAGCTGCTCTGCTTTTTCTCCCTCTCTCTGAGCTGCCAGCTTTGGACAAAGAAAGTTTTATGGCGGCAACTGACTTGCAGAACCATCTAAGACCACCCTTTCCGTGAGGAAGAGGTCACCAATTAGATAAGGTGATGGTAGATTGACCTTAACACCAGGGGCTGTCCAGCTGGAGCTTAGTGTTCATTCCATCCTTTCAATTAAGTTCTTAACAGATTCTTGAGGAAATAAGGGGGAAAGGGCAAACTGGCTTGAAAATCAGAACATACAACAGAGGGCAAAAAGCACAGGAACAAAAATACATTCCAGATAAGTCTTTCTAAAATCAGCAAGCCAACATGTCATGAAAAGGGCAGACTTATCAATGACAAAACAATATCCTCTCAGCCCAATGATATAATTACTTACTTTGGTTAGTGGCACTGAACTCCAGGAAAATATTTTATAAATTAAATACTTATAATAGGACTATAGCCCAATTTATTCCAACAATGTCTGTAGAATCTCTCTTCTCTCTCTCTCTTTCATGGTGGGGAGAATGAGGCTGATGGCAGTGTGCCATGGTTATGTGATATCCTGGCAAGAAAATGCCTCATTTTATATCACAAACATATGGTCTGGTAATGGTTTTATATTATATTCCTTCAGTGTTTTATTCCCATTTTTAGGAGACCTCTTCTAGACAAGAGCAATATGTTTTCTTGTCAACCTATCACATCAACTGTTAACACATGTCTCTACTTTTAGAGTTCACAATGGTTAAAAAGTTAAAACTTAACCTTATGTTACATATGACCTAAGTTTTGATTATGCAGTAAAGTTCATCTCTGATGCTCATCTGTGTTGAAGTTACTGTTTCTCTGTTTACCTTTCAATTAAGGAATCCTCTCCCTTTTTTCAATGGTTAACATTCTTCAAGTTACAACTAACTAAATAAAAATGTGTACAAAATGTGGCAACCAGGATGGTAAAATGACTCTAAACTTAAGGTTTTAAACTAGTGTTTCACAAAGCAAATCTGGCCCACAGATGTTTTGTTTGGCTTACAGAGTGTTTAAACATTTTTTAAAAATTAGTTGCCAACATTTAAAAATTGGGAGATTTCAAATAGAAATCTTGATCCTTGGATTCTTTTAAAATCTCCCCAATAACCCTAGCCCAGAATTTCACACAACAACTGGTGGATGCCAGGTAGCCTCTGCCTCTTCTCTGGGGTTTTCCCTCTCTGGTTCACCACAGTCCCATCCAACATGCTCTCAACTTGTTTACATTTGATCTCCCACCCCTGTCAATATCTAAGTTTGAGACTCCTCAACTACCCTAGATGGGGAGTTGGAAAGAATTGGTGGCATGTGGCCTTGGGAAATAAATAATCATGAAAGACAAGTAGCTATCTTCAAATATATGAAGGATTATTCCTGGGGGAAAATAATTAGAGTCAATAGGCAGAAAAGAATAATCTAGAGTGAGACAAATGTTGCCTATATGTAACAATAACATCTTGAATGACAAGGGCCAACTGGGGGGGGGGAGTGCTACTCTGGGGCAGAGACTCCCATTAGTAGAAGTGTGCAAGCAGGTGTGGGCACGGTGGGATGTGTAATGAAAGCATTGTCTCCTGAGTTAACCAATGGTCTCCAAGTCCTCCTTCAGCTCCATGAGTCTGTGAACTGGCTTTTTAAAAAATTGTCCTTTGTAGCTATAAAGTGAGGACTATACTAACTGGAAAACGAGTATGAATTTTTAAATATTATACAAACATAGAAGTCTTTGGCATATTTTTGGATTCTCTGGGATAGGGTTTAGCGAATGCCACCTTAACCTTCTAAATCACAGGCCATGTCCTGATAAGATTTGTTTCAGAGTCTTAGTTTCTAGTTATAAGGCATTTTATTTCCTTTTTAATAACACATGGCAATCAGATGTACAGTTTTTCTTCTGGGGAAAATATTGATTATTTTAAAAACAGTAACATCAGCACAACTGTCAGGAAAGAAAAGCACAATGGTTTTGAAAATCACTCTGAAGTTTTTATTTGCTGAAGAGATTAAAGAAAATATATACTGCCCCAAAGTATTTACAAACCACTGGAAAGAAATTACATTAATTGCTTTGCAAAGAAACAGTTATTGGGAAAGCATAAGATTGATATGGGCATGATTAAATTTCAGCCTTTTCTCTGTGAAGGTTTTTGCCTTTTTATACAGATCAGGAATTGGCAAACCAACAGCCTGAAAGCCAAATCCAGCCCATGTTGCGTTTTTGTAAATAAAGCTTTATTAGAACAAACCACACTCATTGATTTTCATTGTTTAAGATTTTTTTGTGCTACAATGAGGTTGGGTAGTTTCAACATGGACTGTCTAACCCCCAAAGCCTAAAATATTCTACTGTTTGGCACTTAACAAAAAAAGTCTGCTAACCCCCTGACACACACTAGCTAACTTATACTGTTTATATCCCTATTTCTTGTCAGTATAACAAAAAGGCAAGTTAACCCTTAAGTTGCTATAAAAGAAAATACCACATTCTCTTGCTTTGGTAGTAAACAAAAGAGCTTTTCTTTCAACTTCTGACTGCTATGTCTCCGTTTTCACCTTGCACCTATGGAGACACAAAATTCAACACATTTTTCAGTTTCTCATGAGGAATTCACTCATGCAGAAGTATCAGAACAATGTAGCCCTCATTAAAGTGTTTGGGGGGGAGGGCAGTGGAATAGAGGTGCTACATTCTCCATAGTAAACAATTTTAAAATCCCTTTTTAAAATTTCCCCAGAGTTCTTTTTGCCTGAAATTTGTTGAAAACTTAGCGAATGAAAGTTTCTTAACAATTTGGATTATCTCCATGATAAGTGAGAGGAAGCAAAATAGAAAGTTTATTTTCTTAGCAGAATTGTCTTCATTTTCATTTCCTAATTCCTCTGGAGTAGAGAACCATAGCACTGTAGTTTAGAGTCTTTTTGTAATCTCTGGTCAAAATGTGGGGATCACTGTTTTAGATGACTAATCAATTTCACTAGTGTGATATCTCCTGGTCCCCTTAATAACAGAATTTGCACATATTCTAGAAAAGAAGCAATATGACTTGTGCTGCTGAGATTTACAACTCTAACACTTATCCTAGAAATTACAACCTCTCCTTTGTTGCAAAGGATGATGATGGAAGGAGAATATATTGTTGCTAAATATAATTTGGATACACAGTAGAGTGAGTGGTTATTGTTCACAATTTAAACATACCAAGGACTTCTGTTGCTGGCATTAGGTCAAAGTAGATATCACAGGGTGGGGGGAAACACCATGCTCCAACACTTGGAAATAATGGATCAGACACAAACATCACTTTATATACAAAGCTGAGCTCAGGAGCAAAGGAAACTCGCAAGAACCAAAAGCTAAGAGAAAAGAACCAATAGTTTTCCTCTCTTTCTTCCAGGCAGCACACAGCTTTCTGGATCTCTCCCAGAGAATGTCAACTCTCTATTATGCAGAATGCTTCAGCTCTGACCCAGTCCTTACCATCATAATTCCATACGAGTCTTCCTCAGGAAGAAAAGTTAGCTGACGGGGTGCCTGGGTGGCTCAGTGGGTTAAGCCTCTGCCTTCGGCTCGGGTCATGATCTCAGGGTCCTGGGATCGAGCCCCACATCGGGCTCTCTGCTTGGCAGGGAGCCTGCTTCCCCCTCTCTCTCTCTGCCTGCCTCTCTGCCTACTTGTGATCTCTGTCTGTCAGATAAATAAATAAAATCTTTTAAAAAAGAAAAGAAAAGTTAGCTGTCTAGTAAGATCTCACCTTCTTCAGAAGGTATTTTTGTGACTTGTGCCAGATGGACAGCTTGCCATCTACCCAGCACCATCCCGAGCTGTGGCCTCATAGTATTTCCCCGGACAAATGCAGTGTCCACCCCAAGAATAAATCTGTAACATGGGACTTCTCATTCAATTATCCAAATTGGAAAAAGGATCACATGAATGGGCAGAGGACAGTTTCCTGTGAGGCAAAGCAAATATTACATGGCCCCTCTCTTCCCTGAAAAGAAGGAGGACTCTCAGAGAGGCAGCAAGCTGGGAGCAAAGCTGATCAACACACATCCACAGGCTCAGAACGTCTACCCCTTCCGGATAACTCATTGAAAAGTGCCACAGATGATGATTTCACAGACTGAAGTCTACCGAAGAACAGTGGAAAGCAGGAATCCGTCGATCTGGATGCAGAATGAAGGATCATGAAAAGGTGGTTTTGAGGATATATCAATAAGAGAGAATGCTATCAGAGTCAAGAGGGGGCTCTTCTGGAATCCAAGTGAAGCATGAAATACCTTAAGGTACCAATGGGGAATTTAGGAAAATCAAAGGCTATGTTAAAATATTTAAAGTTTCTGAGGCTGAGCTTATTTCATTCTGACTCATCTTTTAGATCTGAGCTCAAAGATCACTTTTTTCCCAGGATGATTTCCTGACACTACTCCCAAACTTCTCTCAGATCTTTCTGGTATTCAGTCTTATTACCCCTGAATTTGTTTTCTAGTGTCACCGTGACCATTATAATACCATAATTAATTAACTGTGCAATTCATCTCTTCTCTAAATGCAAGTTCCATGAAGGGGTGTACCTTATTCACTGCTTTAATTTCAGCACCTAGCCCTTGCCAGGCATGGAATTGGTTTTACTAAATGAAGAAGCTATAAAATGACTGCAATGATATGGTTTGGGTCATTATAATATTTATCTGTTCATGATGCACCTTTGAGCAGTTTTTTTCAAACGTTTAATAACTGCCACCCAGTAAGAAACACATGATACATCCTGACATACATACATACATACATGCGCACAAAATGAAACAATCAAAAATGTTGCTGTAAACGATACTGACAATAATCATGTACAATTCATTCTAAAATATTCTAATCTCTTCTGTTTTCATTTTTGAAAGCACTAGGCTTGACCCCCTAAATTGATTTCAGAACCTTTTTTTGAATTTTAACCTAGAGTTTGAAAAACCCTGACCTAGGGCACTTCATAATCATAAGATATAATTGAATATTAAATGTGTTTAAACTTTGCCTTCGTTCTTCTGTCTGTATATGTTTCATAGGATTTAGGTAAAATAAATATTCTTTATGGGGAGGGGAGTAGAGGGAGAGGGAGAGAGAGATTAAGTAGGCTCCATGCTGAGTGTGCACCCTGATATAGGGCTCAATCTCATGACCCTAACATCATGACCTGAACCAAAATTAAGAGTTGGACTCTTAACCAAGTGAGCCACCCAGGCACCCCTAGATAAAATATTCTTTGCAGATGCAACAACATATTTGTCAAGGGATCCAAAATTCCTTAAATTAACCTCCAGTTGGCAATACCCCACTGTGGGTACTTACAGGCAGAGGGCAGTATGGGAAGATGGCCAAACATGCCAAAGTCCACAGTGTCCTAAGGTAATAACTTACCCGAAGAAAGTATAATTTACCTAACATTCTGATCGTACATTTATAATTAGATTTGTATTTCTTGCCCAGTTTTACTACATCAGACTAACATATGCTGTGCTACAGATGGAAGTCCCAGGTTATTCAGCATCAGGGACCCTAGGGTTTTGTGATTCCAAATTAAACTTGGGTGTGCGCATAAACCATGCAAATTAGGTTATGGCTACATGCTCAACACTGCTCAGAAGAAATCAGGCAATGTCTAGAAACAAAATGCACTGAAGGCTGCCTCTTCTTGGTGGAAAAGTTTTTCTTAGGTTTGGTGATTGAAAAGATCGATGATTGAAGAGGTTTGAAAGCAAACACTCACTTCAAATTGCCATGACTAGATGCCCATGTTTCATTGACCACCAAAACAGGCTGGGTGCTTAGGTACATTTTACAAGACTCATCCACGTCTACTGAATGGACTTAAATTTAGTGAACTGACCAGAACTTTTGTGGACTCAGTATTTGGAAAATGTTTTCACATGTAGATGACTGGAGCTGTATTCTTCCATGGGTGATGCACATCAGTTGGAGAAAGACTGTATTCTTCCTCTTGTCTGGGTGACACACCAGTTGTCTAAGACATCTCTGCCCAGATGTGATCCCAAGACTGAGCTCATGCTCATGCTTTCATAGCTTGGAACTGGTTGCAGGGAAATCAGCAGAGCCCTAGCACCCAGTGGCAGAATGTCTCTCCTCTATAGTAGACCGGCTTCATTTTCCTCTTCCTGAGGATGTCATGCTTTAAATTTGTGAGAGCAAACTTTGTACTGAAAAGTAAATTTTGTAAGTAAACTTTGTAAAGCAAAGTGCAGAAATCATAAGCACAGCTCAATAAATTTTACAAAGTGATCCTACCCATATAATTAACCTCATATCAAGAAACAAAACATTTCTAGTTATACTAGAAGCACAATCCATTCCAATCATTATCTGTTCCCCAAGGGTAACCATTATCTCTCCAACTATAGGATAGATTATTTTTTCTTATTTTTGAATTTTTTTAATGAATGGACTTTTGTAGCATGTACTTCTTTAAATCTGGATTCTGACGTACCACTCTCTGTTTATGAGATTAATCCTTGTGCTTGATTGTAGTTTGTTCATTTTTATGCCTGTGTGTCAGGCACGTCAGTAGATGAATATAAAACAATTTTTATATTCATTCTATTATTAATGGACATTTTGGCTGTTTCCAGTTTGTGGCAATTCTAAATAATGCTACTATGAACATCCTTGCACATGTCATTTGGTAAATCTATGAGCACATTTCTGTTGTTATATCTAGCAGTAGAATTGTGAGAACATAAGACATAAGGATATCCAGCTTTAACTAAAATCTGAATAATTCTCCAACATGATTATACACTCCCACCAGCAGGGTGTGCAAAGCCCAGTTGCTCCATAATCTCATACTGTACATCTTTATTTTAGTTTAGCTTTTAATTTTAGTTTAATTTAATTAGAGAAGGAGAGGCAGGAATAGCAGAGGGAGAGGGAGAGAGAGAATCTTAAGCAAGCTCCATGCCCAGCACAGAGCTTGACATGAGGGCTCAATCTCATAACTCTGAGATCATGATCTGAGCTGAAATCAGGAGTCAGACACTTAATGACTAAGCCACCCAGGCACACCTGTCCATCTTTTTAATTTTAGTCACTCTGATGGATATTTTTAATTAGAAGAGCATGGACTTTGGAATTAGACAGACATGACTTTTATTCTTGCTGTGTCACATTCCAGCAGTTTCCAGGGTCTCAAGCAAGTCATGTTTCCCCTCTGAATCTGTGTTTCTCATCTGCAATATGGTGATAAAAATAGTTATCACACAGGAGAGTTGCAAATTATAAATTAAATAATATGTGCAAATAATAACTATTAGTTCATAAGCATCTACCATACACTACTATGTTAAGTACTTGCCTACACCAGTGAACTTGAAACGTAGTACTTAAAATGAACAGCACCAATAATAATAGCTATCTCCCCCACCATCAGACTTGTAAATATCCAGCCTTCTAAAGAGACTCTGAGTTAGTCTTGCCATTGTGCCCAGAAGATGACTGCTCTATCTCCCAAGACAAAGGAGGCAGAATGTAGTGCTTTATAGTTGTCCAAAAAGTGTGTCAGGGTATCACTGGGGCAGCTGTGATTTGATTATTTCTGTCTTATTTCATCTCAAAGTCCCCAAATCATACCACAATGTCATGATGGAAATGGCTTAGAGCAGACCAAGGAACTAGTAGGTGAAGACATAAACTCTGATTTTTCCCCAAATTAAGAACAAGAAATGACCGGGGCATATCTGTGCTTTCCAACTGCTTTTACTATAGAGTCTGCATATGAATGTATTCATTTGTCAAAACTTCGCCACATCTTTTTCTGCAAAGACGTGTCATGTTGCCTTAAGAATTGAAAAGTAGAGTTGTTTATTGTCTGTCTTCCTGCCCAATTTATGGAAGCTGAAAAAGCCTTCAGTTTTAGAATGAGCCTATGATTTTCAGAACACATGAAGAAACCTTTAGGTTGGCAGATCTCTTTCAACAATTGGTATCAATCCAACAGCTCTTCAATTGCCAGGGCTCTGTCTACACAATAGGAAATTAAACATTTAAGCAGAAAATAAAATATCACAGAGAATCTTAGTTTCAAATTGAAAGTGTACCGCATGTTCTCCCTCTGTTACTGTTGTATTATTTGGGTGGGGTGGGAAATGTTGATTTTTTTCTCTGGCTATTAGCGACCCACTCCCACTTGGGTTCACAAACATAAGCCTCTTGGTTCTTACTGAACTGTGTTCCGTGTTCTCACTTATCTTTAGGTTTAACAAATAATTATACTGTTCCCCCAATACAAGAACTGTTTAGAAACCATGGAAGAATGATTTCTAAGTTAATAAACCTAAAACACATTTGCCCAACATACTTCCTTTAATTTTTAAAAGCTTGTATAATTTAAGGGAATTTAAATCCATGTGTTTTTTATTCACTTGCACTGACATCATCAAAATAGTCCTTTAAACAGCTGGTTGAGCCTTTTTTAATAAAGTTCTCCTATGACTTGTTTCTTTTTGAAAACAAGATTTTTTTTTTTTTGCCAAAGGCAAATGAACTTAAATGCCAAATATCTGGATTTCAATCAAGATTCCAAACCTGTATATTTTGAGGTTGAAAATTTTGCAAATGGGATCCTGACTCTCCACCGAAATTAGCTGCAAAGAAGGAAAAAGTACCATCTGAACGAAGTTCACGGTCAAATCTGGTGTCAGAAGACTAAAGAAACATCTATATTTGCTGCTTAATTTTGTGCCAAATCTGAAATGAATCAATGTACAATGTGCATTGGATTATTACAGAAATGTGATCCACTGCCAAGTAGTTAACTTTTCCACCATCTCTGGTTATCATGAGTAAACCACAAAGCTGTACTCTCCAGAGGTTAGAAACCCAGCACACGGCGGCTGTCTGAGATTTGTGAGAAGTGATTGTTTTAACAGAATCATTTTGGGAAAAAAATCTTTCACTTAACATTGTAGATCCTTATAATACATATGCGTGCTCATGCATGTGTGTAAGAAATACATACATACATGTGTATATAGGAATATATATATATATACATTTATAGGAAATATATACATATATATTCCCATATATATACATGAAGGATTTTTCTTTTTAATAAGAATACTCTCCTCTAAAAATATGCTTAATGACTTAGCAAGTGAAATTATAATCTGAGCATAAAATATGTAAAGGAGTTCAGCCTTTATAAGTATATCCACATGCTGCAGTCAAAACAAAACTCTTAAAGTCTTTTGGTATTAACAATTCGAGACTGTTTTTCTCTTTGTCAAAATGTATATAGCTAAGCAGTAATCAGAGAGATGTATGACTGGGAGTAGTTGAATTTTATGGGAATCTGTGAAGCAAATGGGCATTCTGATCCCTCCAGCCCTCCAGCACAACTGCAGAAACCAATGCTCCATTTGAGAAACAAATTTGTCTGCCATCATGAAACTCCTCAAAGGATAATTCCCTTGTAATAGAAAAATTAAAAGTGAGGAAGAAAGAAAGAAAAGAAGAAAGAAAGAAAGAAAGAAAGAAAGAAAGAAAGAAAGAAAGAAAGAAGTTCTCTGATTCTATTTTACAATTGAGATTTTTTAAAAAGAGGAAATTTACATATACACATTCACATGAAAGTGCATAAATATTAATAGATCCAGGCTTCTGATAAAAATAGAAACCAGAGTCTTTTTCATTGTATTACTGCTAACAGATTTGATTGTATCATTCTTTTCAAGGATAGCTCTACATTTTCCTATAGGGTGGAATCTGTTTGCTGTCAAAATCTCTGGAATCATCAAAACCAGTTTTCAAAATCCAGCCTGTATGATATTAAAAGAATATTCATGAGTTTACAAAATTGTCTTCTTTAAGAAACTTTAATGAGCAAAAATTCATATTTACAAATGAGATGATGATTCCTATGTACTTACTCTTGTCCAAAGTTTGTCACGAGGTATCTTATTAAAAATTTAAAACCTTGACAAGGAGAAGACCGTTGTCCCCCACTGATAAATATAGAAACTTTGACATACAGAGCTAGAGCAGAATGAATGAATTTCATTATGAATGTATAGTCACAGAATTTTTAGTGGATTCACCGCAGGGTCCATTTAAATATGAACTTCCATTGTGCTTTGAACAACTGGATGAAGGTTGGAAACAAAGTATAGAAATAAAGCAGGAGAAAAATCTAAAGGAGATACCACCCTTTGAAGATCAAACTGAAATTAAAGAGTTGCCAGTGACAAGTAGGATCTGATTTAAAGACATTCGATTTGTATCTTTCAAATAACTCTTTGACTGCATAACATGAAGTACATCACTATTTGCATTATTAAGCAATAGAAGTTTTCAGAAGTGTTTTATATATTGACTTTTCAGCCTAATCCAGAGAACACTGTTTCATATTGGCAGTAAAATTGCTAGATTCTATGACTTTGCTATGTGACCTTGGCAAGTTACAAACTTTCTATATTGCAATTTCCTCATTTATAAAATGACAGTGATGATATATAGACACATTGTACAAGAATGAATGTACTGAAATATCTGAAAGTCTTTTGACTTCATTATGAGCTGCAAAGACAACACTGTGTTCAATTACACACCAAACTCTCTCATCTCTTCCTCTCTATTTCTCTTTTCTCTTCGCCTTCTCCCTCACCCCTTATCCCCCTCCCAAAGATGTTCTCTCCTGGAATCGTATGTTGTCAGAACTGGAAAAAAAAAGACATAGAGATCAGGCAGTTCTATCAAAAGAGAAAACAAAGTTCCCAAAAAATGAAATAATTTATCCCAAGTCACAAAGCTATAAAATTAATTAATGGCATGAGTAGGTTTAGGTCCCAAGTCACTAGAACTCCCAATCCTTACCTCCTAGGGAGACACTCTAGCAGAGTCATTAAGAGCATAAGATTGGGTAACAGACAAACAATCAACCTCTCTCATCGACTAACTCTCTGTATCTGTAAAATGGGATTAAAAACAATATAACACCTGGCATTACTGTGAGATATTTAAACACTTTGCAGAATGTCTGGAATTTAATAGCACTGAATGAACATTATGGATTTTTATCATTTTCTCACTGCATTTCATTGTTCCTCACTGCATTTCATTGTGAAGAAACTTCACTTTCACAGTATAGGCTGCATTCACCTCCATTTTTCTGAGAAGGACCTAAGAGTCAGGAATTGCCTTCTCCATGACCAGGATGATTCTACTACTTGAGTTCTTGCTACACAATACTTTGTGATAGGTAGTGGCAAGAAAACTTTATTACAGATGAGAAAACTGAGGCACAGAGAAGTAACTTATTCAAGAGCACCTGGCTATTAAGTGGCTCCAGAGCCCACATTTTGTATCATTATGATACACTGAAGCTAAAGCAATGGAGGGCATTCAGCATCAATCACCAAGTTCAGGTGATCAGGGTTGGGAAGTCGGGAAATGTGCCTCCTTCTCCATTCGCTGTGAACTTCTAAAGAGAGCTGCCTTCTGGAGAATTATGTGAACATAGCTGTCCGTCTGCAAAGGAAATGGGCTCCACAATTATGACGTGGAAGAATCACAGCTGGCCTGGAGACCTAAGCCAAATCCCCCAAGAGTGAAAACTTGGATGCCACATCCAAGTCCCATGGGTGCTGGTCCAAGACCAACATACTTGGGACACTCTCTCTGCTGAAGCCAATCCTGACGATACATCAGAGATACCGCAGCTCAAGGTTAAAGTGGCCGATTGTTGGGGATGTCATCATTCTTAGAAGTTGTGTTCATCTCTCATTTCTGGGAGCATTAGATTCATGAACACGTTGGTGTGAAAAAGCCAATTTAAAAATGGAGTCCAATGTTTAATTATTGTTTGATTTGGGGTTACAGCCTTTCATTTTTCAAACATCTTAAGAGCAGAGAATGAAAATTGTTACCTAAGAAACTATTGAAATTCTCTTAACTCTTCTGGGTATGTATTATGTATTCCACGAGTTCTCTGCCAGGGATATAAGTCAGAAACTCTCCTGCTGGTTTTGATTACAGCTGCAAAGTCACAGATTTGAACAGCTCTAGACAATCATTCTTCTGAACCTGCACATAAATATAAAACATTTTCTTTATCCTTATCACATAAACCTTCAATGAGGCTTGCTTCAAAGTAAATTCCAGTTTTCTTCCATTTTTTCCTCATTTATCATTTTAATAATTAGCAAACTGTATTTTTTTTTTGCAAAAAGTACTCAATTTACATATTCAAAGGTCACTGTACAGGTTCAAGCTATTTAATATCCAGGCAATGATAATTTAACAATCTCTTCTTCTGGAGTCAGATAAAACACAAAATTACCTCTGGCTTTTTAATTTTGCACATTTATAGACACATGATAAAAATATGAGATTAAGATAATGGCAGGAGCAATATAATGAACCATCAGTTAAGCTATGGCAAACTTTCTTCATATCTAGCTTCGGGTCCTTGCATTGTCACTTTATTATTTAAAATGGAGCCATCACGTTTCAGTAAGTGATATCAAGAACATAATTTGCTAAGACACCTCTTTATTTGAGACGCTGTCAGGACTGGCAATGAGAAATGACACAATCCCTCAGTTGTAAGCGACAGGCGCCACTCTATTAGTCCAGCCCTTGTGTATTTCTCTGCTGTTTTTGAAAAATTGCATTTCCTTTGTGTAAGCAGAACAAAAAGAAATAGAAATCGGTTCCATGTGAATTCTGTGGTCTTCTATATTAAACTGTAATTGTTTCCTGGGTAAAAAACCAAGCCTGCAGGATTTCCTGAAAAATAATTTACAAGGATGGGTACTGGGTCCAGCTTGCTTTTTTCCCTGTGCTTCTGTGATTGATGACACTGCAAGGAGCTGATGGATTTGCTGCTGCTGCATCTCTAGAAAGTTCTTTTGCTTTAAACAAACTGCAATCTTCCCCCCCCTTCCCCAGAAAAACTCACTTTCCTGGATTTTTGGTTCCTAGTTTCTTTTCAATTCTGGCACTGCTCTGAGGGACCCAGCTAACGGACCCCATTGCATCAATAGGACCATGAAGACAGCTTGAATGAATTATTTAAGGTAATGGCTAGGCAGAAATTTGTAATTCAATCTAGTTAGTTCACTATGAGCTATGATATTTAGAGAGGTAATATGGAAAGAATGCTGGCCGAGGGCTCCTACACACCTGAACTCAGATCCTTCCTCTCCTGCTGTATAACTTGTACATGTCACTTCAATGATGTGAGCTATGATTTCTTCTTATGCAAAACTGGGGAATGATGAAGCCTATTTTCAAAAGAGGAAGCAACAAGCTTCTTATGAAAACCCAGTGAGTTAGAGGTTGGAAAACAGTCTGTAAATTGTAGGTGGTTTTACAAATAATAAAATCCCAAAAATGGTAAATCAGAGCCTCAGGCCCCATTCTTTGAGGATCCCCATATTATTTTAATAACAAGCGCTAAGGAAGAAAAGCTAACTATCCTTAAGTCTTGCAATATGCTGGGCATTATGCCAGGCCCATAACACATATTCTCATTTATACCTCACAAAAGTCTTGTAAGGAATGTGTCATTCTTATCTTTTATAGTAATAATTATGTCAAACAATTATTGACTGTGCAGTATATACCATATACTGTGCTAAGTAATTTACACACAAAATTTCATGTAATCCTTAAAATAATCCTAGGAAGAAGGTACAGCATTATCCCTACTGAGGAAGTGAAGGCTCAGGGAAATTAATTTGCCCAAAGTCATATAGCTGATCGGTGGGACTCATTAAACCACCTCCCAGCAAAAGCATCAGCCCATCTCTATGAATATACCCTCTGCTTTTGGACCTTTTGATCTCTTCACACTTTTCATACATTTTAATCTGACTTTATTTGTAAAAGTGTGCAGTGGGACTGGACGTTGGGCATAGAATGATGTCGTGTGACTTGTTCTGGGGTCCTCGGATGTTCGTTCACATCTCATGTCACTTGGCCCTGCATATGCTGCAGGGTCAGGCAAAAGCCCTCAGGCCTACAGGTTTCCTCTCTTATGTCCCTTAGTATGCTTCTAGGCAAGGGTTGGCAGCACAAAAGGAATAAAGATCCAAATATACTATGTCCTATGAAATGAGGTTAGAATAATGACATGAGCTTTCTAATAAACTCCACTTGTGATAGCCTGGCTATACATCCAGCAAGATTAGTCACATGGCCATTTGTTATTGAAAATAATATGCTTTTGAAAGCAATACCAATTAAGTTCCATAAAGGTCCCTTCCATTCATTCCTAATATTTGAGTCCGCAGCACAAATAATGGAGCTTCGGAGGTGCTGCACCACAAGAAAGAGAATCATAATCCTTCAAACCTGCTTCTGCTGGGGCAGATGGATTGGTGAAATGTTTGACAAATTTTCTATCATTTTAGAGGAGACTGAGAACCAGAGCAGAACACCGAATGAGAAGCTGAGGGCCTCGGAGGCCTGCCAAAAATCAGACCAAGTAAACATTCACACCTAGAAATTAAATCAATAGAAATACCTTGTAGCCAACAACTTTTGCTATCATTCCATCCCGGGAATCTTTCTCACCCCCCACATGCTAGATGGCTTCTTCACAGACACTAAACTCTACTACTTGCCATGTATACAGTGTGGTGAACAAAGAAGGAAGCAGGATGAGATTTCTGTCTCAGTGAGGTAATCACTTGCATTAGCTCTTTAATCCTTGTCCTGAGAATTAAAATGACATCATACGTGCCAAGCACACAAAGCCAGACTGTGCCTGGCACATGATAAGGAGTCAAAAGGTGCTGATTGTTGGTGGTGTTGTCATTGTTTCCATCATATATTCCCCTTTTCTTTCTAGACATTCTTCACCAATTCAAGCCATGTCCTACCCATTTATCTACCATTTTGGTGAAAAAGAGAAGATATAACGAAGAGGAAAAAATAAAGAAGTACTTAGGAATAAAAAAGCAGAGAGAGTTGCTCCAATATTCTGCCCGAGTTCATGAGCTTAGGCAGAATATTCTACCTCAGTGAGCTTATCTATAAAATGGGAGGTTGAGTAATATGAGTGCATTGGCCTCCTCCAGGGAAGACATGCTGTCTGACAAGCCATAGGGTACTTCAACATCAATATACAGCCAGGAGCAAAGAACCTAGATTTCTGAATCCCTAGATGCCAGTGGGCAGCATCATGTACACCAATGGATCTCATTCACTAGACTTCCTTCTTTGCTAGAAATAGAAGCAAAATTTGCCTTAAACATAGCTGCTTTATTGGGTGTTATCTCCTGTGAATAAGGAAGTTTTTAAGGGTCTTGTGAGGACAACACAACATGTGATAAGTTCATTTAAACTTCCCAATACGATGAGACACAATGCATAATGAATGCATTTCCCTCTCTATATAAGTGTGTATATATGTGTGTGTATGCATATGCCTATATGTATATTATATATACACTATAAGTTTATATTATATATATACACATATGTACACATCCTTAGATACACACGCACACTATTGTGCTTAAAATATTTTGTTCAGGACACAGTCCTGAACTGATTTGTACAAAGCCTTCTTTTCTTTGTGTAGGTAATATATTAAACTACAAAAAAACCTTCCCCCTCATGGAAACTAGAACACTGGTATACTTACATATACTTTACGGGTTTTACCTCATCCCTTCTCTAGTCTCCCCGCACCCCCCGAAAATAACCATATCCTAGATTTTTGTGTCTGTCATAAGCTTGCTTTCCATTTATATCATTTTATCATGTCTAAAAAATTATACCCTTATTTTAGTCATTTTAACCATAAAAAAGCTTTATGTAATATAATATCCTGGGACTTAGTGTTTTTGTCTAAAATCATTGCTAAAATCAATCCATTTGGTTGTATGTAGCTATACTTCAATTTTTTGACACTTACATTGTAATACACCACACCTTATTTATCTATTCTTCTGTCAATGGGCATTTGAATTATTTCCACATTTTACAATCTTTCTGGCCTGAAATGTATATTAACCAGTAACAATTCAATGAACACCTAATGCTTTTCTTAAAACACTTTACCATTCAAACATAGTCATGAAACCAGTCAAAGGAGAAGGAATAAAGGCTGAGTGAATTTTAGTAAGGACTGCTTTTTGGGGTGGGGGATTTCCTTTTAGTAAGAACTGGTGCTTGCCTGTTAGCTCCAGTGGAGGCATTTTTATAAATATTTTACCTATCATCTCCTGAGCCAGCCATTTGCAATCAACAATAGCTTTGCTACTTTAAACCATGATTCAGTTTCTTTCTCTATGAAAATAACCATGCTGATTTTAAAAAGCTGTGAGATTCCTCTCACCCCCTGAGGTTCTAAGCCCTGAAGAAGAGAGAGGGACTTATCTACAGTAGGAAAACCTCACATTTGCTGTGGAATTATGATGCAGATGATACTCTATAGTTCATATACAGTATTTTATTTAATGTTGGCAATGACCTGATGAACTAGTTACTATTATCTTCCTCTTTGGAGATAAACTGAAGCAGAAGTTAAAGAAAAGACCACACACACCCCTAAGTTTTTAAAAAGCTAGCTAGTGAGTCATGGAATGAAGATGGAAATTCATGCAGCCTAAAGCAAAAGCCCATCCTGTTGGCCAAGCAGTCTGGATCTTAGCCAGCTGAGCCATCTTCTGAATTCCCTAGTGTTCTAAGAGCAATCATTGTCAAATTCAAGCATACAACATGCATCTCCAGCTAGAAGACCTGCCTCTCACAAACCAAACAATGAAATTTGACACCCTTCTAGGAGTAGAAGTTTTTTCATCAGTACCTGCTTAAAAAAATCACTTATGCATTTTTTGGTTTGTTATCACAACTATTCACTCATAAGTGGACAGAGAAGAATTGAAGTTGCTAAGACTGAAGATATCACAATGAATTCTGGTGGAGAACTTTTGTGTCACCAGCATTCCAAACTGAAATGATAGCATGTTCTTTTTTTTTTTCCTGTTCAGTTCTGTTGATACATTTTTCATTCTTGCACAAATACATTTTTTAAATTGTTATGTTCAGTTAGCCAACTTAGAGTGCATCATTAGTTTTTGATGTAGTGTTCAATGATTCATCAGTTGCGTATAACACCAAGTGCCCACGACAACATGTGTCCTCCTTAATACCCAACCCCCAGTCACCCCATACCCCCACCTCCTCCCTTCTTATGATGTTTTATGTTCTTCTTTTTTTTAAAAATTTATTCATCTATTTGAGGGACACAGTGAAAGAGAGAGAGAGAGAGAGAGATCGGCGGGCAGAGAGAGAATGAGAATTTCAAGTAGACTTCCCCCCCAGGTAGGGAGCCCAACACAGGGCCCAATCCCGTGACCCTGAGATTATGACCTGAGCCAAAATCATGATCTGAGATGCTTAACCAACTGAGCCACCCAAGTGCCCCTATCTTTACTTCTTAGACATTTCCCCACAGTGTGACTGCAGCACCGTGGAAAATTCAATTAATTAGTGCAATATTTGAATATTTGTGCCAACATGCAAAGCTGCAGTATTTTCAGTTTATTAAATATTAAATATTATCAGTATGAAAGCTTGGTTTTCTAGTTCATTAGGAGGCTAAAAGAATACAGTGTTGCCAACTTATAATCATCAGCCAGTGAACATTCGTCTTGTGTCATGTGCAGAATATTGAATGAGGCAGTTGGGACATGATAAAAAGAAGTAGAAGATTCTGCATCAAACGATTTTATAATTTAATTGAGAAAATTATCTAAACAAGAGCAGCCTATTAAATATCAAATACAAATTTAAATGGTATGAATTAAATTGGTGTATACTTAGGGAACACAGAGTAAGAGAGGATTTGCAGATTAATCAGAGATCAGCTCTAAGGAAAGTACGTATGCTCTCAAAGTCATAACTGCTCTTGAATACGACTGTGTGCAAGCCTTTATGCTTAAGCACTGCCCAGGCAGTATCTCATTTGATTTTCACAACTACCTTTTAACAAAGCATTGATTTTACTCCCATTTAAAAAACAAAGATGAGGAAATCAAGGACTAGAAAACCAAGACAATATACCTAACATCCCCCAGCTAACTGGTTCAGGATTTAAGTCCAAGTCGGTCTCACACCAAAGTTGATGTACTAACCATTATCTGTACTGTGTTTAAAGAAACTGCACAAAGGTGGATGTTGGCTGTGGAGAGATGGACAAAGGGAGATGAACATACTCCTAAGGAACAGCACAGGCATGAAGGGAGGCATCATGTGGAAGACGGCGGTGGATCAGCTTTTTTTTTTTTAATCTTTGAACTAATTCTAAACTTACAGACAAGTTGCAAAAACAGTAAGAAGAGTTCTTTTGTATGCTTCAACTTCCTTCCCTTTGCTGTTAACATCTTACAAAACAATGTTCAAGAACAAGGAATTAACACTGGCACAATATTACTAAAGAGGATTTAGATCTTATTTAAAATTTCAGTTTTTCCATTAGTGTTCTTTTTTCTGCTCCGGGACCCTATCTAGGATCCCATATTCCACTTAGCTGCCAGCTAAGGCAGCTTCCTCCTTAGGGTCTTCTTGTCCATCACAATTCTCCAGTCTTTCCTGGTTTTTCATGGTTTTGACACTTTTGAAAACTACTGATCTGTTATTTTTATAGACTATCTCCCGATTTTCATTTGTTTGGTATTTTGCCATAGCTGGAATAAGGTTATACATTTTTGGTTAGAATATCCTAACAACGATGTTTCTGTCCTCAGCGCACCATATCTCAAGGTTCAAGATAATCAATGTAGGGCGCCTGGGTGGCTCAGTGGGTTAAAGCCTCTGCCTTCGGCTCAGGTCATGATCTCAGGGTCCGGGATCGAGCCTCACATCAGGCTCCCTGCTCAGCAAAGAGCCTGCTTCCCTTCCTCTCTCTCTGCCTGCCTCTCTGCCTGCTTGTCATCTCTGTCTGACAAATTAAAAAAAAAAAAAGATAATCAATGTATCTTTTTACTGGTGTGTGCTGGGTTTGCCACTATAAAATTACTATCTTTTCCTTTGTAGTTGATAAGTATTTGGGGGTAGGAGAGATTCCTTGAGACTATGTAAATCTTATTTTTCTTCAAATAATTGCCCCCTAATTTTAGTATTCATTGGTGGATTTTGTCTGACATTATTGGTACAGTGTTCCCCTAATGATGGTTCTCTATTTCTCTCTTTCCTTCTACATTTGTTGATCAGAATACTATTGTGAGGAAGAGCTGTCTCTTCTCCTTTACTGATTTATTTATGTATATAAGCATGGATTATGGATATTGGTTTATTCCATGTGTTAAATCCAATATTATTATTATTAATTTTGTGGCTTGAATTATTCCACATTTGACCACTGGGGGAGCTCCCTCAGGTTGAATCTTGTATTATTTTGACAAGGTTCATTTATTGAAATCATTTCCTTGCTTTCTGGCATAACATGCTATATCCTAGGTTCATCTTTTATATTTCTTGCCCTAGCCATGGAATCAAATACTTCTTCAAGAAGATATGATTCCTTCTACTGAAGAACAGTGATTAGAGAATTAAAGACCAAGATTTAGTTGCTGGGTTATTCAGATTGGCTTTTAATTACCATCTTTGGACTTTTCTTTTTCATTTATGGGAACTAATCTCGGTGATATGGGAATGAAAAGAACGACTGGGTAGACCTCTAAAGTATTTTACATGCCAGCCTAAGGAGTTGGGATTTGATATCATTGATATTGGAGAGAAATTTTGTAAAGCTAAGCAGGGGAGTAAGTGACAGAATTGTGTTACAGCATAATTCTCATACCCAGGTACAGGATATAACAGGTGAGTGGGCAAAAGCTCGCATAATTAAGAATACCTAGGTAAGGTTACCTATGCACCGAGTGAGAGAGGCCCAGTAGTAGAATAAAAGTATAGGAGGAAGAAAGAAAAGGAAGAAGCAGAAACATTAAAGAAAAATAATTGACTAGAAAAGGTGATAGACACAACAGAGTGTTGGGGGAAGTGTAAAATTATTCCGTTTGGTATTTTGGAGAGCTGAATATATAGAGGTGTCACTGGTAAAATCAGGAATGATTGATTCTGTGTCAAGACAGCACAGATTTCAGTTTTGACATATTTAGCTTAAGAATTATTGAGACATGCTAATGGAAATATCTCCAGTAGGAATAGGAGGTATTATACTAAAGATAGGTATTTTATTTTTGAATAGCTAATACCCACCTCTGCATGTCCTTTCAGTGGGTATTTAGAATAATAATAGCTAACATTTTTAAGTGTTTACCTTGTGTCAGGCTTATGCCAGGCATTTTTATATACATCAAGCATATATATATATATATATATATATATGGCTTTTTTTAATCTTCATAATATTCATATCATTTCCATATTTCTATGGAGAAGCTGAGATTTAAGGACACTAAATACCTGGACCAAACAGACACATAGTAATTTTTGAAGTCAAGATTTGACTCCAACTCATATGACTCCAATGCCCCTACTCTTAATCAATACACTGTTTTAAAGAGAAAAGTAGGTAAACATGTAGAGTGATCAAACAAAAGCAGACCTTACAGAAACAGATTTGAGACTTATTTGTGCAAAAGAACTCACTAGAAGAGTAAGCCTAAAGGAGTAAAAACACCCTAAGACAGAATCTCAAAAAAATAGATTTGAAGTAAAGAAGATAAAGTCAGGATGACTAAAAAGAATAAAACAGAGAAGGAAATAGAAAATATTCCACATCAGAGAAAAACAAAATGCTATGCTAAGAGATTTCTACCAGTCATGGTAGGTAAGCTTATTGCAGGCCAACGCCCCTGCCAAGGACAATTATAAAATGCAAAAAAAAGTCTTAAACCTTTGTTTTAAGGTGTCTAAAAGCTTACCAAATTAGCAAAGACCTTAAGAGACAAGATCCCAGAGTAAAGTGAAGTTAAGGTTAAGGTTAAGGTAAACTTAACATTCATGCCCTGTGCCCGTGCAGTATTTGTCAGTTTTTGAGAGGCTGTACAAAGCTTCTTGGCAGTCTTAGTGGGGGCTTGGGGTAAGAAATTGGAGTTCAGGGTCTATCAAGAAGAGGCCTCAGTAAATAACCTCAGTAAATAACCTACACTTTCAGTTGGGACTACAAATGACTATACTTCAGAAATTTACCATCCCTCACATAGAATAAAGCCCACTTCTAATTGACTCTATCCAAGATTCAATTAAGACTATCTTCCCAACACTAACTGCCTTCCAGTAGAAGAAGTAAATACTTTTTGGAGGAAGATAAAACTTTATAAATTTCATACACTGTATATAGGATTCGGTAAAAAAAAAAAAAAGTAGCCAATATCTAAGAGATAAGAATAATGTCTCAAATCCAAGATAAAAAGCAGAAAACAGACATAGATCTACACAAGATCCAGATATTATCATCAGACTTGGGTATTAAAATATATGTGATTAATATAATTCAAAAAATAAATAGACAAGATTTCAGAAGAGAAATGGAAACTATAAAAAGGAATCAAATGGGATCTACAGAATTGAAAGATATAATTGAAATTACATCTTAATAGCTTCAAGAGTAGATTAGATTAAACTAAAGAAAATATTACTAAACTAAAATTTATGTCAGAATAAAATATTCAAGCTGGATCACAGGGAGAGAAATGGTGAAAACCACATTTTTAAAAGTGAAGAAGACATACAAGACATGGTAAAAGGTAGAGTTCACATATAATTGGAATCCTAGAAGAAAAAAAGAGAAGAGGGTAAAAGTAATACTCAAAAAGATAAGGACTGAGAACCTTCCAAACAGATGAAAATACACCAAGCCCAAGGTTGAGGAAGTGCCACAAACACTACCAACAAAGAAACAATCATACTGAGGTATTTCTGGAGCTTTCCATAAAAAAAGAGACAGGAGTAAGATAGTCAAAGTCTCAACAGAAACATATGAAGCCAGAAGATAATGGGATGATATTTTCAAATTGCAAGGGAAAGAGAAAAAATGGAAAAAAATGTCAACAATTTGTTTGTCTGATGGTAGTACTTCAAAAGAGAAAAGAAAAATGAGATGCTCTCAGACCAAAAAAGAGATTTCATCACCCACATGGAAGGAAATAAAAGAAAGCCCTTCTTTAGTCCAAAGTGAAATGATCACTGATGGAAGCACTGAAATGCTGGAAGAAATGAAGAGTAAGGAAAAAAGATAAACATACAGGAAAAATCTGGATGAATATTGACCATACACAAGTATATCAATAATGTCTTGTAGAGCTAAAATACACATGCACACATAGGATTAAAATATGTGACAACAAAAACACAAAAGAAAGAAGGAAAGAGGGTATTAAAGTGTTCTAAGACCCTTACATGTCTTGGGTAGTGGCAAAAATAAGTTAAATTGAAATTTAATATGTTAAAGATATTTACAGTGATGTCTTAGAGTAGTCACTGAAAGAATAATAAAAAAGGATAATAAAGTTATAATAAAAATAATAGTTGTGGGACACCTGGGTGGCTCAGTGGGTTAAAGCCTCTGCCTTTGGCTCAGGTCATGATCTCAGGGTCCTGGGATGGGGGATGGGGGGTCTGCATCCAGCTCCCTGCTCGGTGGGGAGCCTGCTCCCCCACCCCCTGCCTGCCTCTCTGCCTACTTGTGATCTTTGTCTGTCAAATAAATAAATAAAAATCTTTAAGAAAAAATAATAATAGTTGCTGCTTCAAAAGAAGCCAAGAAAGGAAAGAAAAAGGAGGGACAAGTAGATGGCAAATTAAAGAACAAATTTAAATCCAAACATCCTAATAGCACAAAATGTAAGTATACTGAACACTGTACATTTTTAAATTACCAAATAGTATTTAAAAAAAAATCCACATACTGCTTAAAGGGATGTACTTTAAGTATAAGGAATTAAATGTAAGGAAATAAAATAATGGGGAAATACAAAATGCAAAATGAATCAAAACAAAGCCGGGATATTTATGTCACTGTTGGAAAGCAGGGTGGAAGTATCACTAGAGATAAAACCAGGATTGGTTTCATAATTATAAAATGTTCTATTAATAGGAAATTGAATAAAGCAAAGTATATGCAACTAATAAAATATCCCCAAAATATATATAGAAAAAGTTGACAGAAATAAAGTCAGAGAAAAATCAACAATTACAGGTGAAAGTTTTAACACAACTTTCCCTAATATAGTAAACAGACTAATACAAACAAACAAAAAAACCCACAATAAGAATATAATAGATATGAACCATGTGATTAATATGCTTGACCTCATAGACCTCTGTATTCAAAGACTACATTTTTTCAAAAGAAAACAGAACATTTACCAAAATTAACAAGACACTGGTCCAGAAAGCAAATCTTAGCAAATTTCTAAAGATTGATGTCACACAGAATACATTCCCTGACTAGAGTGGAATAAAGCTAAAATTAATATCCAAAAGACAAGTTGAAAAATTCACAAATATGTGAAGCAACCAATACACTTGTAAAAACACACAGATCAAACAACAAATTACAATGAAATTCAAACTATTTTGAACCAAATGATATGAAGCTACAGTACGTCAAAACTTGGGGGATGCAGCTATGGCTGCTTTGAGGAAAAATGATAGTTTTAAGAACAAATATTGGGAAAGAAAAGAAGCTGAAAGTCAGGTCTCTATTCATCTCAGAACTTGCAAAAAGAAGAACAAATTAGGGCCAAATAAGTTTAAAAAAGGAAATAGTGCAGGGAAGAAATAACACAATAGAGAACGAACATAAAATGTAATGTAAAAAGACAAAAATAAATTTTTAGAATTATTCCTTAAACTGAGAATCAGTAGTAGAGAGAAGTCACAAATTACCAATACAGAAATAATAAGAGGCTTATAACTTCAAATCCTACAGGCTTTAAAAAGTTAAGAAGATAATATAAACCACATTATTCCAATAAATTTAAAAATTTAGATAAAATGCACACATTCTTTGAAAAAAACAAATCACCAGATCTGACCAAGAAGAGATAAGAAATATGAATAGTTCTCTATCTGCCAAAGAATTTTGTTCTGTAATTAGAAAACTTGCGAGAGAACACTACACTCAGATTTCCCTGTTGAATTTTTCCAACCATTTAAAGCAGAAATAACACAAATCTTACATAAACCCTTCCAAAAAAGTAGAAAATGTAAACTTAGAAACTCATTTTATGAGGTTGTCATAACTTTGACACAAAACCTGACAAGGGCATTATAAGAAAAGAAAATCACTTTCCCTTAAGAATTTAGATGTGAGTCTTAAAATTATTAGCCACTAAATCAAAACTAAGGTGGAATTATTCTACAAATATAAGGTTAATTCACCTTGACCACTTAATGTAATTCACTATGTTCACAAAATAAGAGAAAAATCATGATTAATCAAAAAATGCAGAGTGACTGATAAGATCAATACCCACTTCAGACAATCTTAGTGTCTTGGGAAGAGAAGGAAATTATCTTAATCTGTTGAGAGAATCTCTAAAACACTCGCTGCAAATATTGCATTAAATAATCACAGGCTGAAAGATTTCTACCTGAGATGAGTAGACAATGTTATCCAGTCATTATTTCTATTACTCCTTGTACAGGAGCTTCTAGCCAAAAAAGCAATCCCCAACACCACCCAACACTCTCTGATCACCTTCTCTGCATACTCTCTATATCAACAATGACCTGCAAATAAATTGTGCATTTTACTTACATTTCCTTCCATAATGTAAGCTTTGTGGGCAGGGATTTGTGACATTTACTCACTGTTCTCTCACGTCTGTAAGTGTCTGGCATGTGCCAAGCCCTTGATAAATATTAGCCAGATGAATTAAACAAACGAATAAAGTTTAAAGGTGATTTCACAGAAGAAGCCGTAATAATATTTCAATCAGTTTTTCTTTTATTTTCATATTCTTGTTTGGTCTCACTGAAGTCTACACTTAGACCTCCAGGGACCCACATGTCACAGCCTGGCTAGAATGTTCCAGGCCTCGCACAGTGAAAAGAACAAAAAGCGCATAATTCTGCTGTGAGGGTAGAGCATTTTAATGTTGGCTTCAGTATTTTTTAGTACATTCATAAAATGTTTAATGAAAGTGTGATAAAAAAGAAGAGTGGTTTTATTAAAAGAAAAATAAAAAGTTCTGTGTTGTTCCAAGGGATCATCTTTTGGTTTGATACTTAAAATGAACTGAAGTGAGGGAACAAAAATATGCTTGAAAATAACGGATTCAGTGTGTTATTTATAATATATAATGGAACATGTTCCTGAGAAAGTAGGTTACTTCTTTATGCACATATAAATTTGAAATTAATACAATAAAAAGTTGAACATCTTTGGTTAAGGAGGACAGTAAGGTCAGATGTCAAACTCATAATAAAAACATTGCTGTAGCCAGACCAGAAAGCGACTCTCTGATCTTTTTAGGGTTTTTCAATAAGTTTTTCTGATGATTTTTTTTCCTTCTCTCACCATTTTTATAGTCTCACTCTTAAAAGACTCATTTTCTTTCAAGAATAATCACCCCAGCAAGAAAGAAAATCTCTGCATTTCAGCAATAGGTGGGTTTGTTAAATTTTCAGCTTTAAAAAGAAGATAAATAAGACAGTGCTTTGGAGAAAAATGACTAATCTGGAGCTCTTTAACTATTTCCGAGCATCTATAAGTAATTTTGGCATACCACCTTGCAAAATGTTGCTCTATCTTGAATTAATATTCACCTAAGAATAGCTATAACTTTAAGAAAAATTATGTAAGACTGGTCAGCTTCTAGCAGCCAATGTTCTTTTACTTCTCTCTACCTGGAAAAGTCTTCACTATCAGGCAAGGAAAAAATATTATCCAGCTTCCAACATTCTTTTAAAAATTTCCTTCATGGGGAAGTATCTTGAGAGTTGGTATCAGTACATCTCAGGCTCTTAAAGAAAAATATCTCTGAGACTGTAAAATGACATAGTAACCTTTTGATCCAACACACACATAAATAAATAAATTTCTCAAACATACCTTCCTTACTCCTCAGTTTTCTCCCAGTCCCCTACACTTATCCCAACTGCAAGCCAATGTAACATCCTAAATAAATAAAATGGATTCTGAAGTCTGTCAAATACACATTCAAATCCCAGCTCTACCACTTATGGTGTGAATTTGGGCCAACAACTAACCTCTCTGGACCTCAATTTATTCATCAGTAAAAATGGGGCCGGTGATACTTCAGGGAGGGCAACTATAAGGACTAAATGAGATAATTTATGACTGGCATGTAGTAGGCACTTTAGGAAACAGTAAAAAGTTCATTTGATCAATGTTTCTCCCTTTCTCTTTTATGTAGAACTGTGCTATGTCCTTTTCACACCCAATATATATAAACACCATTCTTCTTTAATCTATCATTCCACTCTGGTCTACCTGGTGTATAATCTTGAAAAAAAAATTGTCCATACATCTGGAGCTCATTCATTCATAACTTTTCTCTCTCTAGGAAATCTGGTAATTAGAAATAATAGCTACAAAATATTTCTTAATATGTGCTAGCATTTTCCTAAGTAGTAGCACATTTCTTTTTCCCATCAACCCTAGGAGACATGTGCTCTTATGTGCATTCAACAGATGTTGAGAATAAGGAAGGGAGAGTTGAAGTTACTTGCCCAAGTTACACACGGCAGGTGTGAGCAGAGACAGGAGTCAAACCCAGAGACTCTACTTGAAATTGTTAGGGTAGAATATTCATCACTATTTTGATTTGACTCCAGAATTTAATACAAGATATTGTCTGTCTCAAGACTCTTACCCTTTGAACCTAGGATTGAAAAAGACAATACAAAAGAAAGGTAACTAAATGGTTCTCAGCAAGAGAAAACCATGAAGTGTGTCCCCAGAAAGTGGCGTACCACTATTATATGATGGCCCTGTGATGGGATAGACTATTTTCTTCCGGACTTCCTTTAAATAGAGGAAGGCCAGGCGGAACCCAAACAGGAAAGCTGACATGAGAAATGAGATTGCTAGCAGCAGTGTCTTCTGAATAACTTCCAACATCTATTGCCTTCTTGTCAAGATGGATCAAAGCTGTATTTCTTGAAAGCCAAATAGTAGATGACATTTATTGAATACCTACTTTGTGACAGCCATCAGGTTAAACTGGGCTTATAATCTCATCTAATCATAACAGCAACTTTTTTCAGAAAAATACTATGATTTTGCTTATTTTATAAATATGGAAACTAATGTTACAAAAGACTAATGAATAATATAGTTGATAAATAGTGGAAATGGAGAAAGAATTAGCTCTATGGCTTTGATAATATAGTTGATAAATAGTGGAAATGGAGAAAGAACTAGCTCTATGGCTTTCATGGACTGAGTGAAGGCAGAAAACTTACATCATAGGATGTCATAGTTGAATTCCTTGATTTAAGATTCTCTGGTTCATTCTACTCTGCATGTATTTAAAAAACAAAACAAAAAACAAACAAACAACAACAACAAAAACATCCGAGGCCAAGTCCAATAAAGTGACTTGCCCAAGATACTCAAATCATTAACGGCAGGGCCAGACTTAGAGCCCTACATTCCTATTAGCCTGCTCCTGTATTTTTTCTACCACACTACCCTGCCTCTTGCTTCTTGGGATAAAAAAGTGATTACAGAGTCCATGGATATAAATTTCAAAAATTCCCATGTTTGTTTTCTGCAGTTAATTTGAAAGGAGCGAAAGTGAGGGAGTTAGAGTCAGAGAGGCTAAGGAAGCTTTGGAGGTGGGCCAAAGATAGTCAAATATGGAGAGAAAGGTCCTTAAAAGTGTCCTTAGCTGGCCCCTGGTGAACACTGGAGTGCTTTGTTCAAAAGAACTCATTACTAAAAATAAGCTGGGAAAAGTGCCCCTATAGGAAAAACAACATTTCGTGCAAAAGTATGATTTCAATAAGTCAACCGAGTCCAAGTTTAGACTGTGATTCATTTTACAAATGAAGTTACACCCCCAGATCATGTATGCATCCAATTTCATCCTTTGGCCGTATTCTTCATCACTCTTATGGGACATGTGTTTGTTAAATTATAGCCCATGCCCTGCTCTGTGGTGTGGACTGTTTATCTTGTAGATCTGAAATAACATAATTATTTCAAGCAAATTTGAATGGCATATTATTAAATTCCTTTTTTTTTCTTTTCTACAAACAGAAAGTGTTCTCATTTTCTAAATTTAAAATATTTATCTCTTTAAATTTTGATACAATATCTTTGATATATACACAATAACAGTAAAAGTTGTATGTGTAGTTATACTGTCAAATGGTTCCATCTTCCCTCTTAATCTTCCTCCAGCATATTCGGTTTCGAAGAACTGGTGCTGCCCGACTATAATAAATCATCCCTGCAGTACTTAAATATTGTGCCATACAAGAGAAAATTGGGAAGGATAACTTTTTTTTTTTTTAGTGAATACATATAGGCATTTTGTATTTGTACACATGACTATATATTGTTGGCTCTTGGATTTAATTGCCTGACTTTTGAATTAAAGAATAGATAGTTAATAGCAGGTCATTCCACACAAGACTCAGTCAAGGTGGTGCTCAGTATCTGTTGGTTGATCTGACTATTTTATGCTGGATTAAGAAAAATTAAGAAAATTTAGAAAAATTGTGTAGACATAACAGCACCAATTATCGAGTGCCCACTATATACTAGGCATATTATCTGTAAAACTTGCAGCCTCTCTGCAAAGTAAGTTGTATCAACATTTTTTATTAGATGAAAAAAACTCTAGGGGCTCAGAGAGTTTAAACAATTGAAGGAGGTCAAACAATAAATGGCAGAGATTGGGACCTAATTAACATGGGCTGGAAAACACTTTGGGGAAGGTTGACCCAAAAGATTTGTACAATACCAACCCTGCAACTGTTCATTTTAAAGAGCATGGGCTATGTCTTGATCAAAGGTACAACCTCTTTCCTTCTTTCCATTCTACCTTCTGGCATTTTTTAAAATTTTCTTTAAGGAAGGGAAAGTATACTTACTGAGCGGTTACATTCTACCAGTTTCTATGCTGGCCCTTTGCACATGCTGTTTCATTTAAATTTTTCTAAACACATGGAAGCTCTCTGACTCTGCTCAGCTGCCTCCTATCATGGCTGGAAGTCAAGATCATTTGGCAGATAATCAGAAAACTGAATGCTAGCCATGAGAACAGGGTAGGTCACAAATCTCTGCACCCTCAGTTTCTTTACCTATAAAATGGGATAATAATACAGTCCCTGCCTATCTCACTTTTCATTTAGGGGTAACATGTCAGATAATAAAATATTAGAGGAGAATACAATTGTAGGTATGAACAGGTGGTCACCTATATGACAGAGTTATGTTGTATAGTTTTAAATACAATACACATGTATGTAGCCAGAACAAGGAGGGAAAGAGAGAAAATGGGAGGGAAAAAGGAGTTACAGAAAATAATGTGAACAGGGCCAGTGATTCCTCCTGTTATTCTACTTAATGATAATAAACCTCCAGTAAAAGGGACTCAATCCCTCCCAGTTCTTTTGTGCTTCTCCAAGTGTGAGCATTTCCCTGCGCTGGGTTTAGCTTCTAGGGATTAGATGCATAATTTTCTAATAAGATGGACTATAAATGCAAACCATCTGGCTCTCCAACAAACAGCCACTTGTTTTAATGCAGAACGAAAAACTGGCTGTGAGAGAAGACATATTCCTCGGAGCATTTTCAAGAATAATCTCGATTGTGCTTTTCAAACCATCTGTGGCGAAGCACTATTTTTTCCCAACACTTTTTAAACTAATACTTTTGTAAAATACAATAAAAATTAATTACTAGAAAATAACCACTTGCTTGTGTGTCCAGCCATGCCATCTGGCTTACTCTCAATTTTAATACTTATCTCGTCGCTGACCAGAAACAGACAATTCATTGACTTGTACTGGCTCAGGAACCATCCTGTGAGTAGCACTGATCTAGAGGACAAGCACTAATGTCGGTGCTAATTCGAAAACCCCAAACCCTCTTTAAAATAGGATTCCATTTTCTACTCAAATGAGGACTTTTTTTTTCTTCTTTTTCTTCTTTTTTTTCTTTTTTCTTTTTTCTTCTCTCCTTGTTCTTTCTTCTTCTCTCCTTGTTCCCTGAGGCCCAACACCCTTAGGCTCTTCTTATTTTCCCAAGCAATCCCCTCCTCTAACTTCTCTATCCTTCATCTTCACTACTGAACTCTTATGTTGGGTAACTTCTGTCCTCAATCATCTCACACTTCTCATTTTTCCTTTCCTTCCTCAATTCAACAAAAATATATAACCATCCTGTAGCCCATCCCCTTGAGGTCTTGTCTGTAGTGATGGACAGCCTAGTTATGTCAATCAGTGAGTTTATGCTGAGACATATGAAGTCATGCTCACTCCATTCAATGGAATTCCATGTATAAACATCTGTTTATTTGAGCCTGCTGTATTTAAGGTAGTCTACTGGAAAAGATGCCATAAAAGATACAATATCTTCTCTTAAGTAGTTCATCACCATGCCACCTGGATCATAATCCAAATCCACTGTCAAGTCAACATGGTCACACTCTACTCTCATTATTAGATGCCATTTCCCACCACTTCCCAGCCTGGCTGGCTGCTTCACTGTTACCTGAACAAACCATATTTTTTTAGATATCTGTATTCTTTTTCATGTTATTTGGTCAGATTCCAGAATCTTCCTTCCTGCTACTCATTTTTTCAGGCCTAGCTCAAGGAGGGCTTCATCTTCATCATGTTCCTTCTGGACAGAGGAGCACTACAGGACCAATGGATCTTTCCTTCCCTGGAATCCTCTTGAATTTATGTTCGTAACTTTCAGTGTATCACTGTGTCATGTGATTTCCAGTTGTCAGAACAGCATTTGTCTTTCTCTGTGATTAGATTGTAGACCTCTCCTAAGCAGCATATTCATTGTTCTGTATGATGACAACTGATGTTCATCCAACATCTTTATTCATTGCCCACCAAGAGCAAGGCTGCTTCCTTAACTCTCTAGGAAATACAGATACAAAGACCCTTGAGTCCTAGGGCTGAGACTGGCTTTCCACTCTTCGGTGTTTTGTGTAATTCTTATCCTATCTTGTGCTCCACGAAAAAAATGTGTCAATGGTCAAATAAATTTCAAAACTTGTGCATATTCTATTCCCCTCTTGGAGTCCTATGAAAATTAGAGTCTTAAAATTTTTATGAAGTCTTGCAGGTGAACAATTTAACTTTATTTAAACCAGAAGTTCCCCAAAATAATTTGTCTAAAAACATCCATTGTAAATTGCTAATGGATACTAACATTTTGATGTTACTCCTCAAAATACATTTGGATAAGCATTGATTGGGTTATAATTCCAAGGTTAAAATGCTAAAAACTGAAGAGTTCGTTTTAATTTGGTGTCATAAAGCCATGTGATTTTGTGGGGGTTTTTTTAATGTCCTATTGTTTAGAGATGCATACTGAAATATTGTGGGTGAAATGATAATGAAATCTGAGATTTTCTTTTAAAATACTCGAGGGAAGAAGAGGGATGTAAGACAGATGAACAATTGGCACAATGTTGATAATTGATGAAACTTCATGATTAATAAATGGAGGTTCATTTTATAGTCTGCTTATTCTACATATGTTTGAAAATTCTATTATGAAGAGTTTTGTTTTTAAATTCTATGTTGCTTGCAATGTCTACAATAGACAAACTATGGAAACAACCTAGATGTCCATCAACAGATGAATGGATAAAGAAGATGTGGTATATATACATAATGGAATACTATGCAGCCATCAAAAGAAATGAAATCTTGCCATTTGCGACAACGTGGATGGAACTAGAGGGTATCATGCTTAATGAAATAAGTCAATCGGAGAAAGACAACTATCATATGATCTCCCTGATATGAGGAAGTGGAGAAGCAACATGGGGGGTTTGGGGGGTAGGAAAAGAATAAATGAAACAAGATGGGATCGGGAGGGAGACAAACCATAAGTGACTCTTAATCTCACAAAACAAACTGAGGGTTGCTGGGGGGCGGGGGGGAGGGAGAGGAGGGTGGGGTTATGGACATTGGGAAGGGTATATGCTATGGTGAGTACTGTGAAGTGTGTAAATCTGGCGATTCACAGACCTGTACCCTTGGGGATAAAAATACATTATATGTTTATAAAAATTTTTTTTAATTCTATGTTGCTTGAAAAACATAAATTCAGCCAAACTTCATTAATTTGGAATTCACCAATCTAAATTCTGTGATCATTAGGACAATATACTAATTTGATTAAACTGAAATTTGCCTTTGTTTGTAAAATATATTCAAAGTTAATAGATACATAGAGTCCCTCAGTGTAGCAGAGGATAGTTTACAAATCCTCAGGAGCTCTGGAGGAGTCTCAGCAGCACTGTGAACAGGGAGGTGATCAGGTGGGTTCCTGTCCCTTCTCCCGAAACTGAGCTACAATCTGCAAAACTCCTACTGAAACTCTTTAGTGAGATCTCCATAAGACTTCGTTTTCAAAAAGAGTCCCACTGTGTGAAAATATAAAAGTGGAAAAACCACTGTTGTAGGCCATGCTGCTTAACCTGGGTGGAAGTGATCTACTAGACCTAATTTGGTGAAGTCCTTCACTGTTCCAAGTTAACCTCATTTTTAAAATTGGTTAAATTGAATCCCCAAGCCCCCTTTTCTGTGCTTTCCCACAGAGGCCAAGGAGAGATGTATTTTGGTGCTTTGCTGGGTTTGTGGTTTGTGGGTTGGCAGCTCACTTTCAGCCAGCCTTCTATATGGTCTAGTATGTATCACACCATGATTATTTCCATTAAATAGCAGTAGATCAGCAGCCACCTGCTTGTCTCCAGATGTGATTCCCCACCCCAAATTAGCACCTGGGGCAGCTCGACAAGTCCCAGGCTCAGTTTCATGGAGACTTTGTGCAGACAACATGGAAAGATAAACTTGTCCCTTTCTCCAAAGGATATTTTTGGGGACTAATTCTTGTCTTGGTTCCTACTGGAGGCATCTCTTTTTTTCCATTTTATTTTATTTTATTTCCTTTCAGGGTCCCAGCATTCTTTGTTTATGCACCACACCCAGTGCTCCATGCAATACATGCCCTTCATAATACCCACCACCAGGCTCACCAAACCCCTCACCCCCCTCCCGTCCAAAACCCTCAGTTTGTTTTCTCAGAGTCCACAGTCTCTCATGGTTTGTCTGGAGGTATCTTGAAGAACAAAAAATTCCATCTGGAGGGAACATTACAGGATCATTGAAGAAATCAGAAAATACCTCTACTAGAAGTTCTTTATCACATGGAGATCAGTAAAGGGCTCTTTCTACTGTGCCCCAAGGTCCAGTTTCTTACTACAGGATGGAGTATAGGGTTTCAGAACACCAGCTGTGGAGTCAGAGAGTCTTCAGATCATCCTGGCTATGTAGCTCCTGGACCTTAGGCTTAGTACCTCAGTTACTAAGCCTTGGTCTCATTTCTCAGAAGGTTGGGAATAATATAGCCTATACCACAGAGTTGTCCCAAATGCTTTTAAATGCACTGCTTCTTCAGTATCATTGCAAAGTAAGAGAAGGTGAGATAAGCACTTTGTATAAAGCTTGTGCTGGTTTCAAAGTGGAAACTTGACGTATTTTTGCTTCTTCTGGAGGTGATAGTAGAGGTGGTTATAGTACCCCTGCTCCCCAGTAACTCCCCAAGGAAACAGTCTGGCCAAACCCTTCCCTCTGTCATTATGTTTAGCTTCCTGGAAGATTAACTTGACGATCTTGGCTCTGAGCACACCTGAGAAATGAGGAAAGCAAATTCTGATGAAGCAAATTCTGGGAGGGGTCTGTCAGTCTCACTGTGTCCCTGTGCTGTAACATTGTTCCGTCACTGTCAGTGAAGATCAGGAGAACCTATTGGTACCAGACAAGGGATCTGCATTTATTTAGCAATTAGCTTCCATAGTGATTCCACACTTAGCATGAAAAATAAGATCAATCCAATATAATAGCTCAGGCACAGTTAACTTAATCTAATTAGTCTGGCACCACTTTCTGAAAGCCATGGCCACTGGGGCAGATTGCCAAACACTGTAGATGGAATGCCATCCACTGCCAGAAAATGGACAGCAGTCTTCCAGGAACGAAACCTAATCTACCAAACGGGTTACTGATTTCCGTTCTTGGCGTTTCTGCTCCAGGTATTTCTTCCTCTTCCCTTCCCCACTCTATTTCTGATGCTTTTTAGGATAGGCAAGAGACACTGTCCCAACCAGAGTGACGTGTCCTCTGTTGACAAATGAATTTGCTAAATGGGTTCTCTCTTCATTTTGGTTTCAGCACATGTGAACCATGAGGCAACCTCAGGAGGCCACCTTTAAATACTTCAGAATGAAGCTCCTTAACAAAGACTCCAGAAGTCCAGGCAAGCAAATCAAAGAAAAATGTCAAACTCCAAATGCCCTCCCAGCCCAGAAAAACGTCAAAGGAGCTGTAACGAAGGGAAGAATGGGCCTCCCAATAATGTACAGCTGGGCAGAGAGGAGAAAGAAAAGAGGCTCGTATCTGATTTATAAATATTTATAAAACAATCATTAGGCTTGGCTAGAACATGCAGTTCTTCTCTCAGTTCACTGCTGGGAAACAATAATAAAAAGCACGGAATTATTCAAATAGAGGCTAGAGGAGATTTAATTCTGTATTTTTAGAAATCTACCACGGCTCTCCACGAGGCCCAGCGAGGAAGGGGTGAGCAAACGTGCACAAGGTAATCCTGCACTTGGACCGGGTGTGGGAAACCAGCTCAGACTCGGATGGCAGAGCCTCAAATTAGCCTCCTGCCCCATCCGCTCAGACCCTGGCCAGTGGCACCTCCTGTAGACTGATCCTTGGCTGCTGTCCTGTGGCTCCTCTTCGGAGCTGGCGCTGCTTCTTCACTCCCATGGCCCTCCCGTTTACAAAGCTGGTGGTCCCTGCCCACAACGGGCCCTGGTGCTTCCTCTTTAAAAGGCCCAGCTTGGGTCTTCTTTTTCAGCCTAGGGCAATTTAATAAAGTGCTCCTGAAAAGGATTTCTATGAGGAAAAATTCGTCTCATCCGTATTTGTTCTGGGCCAGGCCTACACAAAATTGGGAAGGCAATGGCTGATACCCGTGTCCCAACCACTGGGATGGGGTAATACTGCTGCACGCCAAGCTTCAGGTCAGCCAGGAGATAGGAGGGGTTATAACTCTTCTTTGCGCTCAAAATATTCAACCTTTTTTTAAAGCAACTACTCAAGGGGTACCTGGGTGGTGCAGTCAGCTGAGCCTCTGACTCTTAATTTTGGCTCAGGTCGTGATCTCAGGGTTGTGAGATCGAGCCCCACGTTGGGCTCCATGTTCAATGCAGAGGCTGCTTGAGTTTCTCTCTCTCTCTCTGCCCCTCCCCCCCAATCTCTCTCTCTCAAATAAATTAATAAATAAACTCTCTTAAATAAATAAATAAAGCAACCATTCAACAAAGTTACAAAAATTAAGATGATCTTTAGGCATGATTTGAATGCCTCATTCTATAAACTTTCTGAATTCAGAATCATTATTTTGACACTTAAGGTCCTTAATCATCTCTTTTGGACCATTTGTCACCACCTGTGTAGGCAAGGATTTCTGTCAATGAGGACAAATAAGTTCAAGTTTCTCATTATACTTTCTGAAATTATTTTATTTGAAAGTTATATCCAATTCTTTAAATTGTGTTTTTCTTGTTTGTATTTTTCTTATGGTAACTATAAAATATCTAAACTCACTTTTTTTCAACAAGCCCCATAAAAACACCCTGAAGTCGCTCCCCTCAGTTTACTTCTCATGTGCAGTACAAGTAATATAGCTTTCTACATGCACCTTGACATGAAAATACCTAACTCTTAATTCCAACTCTGCATCCAGACCTGTACTAAGTGCTTCATATGCATTTAAGTCTTTCTTTTTTAAAGATTTGTCTGTTCATTTATTTATTTGACACAGAGAGCGAGAGAGAGAGAGAGAGAGAAACAAGCAGAGGAAGAAGCAAGCTCCTCAATGAACAAGGAGCCCAATGCAGGGCTCAATGCCAGGACCCTAAGATCATGACGTGAGCCAAAGGCAGATGCTTAACTGACTGAGCCACTCAGGTGCCCCTACATTTAACTCCCTTAATATCCAGGGCACACCCATTTTACACATGGGAGAACTGAAGCATGAAGGGCTGCCCAGGTAACACAATGAGGAAATAGCAGAGCTGGGATTTTAATTTACAGCATATGCTCTTCACACTCAGCTCTCCTATCTCTCCAAAAGGTAGGAAAGCACTGGTCTATCAGCATGCATTCTCAACCATAGCCGTTCCACACATAATGGGGTGAAAATCGGTTCTTGGAAGTCTAAAATCTTACTCCTTTTTTGTATGAAGCACAGATTACATTAACATTAGTACATAAACAGATAACGGTATATCATGGGAAGGGGCAATTAAGAAAAAAATTGTCCTTAGGGGAGCAATCATGAAAAAAGATAGAAAAACACAGGTCTATGAGATACGTTAAGAGAATACTATGGAAGCCTTTCCCCGACAGCAACTCCCTCCTCAAATAGGCAGACACATGCATACTCAACACATGCATAACCTCAGATGTATTAAATTATTTCTTGATCAGCCTGCCTTGGTGCCTGAAGTTTTCCATTTTAGAGACTCACTCATTTGGGTCATGGTAATACTGTCTACACAGGGCCTCTTTTAAAGCGCAAGTATTGCTGTGGTGAGTAGTATAGGAATCTCTTCGTATCAGTTAGTGAAAGCACCTGCTTAGCAAGGTGCTAAGCAAATAACAAAACAAGTCAGATTTTGGGAATAGGGAAAAAGAGATAGGTCAGGTCAGGATCATGAGGTCTGTGGGGTCAGGGGAGACCCAAGAGAGCAATACTAGAGGAAGCCTTGATCAAGTATGGATTTAGGAGAGCATCAGTACCCACAGGACTGAGAGAACTGGGACTAAGAAGGAGAAAGACAAGCATCACCTTATTTATGACCTTTGACATCAGACAGAATTAAATCCACATCTTAAGTCTGCATCCTTTGGCAAATGACTTCCCCCCTCGGAGCCTCAAATCTTTTGTCACAGCTATAGTGGACCATAGAGTATGAATGCGTGAGAGGTGCCTGGAATGGAGTAGGCGCTCAATATACACTAGCATAAATGTTGGCTGTTCCAGCGCTACATTTTTCCATGATATTTTTGTAATCATTGTGTGATCATCTCGAAGTTTTATCTAGGGCTAGCTGTGTGCTTTAGAACAACTATACTCGTTCCTCTTTGGATCTGGTTAGACATCAAGGAAAGAGAAGTACAACTTTTTCTCACTCACTTCCCACAGGAGCCAGTTCCAGTGGCAGCTTCTCAGTGGCTTACTAAGTACATGAGTGTACAGACACATCAAGGCAGCCCTTGGACTTCAGGAGAGTAAATTCACCTCTTCATCATTGCAAATACTTCCAAAGGAAAACGGAATTAAAAGTAGAATTTTTCAGAATCAGGCAAGTGAGGGCCAAGACAGAGTAAATAAAGGGCTTTTTCACAGAAAAGAATCAGCAATAAGAGAATTGATAATTCATCCTTTCATCTCTAAATTCACTGGGGCTCCAATTCTGCCATACTTCGTGGTTTCCATGATTTTGATCTATGTCTTCAGTCCCACAGTTTGGAAAAGAGGATGCTGAGTGTGACTCCTTAGAGAAATACTAAAATGCAGACATTTTGAAGCCAGACAGTTTCATCTGGGCCAGATTATTCTAGTTCTAGTTCTGCATGACCATCTCCTTCAAATCTATTATGGATTCCAGCATAGCTATGTATAAGCAAGGCCTGCCCCTGGCAGACTAAGCTGCAGCCAGACCTAGAACCAGGAAGCTTTCATCTTCCACCAGAAGGTAGCATTCTTTCCTCATAGTTGAAAGGTTTTGGAAAGAATCCCTCTCCCTCCCAAAGAGGGTTTCTTGGAAAGAACCCCTCTCTCTCTCCCAAATCCCTGAAAAGAAATATGCCATCCCTGTGATCATATGAGCACAAAACTTCATTCAGCCTCTGAGCCCTCCCACCATGATCTGTTCTCATGCCTGCACTTGTGAGAATCAAAGTTAATTCTTCTTGACGTCTTGTATGCCTCCTCATTCCTTATTATGACCCTAATTCCAGTTTCCCTTAAATTGAGTCAGATCTTTTTTCACAGCTCTGGCATCCACCTGTCCTCCATTGGGCCTGCTCCCACCACAGGAGAAGCCAAGAAGGAGAGGACAATTTAAGACCCCTTGGACCCTTTTACCACTCACCCTTTGGGGAAGGGGCATTGCCATAGGGGGCCAGAGTGGAACTCTATGGAATTATGCTATTACTCACATGCAGACATTTAAATTTAAGCCAATTAAAATTCAGTAAAATTTTAAAGTCATTTCTTTAGTCATAATGAGAACATTCATATGTTCAATAGCTACATGTGGCTACTGGCCACTGAAGTGCTTTGCAACACTTCCATCACCACAGAGAGCTTTGCAACATTTCCATGACCACAGAGAGCTCTGTGAGTGCTACCCTCAGCAGAGGGCTGAGGCCACAGTTTCCTCTGACCATGACTAAGTGGGGACGTAGCACTTGTGAGAAACACTGCTGGCTGAAGTCTGGATATTCGTCCCAGTGAGACCCTTCTGAAAATGACCTTCAAACAGTTTGGGCCCAGGCCTTGCCATGTGGAGCACTGATTCTTCTTTCTAGAAATTTGCCAATCTGTTATTGTTATTATTATTATTAATTATTTTAAAGATTTATGTATTTGAGAGAGAGAGAGAAAGAGCACCCACATGCACACAAGTGGGGGGAGGGGCAGCGGGAGAGGAAAGAATCTCCAGGAGACTCCCCACAGAACACAGAGCCTCACACAGGACTTGATCCCACAACCTGGAGACCATAACCTGAGCTGAAATCAAGAGTTGGATGTTTAACCAACTGAGCCAACCAGGCAACCCTAAAAATTTGCCAATTTAAACTAAGTTCTTCTCTGAGTGACCAGAAAGTAAGAGATAATATTTCTGGATGGATATCACTTTAAAAAAGCTGATCGGATTTGGTGGGTTTTTTTTTATTCTGGCAAAATATACATAATATAAAATTTAGCATCTTAACCATTTTTAAGTGTATAATTCAGTGGCATCAAATACAACCACAATGTTGGGCAACCCTCACCATTATCTATTTCCAGAACATTTTCATCACCCCAAACAGAAACTCTGTACTCATTAAGCAATAACTCCCCATTGTCTTCTCTCCCCAACCCAATTATCTTTTTTTTTAAAGATTTTATTTATTTATTTGACAGAGAGAGAGATCACAAGTAGGCAGAGAGGCCAGGCAGAGAGAGAGGAAGGGAAGCAGGCTCCCTGCTGAGCAGAGAGCCCGACGTGGGGCTCGATCCCAGGACCCTGGAATCATGACCTGAACCGAAGGCAGAGGCTTTAACCCACTGAGCCACCCAGGCACCCCACAGCCCAATTATCTTTCATCTCTTCTCTTTCTTTATGAATCTGCCTATTCTAGATATTTCATAAATAGAATCATATAATATTTGTCCTTTTGTCCAGTTAATTTAATTTAGCACCATGATTCTGAGGTTCATCATCATTGTAGTATATATCAGAACTTCATTCTTTTTTATGTCTAGATTATATTCCACTGTGTATATATATGTATACTTTGTTTAGAGAAAGAGACAATTTTTAAATAACTAAAAAAATGAGACACGTTATTTTACCTGATTCGATTTTCTGCCACTCCACTTAATTGCCAAAAAATGGAATTACTTTGCTAGTTCCTGCCCCACATCAGAAGTTAAGTACCCTTATGAGACTCTTTTATTTTGATAGCTAAAGTAAATGCATGGGGCCTGGCACACCATAAGCATCCTATGTAACTGCTGTTGTTATTATTGTTATTATTATTGTTATTATTATTTGTCTGCTGGATCAGCAGTGCGTTGTAAATGGCCCGAGCATGGATTTCAGAAAGTACATCCTGCATTGTTCTTTAGACTGCCACATGAGCAAGGTGTTCCCGTTAGTGGAACTTGTGGGACAGCTGAGTTGACTGGTCTGATTGTTGATCTGTATTCTCAAGTTGATAGAAATCCCATCAGGTTTCGAGCACCAATCTTCCCATCTGTGACTTCTGTCAGTTGTCCTAGTTCTGCCTCTACAGTGACATATAGCCAGTCTTCTCTTTCCTCAGATGACACTGATCTAGAATTTGAAAGTGACTCTGGACCCTGCTCTTCTTATATCTTCACTTCTCCAAGACCATAATGCCTATTTTCCTCCTCTATACATTCTGCCTAGTAGTTTCCAGATGTTTCTTTAGCCTAGATTGCTTCTCTGGGTATGTTGTAACTTGTCTAGGACCCTTATAAAATCCATGACCCAGGGCTGTATACAGTACTTCAGATGTGACCTGACCATGGGCCAATGCTTAAAGATCATTGATTACAGACAGATAAATCGATATTTACACATATACATACATAAGCTTATCTATGTATTTTTGTGTATATATGGACTTAACAGATACACACACACAGAGACACTTTTTTTAATGGTGACACTAGTGTTTTGATGCACATGTTCTTCAGTCGTGATTCAGTCGTGAAACAGCTCTGAAGAACATAGTGTTCTATTAGGTCAGCCCCCAAGAAAGGTCATAGCGGTGATGATTCTCTCACTCGGCTGTGGGGCTGGACGTGGACACCGGGGGAGGTGATGACCTATTGCCTTTGGAGTCCTCCCAGAAGAACTAAGTCTGTTAGCCAGGGGAAGGGACATAAAGAAGCTCACAAACCCTGACTTTGAAAGGTTTCCCTCTTTTGAACATTTATGTGGTTGAATAATTTGATACCCCACAAAGGCATTAAGGACTTACTTTTCTCAGACAGATCTCAAATAATTAAAAAAAATAGACATAAATCCTTCAAACATTGTTTTTACCCATTCTTCATTTATAATGACCTCTCTCTCCTGCTTTCTCTCATTTTCCTCCTAATCCTCCAAAGCACACTGTGAACTCCCAACAAGTTAAAATTTTAAAAGCTACGTAGTTCACATGCGTACGTGAGGCCCAACAATGAGGGCTTAGAAGGCTGTAATCGCTTAGGAGAGATCAGCAGCACAGGTTGGCTATAGCACTCCGAGAAGCTGCTGTTTATTTATTTTTGTAAAAAGGGAATGGACAGAAGGAAACACTGAGTTTCAATAATAAAATGACCTTTCTTCTGAATAGATGAGCTTCATAAGTTAAAATGATTCAGGGCTCTGTCTAATATCTGGGGAATAGAGCCCTCTGTTTCCGAAGACAGATGTGATTATGACACACAGTCAACAATGTTTTTCTTCAGGATTGTTTGGCCTGAATTTGGGGTTTTCTGGGAGAGAAAGGGAGAGAAAGGGTTGAGGACTTGGAGAATAATAGGAATTAAATGGGAATGTATTTGTGGTTCAATGTCTCTATTACAGAGTTTTATTGTTGGCTTAGGTAAAATATCATTTGGAATTTATCATAAGAAAGTCTCCTAGGCCTTTTGGTAGACCATTCTCAAATTAAAGGACAGAATCTGAGTCTCGTGAGGTTGTTTTTCATTAACTTAACAAAAAAAACATACTCGTAGAATGAGGAACCGAAGCCAGGATGTGGGTTTCTTAAGCTACCATAACAGTGCAGTTTAGAAAGTGGTGCATGTAGTACAGTTAGTTTATAGATGGTTCTTATATGACATTCAAAATATGACTCTATCAGTTCTAAAACAACTTTTGGTTTCATTACTTAGGTGATTCTTACATCTCTGTGACAACAAATACCAAAAATATATAGTCATGGGTAGTGAGGATGTTCCATGCCCATGCCTCTAAGATACAAGGAAAAAAAGAAGGCAGGGAGGGAGGGAGGGACAAAGGAAGAGGAGAGAAAGAAAAGAAAGGAAAGGAAAGGAAAGGGAAAGAATTGGAAGGAGAAATCACTTGGGCAGAAGAAAAACTGGGTAACTGGCTTGCCTTCGACATGTACTGACAAGTCATTCCATTTTTGTGTGTCTCAAATGTTAAATATTTATAATGGGAACAAGTATATAAAATCTACCACCTTTCTAGGATTACACTGAGAAAAACAAAACACAAAATGCAAAAGAAACCACTCTAGATAATTAAAAACAAATTCACAGGTCTATTTAATCTGTATTAGCTGGAATATACTGCTGTTTTCATGGGTCCGGTGCTGAGTTTAGTAATTCACTGATAGTGATACTTAAACCTCATGGCAGACTTAGGAGGTACGCATTATTATAATGCCTGCTTCATGTATAAGGAATGGAGGCATCCACAGGATCACAGTGAAGCAGCTCAGGTTTGGATCTAGTCTGCCTCGCACCAGAGCTAGCTCTTCTATGCATTATCTAGCCTCAGCTAGGTTATAAAATATTCTGGGTTAATACGGGAAAAGGCATTGATCTGTAATATTTCAGGGTGGTTTCAAGGCTCAGTACTCAATGAATAAAGCCACCAATGTCATGGTTTATAGCCTCGGAGGTGGCTCCACTGATTTCCACTTCTAAATATTCATGCCTTTTTGTAATGTTTTCCCCTTAAACGCAACACAAATGAAAAGACGTCATTTCCAAGATTAGGTTATGTAAAGACTGAGGCTTCCATCTTGGCCATTCTCTCTCACTCTCTCTTGGATCAGTTCACTCTGGGGGAAAGTCGTCTGCCAGATTCTGAGGTCTGCTAAAGGTCACATGAATGACGCATGTCATCCAGAGCCAGCCAACATCCATGTGAATGACCGCGGAGGTAAACTTTGCCCCAGCTGAACAGTGGGCTAACTGTATGTAGCCTTGGCCAAAATCCTGACTGCAGCCTTATGAGAGACCCGGGTAACATCTCCTGCATTCCTTGACCCACAGGAACTGGGAGACAACAAATATGTTTCATTTCAGCCATTAAGTTTTGGGGTAATCTTTTATGTAGCAATAAATAACTCAAGCAAATGTTAGTGAAGTGGCTGATTAAGAAAAGGGAACCTTCCCAAGTATCCCTCCTTCAACTCATTCAACAAATGCGTACTAAGTTCTTACATGCCAGGCATTAGATGCGGTCCCTGCCCTCATACTGCTGAGCATCTGATGAGAGGTAGGTGGAGGGAAAAATATTTTTTATATAAGTAAAAATCAACTTATTCCTAACATGCTGGAGAGGGAGTAGAAATAGCACAACATAGAACCAGCCAGGAGGACTCCAATTACAGTCTCCAGATATAAGATCTGGGACAAATAACTTCTCTGAGCTTTCACTTCTTCATCTGAACAGGTGATGATACTATCTCTGAAAAGTTTGTAGGATTAAATAAAAGAATACATGAAAAACCTCTGGCATGTATTAGGAGCTCAACAAATAACAATTCTATTAGTCTTCATGTCCTTCTTGTAAAATAGGGAGTAATTATCCATATTATGCAGGATTGCTCATTTTATAAAGATATATGTACATAAAATGTTTAGCAAGGGGCAAAGTCTGTTTTATATGCACCCAGAATAGTAATTCCCATTAGTTTTTCTAGACCCTATAAGTCGCATTATGGTTATAGAAGATAAAAGTAATTTTATAAAAAAATAATACATGGGTGCCTGGGTGCCTCAGTGGGTTAAAGCCTCTGCCTTCGGCTCACGTCATGATCTCAGGGTCCTGGGATTGAGCCCCACATCAGGCTCTCTGCTCAGTGGGGAACCTGCTTCCCCCTCTCTCCCCACCTGCCTCTCTGCCTGCTTGTGATCTCTCTCTCTGTCAAATAAATAAATAAAATCTTTTTTAAAAATAATACAAACTTTTGTGGGTTCTAATTTTGCAAAAGGCTTCACTATGAGTCAATGGAGGAAATGAAAAACGAGGATAGGATGGGCTATCTGAATTCACAACCAAGCAGGGCAGAAGCTAGTTACTGGAGATCAAAAGTCTGGGATTCTCTGTTTGCCTCTGAGTGACCACCCACTATTTACCATAACAGGGGGCATCAGATTGTTTCAGTCTTGTGTCGTAGCTGTTGTGTAGCTTATAATTAATGGTCTTCTAAAACAATTATTTTATAAAATACATTTCTATCATATGACGACACAAAGGATTAATGTTCCTCATGAATTTCCTATAATCAACATGCATCACCATTAGTATGACTAAAGTAATATGTAAGACTAGAAAGACAGACAGACAGACACACACACACACACACACACACACACACCTCCCGAAGAAGTGAAAAATCAATATTAAAGTATATTGGATTTTATTTCTAGAAGAACTAAATATGACCACTAGATGGCACTGGAGTCTGATTTCGTCTTTCTATTTCCAGAACCATCTCTGGGAAAAACAACTGTAAGACTATCATAAATTTTCTGAGTCAGTTATTTGCTTATCTGATGTGGTGCAAGGCATAAGACATTTTGATATTCTTTTTCAAGTTAAAGGCAGTCTTCCGTCAATAAATGAGCATACTGCCAACTCAACCTGAAGCAAACTGATCTTGTCCAGACAAGTGAGTTTTGTGATTCCTTGAAGAGCTTCCTATAAGAAAATGTAAGTTTCTACAAATGAAATAGGTTATAATTTCAAACGAAAAAAGCTTGATATGCCTCTGCCAAAGTGCTGACCCCAGCTGTTCATTTCCTCTAGCAATTCAAATCTCAGTTCCGGCGCATCTATAGTAATGCCTAGAAACCCATTAACAAACTTACGTTAAGACCAGCGCTCCAGGATGCACGCAGATGCTAAGAAGCAGTGAGTGGGCTTCCCTTGTGGAGTTTATATTCCAGTGGGAAAGTCAGACAATAAGCATCTGAATAAATACAATAATTTTAGGTGCCATGAAGGAAATCGGTGGGTAATATGGTGAAGACAAGTGGGCTCAAGAGGGGGTGCATTGAATAAAGTGGTTAGAAGTCTTCTCTGAATAGGTGAAATTTGACCTAGCCCTAGAATAAGATAGACTCAACCCCAGAAAGAAAGTCAGCATCATAGAGGTAACAAGAGGGAAGGGGAGAGTGGTTAGAAAGAAACTGGGAGGGTCAGCAAACTGAGTCTAAGAGGGACTTCAAGTTTGTATTTCATCTTGTTATGGGAGTCACTGAAAGGTTTTAAGCATGCATACAGCACCTGTGGTTTACATTTTTTTTAAAAGAGCATTCTGGTTGCCAGTGGGCAATGGATTTTTTTTTTTTTAAGATTTTATTTATTTACTTGAGAGAGAGAGATCACATAGGTGGAGAGGCAGGCAGCGAGAGAGAGGAGGAAGGAGGCTTCCCGCTGAACAGAGAGCCCGATGTGGGGCTCGATCCCAGAACCCTGGGATCATGACCCGAGCCGAAGGTAGAGGCTTTAACCCACTGAGCCACTCAGGCGCCCTGGGCAATGGATTATGACACAGGATAAAAACAGCAAGCGCTCACTACATGTATATTAAATGAATAAATGAACAACTATACCCACTGTGGCTAACACCAGCTAGGTGCTTATGATTCCTTGAAATTCATTTTATCACATTGATAGAGTTAGTAACACTCTTAAAAATGGTTCTCAAGTTTAGCAGCCATAAGAATGATCTAGAACACTTATTAAACACAGATTGCTAGACGACACCCTTAATCATTTGTTTCTCCCTCCCCAGTTTCTGATTCAGGAGATTCGGGTGGGGCCTGAGAATATGCATTTCTAACAAGTTTCCAGATGATGCTGATGCTGATCTGAGGACCACCCTTGGACACCCACTGCTGTAAGATGCTGAGCATTAAATGAGCTATTGAGACAAACAAAATAGGGAGAACTTAGTTCTATTACAGTTCAGGCTTCTGGATCTTAAGAGATCACACTCATCCTTTTCTTATACTACTAACGTGGGAAATGTTCACTCTCTCGATAAGGATGAATTCTTCCTTCCTAATGGAGCCTCATTTTTGTTCAGGATTATCCTGTCCAGCTCCACAGTTTAAGTCGGGCTTGGTTTAGACCACATGTGGTAGCTCCATCCCCTTACCACCAGATACTCACTATCCCAACCTCCCTTGAATAGCCATGGGACTCAGGTCTAAGCCAGGAGAAACAATAGCAGTGTACTAGAGATCCTGGGAGACTCTCCTCCTTAATGAAAAAGAGAGTAGGGGAGAAAGGAGTCTTCATTAATAGGAGATTCTGCTCAGTTAATACTCTCATGTAAAAAGAGCCACAATTTCAAAAATGTGAATACCTGTCAGGCAGTGGTATGCTGGTAAGTGTTTAACAACAGGTTCTCAGCAATGGGGGGGGGGGGGTCAGGGGGAGCCAATTGCTGATTTACACAGTGTAAATGCTCCTACAATGGCTAATTTTAAGCTACTGATGTGAAGTCACTGAACACAGAATTGGGAAAAGATGGTAATGATAGGTTCTCACGAGCTTGCTGCAGCAAACCACTGCCAGGGATTCTGAAACCTAAGGGTAGGGTACACCTTATCCTGAAATGTAAAGAAAGCAAGCCTAATCTTTCATGTTCCCATGCCCATAATCTCTTCCCGAATCCATTTGCACCGTCATATAAACAGCTGGAAAGGTTCAAGCATAGAAGACAGCCAGATTGGTGATTGATGAACAGCCCCCTTGCCATGGCTACGTACATTTTATTGAAACATGAGTCTAAAAGTAATCTTTTGTGGAATTTAATGCATTGTTTATAGGAAGTATTTTAGGGAGCCGGAGTCTTTCTACAGCTCCTCCACAAACTACCCCTTATTCTCCTTAGTGTTAAAAGAAAATAATGTTTAAAACAGAGGAAAGCTGGGGCGCCTGGGTGGCTCGGTGGGTTGGGCCGCTGCCTTCGGCTCAGGTCATGATCCCAGGTCCTGGGTTCGAGCCCCGCATCGGGCTTTCTGCTCGGCAGGGAGCCTGCTTCCTCCTCTCTCTCTGCCTGCCTCTCTGCTTACTTGTGATTTCTCTCTGTCAAATAAAAAAAAAAAAATCTTTAAAAAAAAATAAATAAAACAGAGGAAAGCAAACTTTATTTGAGGGGTACTTCTGAGGAATTAGCAGGTCCGGGTCCCTCTGTAGGGAAGTCACCAATTTCCTACTCTCTCCACATCCCAATACTCAAGCTTCCGCTCAGCCATGTGCAAAGTTTCAATGTCTTACAATTTTTTCTTAGCAAATCCTTCCTGATCCTTACCAGATATCACACACTCCCCTCTAGCCAAAATAATTTCTCCTAGGTTCTCTCTACCCTCAGTGTGGTGCCTTGATATGTACAATACCTCTGCCTAGAATGGTCATTCAGGATTTCCTAAACCTTGTGGATTACCAGAACAACATGGGAACAGTACAAATACAGATTCCTAGATCTCACTCCTTGATCTAATGATTCAGAATCTTCAAGAGAAGAAACCTGGAAATACACAATTTCAAACAAATGCCACCATGACTTCTATCTGGAAGTTTTAGAAAAACTATGGCTTCTCTGTCTCCTTTTTACTGCTCAGCTCGCTCTTCCTTCCTGGTCCCCCAAACAAAGTTAAATCCTCTTCTTTATTGCATTAGGCTTACAATATTTTGCATCACTTTTTAGCCTTTGCTTGAATGGACTTTATTGAGAGTCCTTCCCATAAGATTGTAAATTTCATAAAGGTAGAAAGTGTCTTGTTTATGACCATATCTTGAGTACCTAGCACCATCCCTTACGTATAAAGATAGATACTCAATAAATATAGGCTGACTGATTGACTCATACTCCATCTCACACCTATGAGCCATGAAAAATCTAAAGATAAGTTTCATTCATCAAGGCAGATTCATAAGTGCAAGCATATCTGTCTAGCCCTACAACCTAAATGTGTATCCTTGTACGAGTCCTATCCCTAGCCTGGGTCTCCGTTTCCTTAGTTCTAAAAGAAGCAGATTTAAAAAGAATGGATTAAAAGGGAACACTCTTAGTATAGTTAGTTAGGACATGTTAGAGCTGAGTGTGAGCATTAGAACCCTGACATAACTGGGAAAAAGAGAGCCTTGTTCTAAGGCAGTATACACATTGGCTCACAGTCCACCATGGCCATAGACGCTCGTGAGAGACATCTAACCAGAAGTGCTTGGCCTCTTTTCTGGGGTAATCTCAGATCCTGTTGGGGCAGGCCCCTGGGGTGTTGATTGGGTTGAAGTCTTTCATCTTACTGTTTCTATAGGGCAAATGTTCAGCATCAGATATTTGATGGCATGTGTTAAGGCAGAGGCAGTGGAGGTGGACATCAAAAAGGAGACGCAGCTTTTTCAAAAAAGCACCATGTTATCTGTTTTCATTTCCAAACCAAATGAGATGGGTTGGGGAATAAACATAGAATGTGTGTCAATTTCTTGATTCTCGAGGATCAGACATCTTAATTTTATTTTTATCTTTTTCTCAGTCTCTCCTGAACCAAGTGCTTGCCCTTGCAGGCACCCATTCTCTTTTTGGCCATTCTTACCAGTTCCTTGGGGTAAACTCAAGAAGCATGGGTCATAGGGACCAGAGAGCTATTTGACAACTATTTACTGCATTCATTCTATGAGCCAGACATTGTACCGATGAGATAACCAGATGAGGACTATTGCTGTCAGGTATGACCAGTAAGAATGGGAGGTGACTTCACTTAAACCCATTCCTGGAGTTTGGAAAAAAACTTAATCATACATCCAATGGACAAAAAAGCTAAGATGTTCTCAAACTAACCATAGATTGATAGAGGCATAAGAACACTTCAGGATGCTTGGTACCTTAATTTTAAACCCCTTTCAGCCTCCATTTGAACAAAATCTTCCTGAAAGCTTATTATATAAAATGGTTACAAGCACAGCTGATAACATTTTCCTCCCAGGAGTGGGGGTCCCAGAGTCCCACCTACTCTATTCCAGTGATAGCTGCTGGGAAGACTCCCTAAATTCAGCTTGAAATTCATACATCTGCTACAATATCTTCCTTTTAAAGATGGGAAAAATAAGTTGTGATAAAGACTAACGACTTTCTCATGACAGTAAAACTCATCATTGAAGGAGCCAGGACAGAACCAGGGTTTCCTGATGCTGCTTCAGGGCATGGCTCCTTTCACCAGAGCATAGATTTTGCTCCTTCCTAATGCATGCGGTTCCTAAAATCTGTCCCCTGGCATGTCTAGACATTTCTGGAGGAACTTACTACTAGCATTCAGGAAGGTCTCAGGGAAGCAACAGAAGGCAAACCCAATCAGTCCATTACTTAATTAAAGCCGATAGATGTATAAAGAATGATATCCTACTTTTGGTATAGGTTCTGAATCTCCATCCCCCAAAACACCTGAAAGAAGTCAGAGTAGCAACACCATGCCCCCTAGCAGAAACATTTGGTCACTTACCCACTGAAAAATAAAACTATTTTATTTCAGATATTGCCTGAGGGCCTCACAGGTTCATTGGAGTTACCATCACATTGGAGGTCAAAGGGGACCTTAAGGAGTTCAACATGTGTCAAGATTTTCTTAGCGTCCCTTATGAGAACTTTCTTGCCTGCTTTGTATACGCTATTTGATCCAACTTTAAATTCTAGTACAAGTTAGGGCACAGATTATCTGGGCCCAAACCAAATGAATTAGTCTAACATGATACATTAATAGGAGAGACCAAATAGGAAAGCATTTTGTCTTACATATTGTTACCTGGAAGCATAATTTGTGACTCCTCCTGAAAGGGATGTTTTTACTGGTTACTCTTGACAGACAAATTGTGTTTGTCCCTTTGTATTTATTTTACCATTAATAGAATTGACATAAACATATACTATCCTCAGAAATGGAAGTCTGCCTTTACATTTATTTAGCCATCTTTCATGACTTTTCTTCCAGGAACCCATCTCTACATAGCAAATTTTGTTACTTTGACTTGCTGGCTGCTCTCTGCCAACCACCGTATGTATCTTTTAATTAAGTAGAAAAGAGATCTTAAAAGCTCACATAAGCCTAGGAAACTCTATTTCTGGCTGACAGCGATGTCTCCTCATTTGCTAGCAAAAGCACAGATTGACAGAATAGAATAGATCAAGAAAATTGATCGTTACTCATATGCTGGATTGAGTCAATATATGTAAATCCATCCCTATTGCTGGCAGGCACTGAGATGCTTGCCATGCAGAACAGACACAGTTACAGCCTGTTTTCTAGTCCAAATGCCAGCTTTTTGCTTTAATGCAGCAAAACTACAGTTATGTACTCAGAAAGCTCTTTTGTATTCATAACAACTGCAGTTTGAATGTGGTTCAGGACAGAGAAACTGTATTTACGAGCCACCATCTCTTCTGACTCAATACAATTTGCAGTAAATACAGTTTAAGTTAGAGCGATGGTATAGATGCTCTGGGAATTTTCTTTGTGGTTTTACTACATTTTGGGGAAACGTTTTAAATGTTCGCTGCTTTCAAGTTCATTTCTTTAAAGTGAACAGCCTCACATGGTTGTTGTGAAGATCAAGCGAAATAAAAGATATGAAAAAGGCTTTGAAAAAAATTAAAAGCATTATGCAAATGGGAGACAATTATTATTTTTTTTGTCTCAAGGTCCTTTTACTTAAGGGCAATGCTCTCTAGTTATCCTAGGGCCTGTTTTAATCTTGATTTAAAATAGTAGAGTATTCAAAGTAGCAGAGCATGAAAAGAAGGTCTCAGAACATAAAATGCACATTATGTGTTTAGATATCCCTTAATATCTGTTCAGAGAAGAATAATTATGAATCTCATAGTATCAAAGAAGAGTCGTGTTTCTTTCCTCAGGAGTAGGACTTAATGGTACACGATTTGAGTCTTTCAAAAGCTCTTAGAATTGCTATCTTCTTTCCCAAGCCTAACTAACCCATTCAAAAGCTAAAGACAGTTCATCTCTTCTGTGCTGTAAATCACAAGAGGAACACAGTTCATAAACAAATATAGGTAAACCATCGTTCAAGCTGATTTAACGCTCTCATAATCTATGGCAGTAATCGTGAAGAAAGCCCTTCTGAAAAGAGTTGAAGCTGAGTGATGGGGACTGGGGTCTCTGTACCTTCAAGAGAGCTACCATGAACATCACCCATCGATTACCGCCATCCCTTCCAGTCACTCCAAAAGGTATGGGCTCTCTCCCTCTGCTTCTCTCACCCTACAAGTGGTAAATGCCTCAGTCATGCTGGCCAAGTGGCCAGAAAAGTTCGCAAAGACAGAATTACACATTACAGTGGGGAAGCATTTTAAAGATCTTTTAGTTTAGGTCCCTACCTTCCAGATTATTCTCCACCCATCATTTCATCCCCCTTATATTGTATCTCTACTGTAATCTGGCCTGCCCCTTGTCCTGGGAACATTCTCAGGCCTCCTCCTTCTCAAATCTGCTTCTCCAGAGGACCTCCAGGAGCCTCTGCAAGTTAGCTACTGAGTCTTTTACTGTTGCTATTCTGTCAGTTGTTGTTTCTGTAGTTTTAATTATTTGAGTAAAGTTGACACACAATGTTATATTAGTTTCAGGTGTACAACCTAGTGATTTGACAACTCTCTATGTTATGCTGTGCTCACCACAAGTGTAGCTACCCTCTATCACCATATTGCACAGTTACATTATCAATGACTACATTGACTATTATTCCCATGACTTATTCAACCCATAATTGAAAGCCTGTATCTCCTACTCCCCATCCCTTGGGAGATGTTGCCTATCCCCCAAGATTCCTTCTCTCTGACAACCTTCAGTTTGTTCTCTGTATTTATAGATCTAATGCTTTTTGTTTGTTTATTCTTCTACTTTTAGTTTCCACATATAAGTGAAATCATCTGGTATTTGTTTTTCTCTGTCTGATTTCTTTCATTTAGCATAGTATCATCTAGGTCCATCCATGTCATGGTAAATGGCAAAATCTCCTCCTTTTTTATGGTTGAGTAATAATCCATTTTGTATATATACCACATCTTTATCCATTCGTCTTTCAGAGGAGACACTTGGGCAAGAATGTAAAGAATTAGGGAATCCTCCTGGACTGTTGGTGGGAATGCAAACTGGTGCAACCACTGTGGAAAACAGTATGAAGGTTCCTCAAAAATTGAATATAGAAATACTATATGATCAGGTAATTCCACTACTGGGTTATTTACCCAAAGAAAACAAAGACATTAATTCTAAAAGATATAAGCACCCCTATAAACATTGCAACATTATTTATAATAGTCAAGATACTGAAGCAGCCCAAGTTAGCTACTGAGTGTTTTTGACACCTCCTTGGTCTTTTGAGAGCTTCCGTGCTCTCTAGGATATTGTAGGCTAATCATACACATTTCCAACCTCAAATCACCCAGATCCATGGAGTAGGAACAGTATTTCGGACTACTTTTGCATATGAGAAATGCTCATTACTAATAATTTGGTCTTTTCAGTGGGCAGAACTAGAAGGCAGCTTTTTGATAATCTCCCTATTCCCAATCCCTCATTTTTAAAACAGTCACATTATCTACACTATGAGAGCATATAGACTTGCATACTGCATTGTCTCTCTTAATAGTGATTTTGGGGTCTTAATTGTACAAATAAATTTATATTTAATATTTTCTACCCATCCTTATACTAAATTTGATTGTATAAAACTCATTTTTTTTAGTTGGAAGAGTTAAATTTTTTTAAAGAGTTAATTTTTTTTTTCCCAATCTTCTATGGACCAATACTTTTGTAAAGCACAATGAAAATAAATTGCGAGAGAAATGATTCATGGGCTTGGATGTCATAGCAATGTCAAAATGCTATAAAAGTTTGAAAATGCTTACTTTTAAATTCCATTCTTATTTCATTGTGGTCTGGTAGATTCCTTAGGAAAGGCACATGAGAACAATATTCTCCGTGTTCTTGCATGTTTACATCAGTTTACCAGAGGCTTTTTATACTTAAAGGTCAGTTCGGCTGAACATCAGAATCTTGGCCCACATTTTCTTTCCTTAGCTTTCTTAAATATGTCACTATATTTTCCTTGGTCATGAAAGTGTTGCTTTTAAAGATACTGGTGGCAATCTAATTTTCTCTCTATTGGTCTTTTTACTGGGATGTCCAAATAACTTTTCTTTACAGGATAGTGTTGACTATTATGGGGAAATTTCTAATCATCTCAATATGTAATTTCAAATTCTATTTTATTTCAATAAAGTTTTTTGAATTATAATTTCCTTTCAGAGACTCCTACTATATAAGACAGATCATAAAATTTGTTATACCGTGGAAATTTGTAGCAGTCTGGTAAACCGATGAACCTTTTCTCAGAATAATATTTTAAAGGTTTTTTTGTTTTTTTTTTTGACAGACAGAGATCACAAGTAGGCAGAGAGGCAGGAGTGGGGGTGGAAAGCAGACTCCCTGCTGAGCAGAGAGCCCGATGCGGGGCTCAATCCCAGGACCCTGGAATCATGACCTGAGCTGAAGGCAGACGCTTTAACCCACTGAGGCACCCAGGCACCCCCAGAATAATATTTTGAAATGTATAAAATGGAATACATAGAATAGCAAAGGAAACTCATTGTATTGAAATATAGTTCTCAAAATATTTTTAAATTGTGATACAATGATCTATTTGCTTCTTTATTATCATATTAAATAATTAGATATAGTGGTAGATATAAAGGCCATTATAAGTTTGAAAAAGTGATGAATGAAAATGAGATTTGGAAATATTTTTTAAAAGTATAATTTGATATTATGACATTTATGATTCATTTTGGTGACAAAGTCACAGGTACTGTTAATACCACTGTATATTGGGATATGCATACTAATTACAGAAACATAGTAAATTCAGCTAGAGGTTAGAGAAAATGGAGATATATTTTCCCAGTGAAGTCCACAGACACATGCATTCTATCCATAAACCCTGCAGTCCTTCACTCGAGGTAACAAACCCCTCTATTAGACATATGTTGACTCTTCTGAACCATCCCTTTCTCTCAGATGCTTTCTTTAAATGCTTTTTCCCCCTCATACCTTTCTTTCTTTCACGTGTTCTATTTCTTTCACCGCATTACTGTTTCTGTTTCTTTGTGTTCCTCTGGGCTCAATTTCATTACAAAAATGATCTTATTATTTTATTTCTATTTTTTTCTTCAATTTATTGAGAATAAGCTCTCTCTTAAAATCTTCTTTAATCATCTCACTTCTGAGTTCTTCCATTATGTAATTTATTGTCACAGCTTCTACCATTTACTTGGTTTCTTTTCGCTCACTTTGAAATTCTGGGTTTCAGTTTTCATCTGTCTTGTGGGCATGTCTTTCCATGTGCCTCCTGGGCCATGGGGAATTTATTCTGTTCCTCATTCTCTTTATTAGACTGCATACTTTTTCCTTTGCTCACATGCAAGTAAACGAGTTTTTTTCTACTTTTAGAAGGAAGGAGGGGCCAAAGTAATTTCTAGATTCGTGACTCTAAACTCCATCTATTTTTTTGCTCAAAATAATGTTTTAAAATATGGCCTTGTACTTTGTGACATCTCCCTTTTCCATTTCTCAATCCCATTTCATCTGGGTTTTTTTTGTCCCTCTTGTCCCAGTTCTGTTCAATTAAGAATCTCTGTGCTGGAAAGGAACTCTGGCTTGTTATTATCAGTGGCTTAAAAAGCCCAAATTGAGCCAACACCATTAGATCTTATCAAATGCAGTACCCTTGCCCCCCCCAGTGACTGGGGTCTATAAAACTACCTCCCCATTCAGCTACATTTTCCACTGAGTGCCTCTTGGTGATATTGGGGTGCTCTGGTACTCAGGACCTTCAGACCCCAGGACCTGAACAACAGTTTCCTAATTGGCCTGTCTGAAGCCATTCTCCCTTCCTTCTAATCGAGATCATCTTATCCATGATGCCAGAGTAATCCTCCCAAAGCACAGGTCATGTCATGCCAAACATCTGCTCAAAGAGATCCTGTGACTCACCAGTATCTTATAAATAAAGTTCAAACCTATTCTCTGGAAGTTTGAAACTTTCTGTGCTCTCTCCCCAGTTTATCTTCCCAACATTTACTCCTTCCCCTCCCCTACACCTAACCTGAGACACGGTCAAGTAGGACTCTTCACCATTTGACCAATATGTCTCTTTTTTCCCAGTTCTTTGTTAGGACCACTGTGTTAATGTGTAGCGCCTTACCATACCCGCAGCCCCAGGCCCAAAACTCCCTTCCACTCTTATTCTTCCTCCCCCGCACACTTCAACCAAAATGCCCTTCCCTCTTTTGGATATCTTAATATTTTGGATACATTTGCCTTATAGAATTTAAATTTTACATATAAACATACGTGTACACACACAAACACACACACACATCCTACTGTATTTTAATTTCACTGTGAGAAGATTGTGTAGTTCTCTTGGTGTTACCCATTGCACCTAGCACAGACTTATACAGAGTAAATGCTCAATACTATTTGTTGAATAAACAAATGAACAGAACTCAGTCCTAGAGGTAATGTGACCATCCACAAGTCATCCCTCTAGTCAGTGACTGAGACCAGATGATGCTAAAACAAGATTACATAACAGGTCCCAAGACCACTTTGTATAAATGATGCTATAATCATCATCATTATTATCATTGATAATTACTAATCTGGGGCTGCTTGCTGAACGGACATCAATGAACAATCTAACTTAGGTCACACAGTGACTGGTACTTAGAAGAATTTCTAGGCAAATATTCATTCAGGTAGAGGCTCAACTTGTGATAACGAGATATAAAAATGAATACTAAATATTAATAATAGTTTCTTGATACTCCATCTCTCAAAGCTTTGTATCTCTACCACTCTGTATATTTTTATTTTGAGTTATATTTTCTTAAATATATTTTCTTGTGTCAGACTCCATATAAGAGATACGGCATAAATCTAGACTATCTTATCTTGTGCATGCTTTCTTTTTTTTTTCTTTTAGTACTACATATTGAGTGTTCTTCATAGGCTCACTGAGGCACTACACATGTCATATCCACATGTATTTCTGTGGGTAGAAATACATCTGGTGCCTTCCTGATAGTAAGCTATATATGTTCAGAAAGAATCCTCACCCTCCAAAATGCTCCCCCACCTGCCATTCCTGGTCTTCTCTGCTCATTATAGATTTTTCACTTTGATGTTTAAAGCAGGAGTCCTTATAAGTCATTTATCCCATGACGGGAATGAGTTTCAGATTCCCTGCCTGTAGAATCAGAGTAGGGACCATGAGGTCACTGAACTATTACAGTGAGGAAAGGACAAAGATGTTTATGAGAACCAAGTACCATGGACACATTTTGCAGGTTTCATAATTTGGCCACAGGCCAGGCACTTCTCTGTTGCCTTCTAGTCATTTCTTCATTTTCCAGCTTCTTCTGCAACACAGCTTGACATGATCCCTGTGCTTAAAGAAACTTTCTGGCCAGAACATAGAACCTCAAAATTGATTTTATTGTCACTCTTTGAGCAAAAAAGAGGTCGTGCCTCCGTGTAGAAAGCTGTATCATATTTATAGAGTTAGTCTGTGACGATGGAAACTGAAAAAAAAATCTTTATCTCGTGTTTTGTGGGTATTAAATGTAGAACACAGCATCAAACCATTTTTGAGAAAACCGTTAAGGACCTAAAAGTGTCGACAGGTTGTTTGATCCTGCAATTTTAATCCACGTTATTTCAAAATATTCAAGTTCACTCCTCTTTCCCCCTTGGGGATTGAAATTATTCTCAGAGATCTAGACTTTGTCATGTCTCTGAATACTAAGTATCAATTAATGTTAAAAGAGGAAAGCTGTGTAGAATGTGAAAGAGGAGCAGTCTTACACATCTGATCACCTGTGCTGGCCAGGCACAATGATTTGGGCTAAATGCTCATGGACCTGTTGAACTTTCTTAGCAATTTTCTTCTCAGTAACTCCCAGACACATTATGCTCTAACTCACTTGTTATCATACCTGGAGAACAAATGTGGTATAGGAAGGGTCTGGTGTCACACTACCGTCTTTAGGTCTGTGCCATGCTGAAACCACCCTGGCCTCTTTCATGGCCTCAACATATTCAGAGCTCCACTACCTAGCAAATGGTTGTAGTTTCTTCATTTTGGAAAGAGACAGGGCCAAGACGAGATTCCTGTTGAGCAAATATTCATTTCCTTCCCCAATTCCCCGTTTCCTGGAAGGAATATACTTCCTCAGCCCTCTGATGCTAAGCTTGGCCCTGTGACTCGCTTTGGCCTCTTGGTAAGCAGAATGCAATGCCCTGCCTTCTTGATCTGGATTTGGACACCCACAGGATTTGCTGTGGGGTGTGAGCGACACAAGGCTTGAAATAGGCTTGTATTTTGCCCTAGGAAGAACATATCTTGGGTAACTCCTGTTTAAGAACAATGAGGAATGTTAGCTTTGCGCAGTGGCAGTATCGTAGCCAATGAGGTTTATCCGAGGCGCGATTATTGCTAATTGAAGAACAATGAGGAATGTGAAACTGATCTTGATCTAACCTACAGTGTAAGGCCAGCTTAGCCAAATCCCAACAGACCTAGTTATGTGGGAAATAAGTGTTTATTGTGTGCTAGGAGCATGGTTACAGAGATGATTAGCTAAGGCCATCAGTAATGTACTAAAACCCTTATAACATTATGAACATTATCTACTGCACATTATCTAGTGCAACAATGAACATTATCTACTGCAGTTGGGCCTCTCTGACTCCAGTCTTCATCACCTCCAAGCTATCTTGCCCAATTTCAATGTGCAGAATCTCGGAGCAGCAGAGGGAGAAGGAGAAACAGGCTGTCTGCTGAGTAGGGAGCCCTACGCAGACTGGATCCTAAAATGCTGAGATCGTGACCCAAGCTGAAGGTAGATGCTTAACCAACTGAGCCACCCAGGTGTCCCAATCATGCTACTGTCTATATGAGGTTTTGGATATCTTTGTGATTAAGAGCTAGTATGTAAGCTGTGTCTCCTGAAAACTAATAGCCCTCAAATGATAAAAAAAGAAAAAACACTCCTTGATAAAAGGATCTATAATCATATGTATTTAGGAAACTCAGGGTTGAAAAAATATTAAGCTTTTGTTCTGTGGTGGTTTTGTTGTTGTTGTTGTGTTTTACTGCAGAAATTCTCAGAGCCTTTATTGTATAAATGTGCATTATGCTTCTTCAAGCGGGAAGCCCAAGAGACATCATTTTTTTTAAACTTATTGACCTTGGAACTCTTGTATTTCCCAGGAACACAAATTAACATCTCAAGGGTCACCATTTGGAAAACAGTAGTCCACAGGATAAAGCAAAAACCTAGCATGACATTAAAGATCCTACACAGGATCCAAACATACATTTTTATCATAATTTTATAATATCTTATGTTTTAAACTATAATCTCAATGAACATTTTAAAAATACAGAAAAATAAAGTAAAATAATTTAAAAATGATACATAGCCCCATCCGCCAGATGTAACAAGTATTTGATTTCTATTTTATTTACTTCTCGTCTTTATGTTATAAATATTTTATCTGCTTGTGATCATGTGGCACACTAAAATTATAAATATAGACTTTATGTTTATATTCATAAGAAGATACATTACAAACAAGATAATATTAATATTTCATTTTTCTTCTTACTATGCTATATTTCAAGCAAATAAAATTGTACCTACTATTTCAATAAATAAAATGTATCTACCTACTGCATCAGCTTTGCGAGACATTAACATCTTCATATTCATGCCTCAGATTTTTATGTTTTCTCAAGAAGAAAGAAAAAAACACCGCAGAATGGCCAATGCCCCTCGTGTGTCCCCTCCCCAATTTTACATCCCTTCCCCCCCTCCCCAAAGATAACCACCACCTTGAATTTATTGTTTCCTGGTGTACTTTTATAATTTGACTATATATGTTATATATCCAAAACAAAAGGGTTTTATGTTTTTAAACCTATAAAATTGAGATTGTGCTATAAATATTCCTTTGTGACTTAGATTTCCTCTCTCAATATTATATTTTTCAGGCTTATTCCACATTGTGTTCTTTGTAGCTCATGTTCAATTATTTTAATTACAATGCAGAATATGCCACAGATTTTTTATCCATTTTTTTTCCTTTTGATGGATTTTGCATGCACATTTTTGTCATTACAAGCAATGCTGTGACAAACTAAAAGTGTAATTGCTGGATGTGTACATTGTTAACTTTCCTAGATACCATCATATTAACCTCTAAAAGCTTGTGTTTATTTATATTTTCACGTAGGATGAAAGAGTTCCATACCACACCCTCACTATCAAAAGTGTAGCTAAACTTTTAAATGATTGACCATTCTGATGGGTATGAAAATACATACTGAGGTTTTATTTTGAATTTCCCTGATTAATTCTGAGGCAGAATATTTTTCCATGTTTCCTGGTCACTCAAGTGTCTGCTTATGTGAGATGCCTGTTTATATCCTTTGAATATTGTGGTATTTAAATTCAATTCCTTCCTAATTACAGCAGTAAAATATGCTCCCTTGTGAAATCCTACAGCAAACTGCAAGGAAAAAAAAAAAGCATGAAATCACCTCAAATCCTACCACTTGCTGGCTATTATTAACATTTAACTGCATTTTTCTTGTAGTGTTTTAATACCCTTAAATGTTTTATACAGTTAAAGTGAGGAACAGCTGGGAAGAAGGCCTTGGTGACAGAATTTTCCACTGGGTTGTTTACAATCTTTTCCAGATTAAATCCCAAGAAAAAGAGTCATTCAATATGTGTTTGAAAAATAACACTGTCATTCAAGATTTCTGGCACTGTAAATGGCCAGAATATAGATATTCACTTTTGTGTAGAACAAAGACAAATCTTTTGTTTAGTCATTTTCTGGGCTTTCTTTTTTTTTTTTTAATTTTTAATTTAATTAATTAATTAATTAATTTTCTTTATTTCTTTTCAGCGTAACAGTATTCATTGTTTTTGCACCACACCCAGTGCTCCACGCAATCCGTGCCCTCTCTAATACCCACCACCTGGCTCCCCCAACCTCCCCCCCCCACCCCGCCCCTTCAAAACCCTCAGGTTGTTTTTCAGAGTCCATAGTCTCTCATGGTTCATCTCCCCTTCCAATTTCTGGGCTTTCTTACTCAGCGTTGCTCAGAGGTCATCCATTGTCAACAAGCACCTGTAGAGAAGAATATCGTGAATACCGCAAGGGGTTTCACCTGAAAGGGAGCACAGCCGACTAAATGATACAGCTCACAAGTTACATCTGCTTCCAAGACAGTGGAAAAAGCAAGAGTGCAGAGAGAGGAATGCCGCAGGGCTACGCTAAGCCCCGTAATGCCTCCAGGCTTCAAATTACAAAATCCAATTTATTACTGATTTTAGAATGCAAAGTGTGACTTAATCTACACAATGCCTAGAACTCCTCTTCTTGCTCATTTTCCTTTTTTTTTAATCTCCTGCATGGTTTTAGTATATTTTTAAATGATATTTTTAAATAGAAGGATCACATCAATGAGCACTTTCCAAGCCTTTGAATAATGGTGAAGGTCTTTCTGTGGCTGTCACACGTGAAAGACAGTCAGGATGCTTTTAAAATTCTTGAGTTACAAACTATCCATCGAAAAGCACTAAGATTTTTCTCAAATTCTGACATTTGCTATTACAGAAAGGTTAAGGTCAATCTTTGTAGGCAACATTTTTCTTTCTGCCTGGGCAAATGTAGGATTTATTTTTATTCTTCTAATTCAAACATTTTGGCTAGTCATGTTCAAGTGTGGTTCTCTTTTCTTTGATTCTGTCCAGCATACCGTGAATCCTCCTATTCTTGATACCTGTCTTCGGAGGACTGGGAAAAGCTGCTTTTTACTTAACATATGTTTTTTGTTTTGTTTTGTTTTGTTTTATTGCTTCATCTCCAGTTGTGCTTGTTTCCTCCTCTTTAACACCTAATGTTGTTCAGTTTCATCTGCAGTCTCTGCTTTGTAGAGTCACAACCTTCTCCTTCATCATTTTCATCATTTTAATCCTTTTTCCTCTGCATTTTCTAAGAGTTCTAGAGCTTGCTCAATGAGTCACTGATGTCATTCTATAATGTCTAAGCTATTCTTTTTTTTTTTGTATAGTTGACACAATGTTACATTAGTTTCAGGTGTTCAACATAATGATATGAGAAATTTGTATATTAGCCTATGTTCACCCACCACTGCAAGTATAGCTCACATCTGTCCCAAAGCATTGCTTTTACAATATCATTGACTATATTCCGTATGCTGTAATTTTCTTACTATGACTTACTCATTCCATAACTGGAAGCCTATCCCTCCCACTCCCCTTCATGTATGCTGCCCATCCCTTCCACTACCCCCCTCACAACCATCTGTTTGTTCTCTGTATTTATAAGTCTGATTCTGCTTTTTGATCATTTGTTTTATTTTCCACTTATGAGTAGAATCATGGTATTGTCTTTCTCAGTCAGACTTATTTCACTTAGCATGCCTTCTAGGTCCATTCAAGTTGTCTCAAATGGCAAGATCTCATGCTTTTTTATGGTTGAGTAATACTCCATTGTGTGTGTGTGTGTGTGTGTGTGTGTGTGTGTGCGCGCATGCGCACGCACGCACGCACATACACACACATACACCACATCTTCCTTAAGCATTCGTCTGTTGATGGACACTTGGGTTGTTTCCATATCTAGACTATTGTAATGCTGCAATAAACATAGGGGTGGATATATCTTTTCAGATTAGTGGGTTTTGGTTTTTTTTTTTTTAAGATTTTGTATATTTATTTGAGAGAGGATTGAGAGAGAGAGCATGAACAGGAGGAAGGCACAGAGGTAGAGGAAGAAACAGACTCTCTGCTGAGCAGGTAGCCTCATGCAGGGCCGGATCCCAGAACCCTGAGATCATGACCTGAGCTGATGGCAGAAGCTTAACCAACTGAGTCACCAGGTACTCCTCAAATTAATGTTTTCATTTTCTTTGGCTAAACACCCAATAGTCAAATTATTGGATCATATGATATTTCTATTTTAAATTTTTTTCTATTTTAATTTTAATTCCATACTGTTTTCCGCAGTGGCTGTACCAATTTACATTCTCAAAACTGTACCAGTTCTTTTTTCTCCACATCTTTGTTAACACTTGTTAGTTCTTGTCTTTTTGATTTTAGCCATTGTAACAAGTGTAAAGTGACTATCTCTTGTGCTTTTAATTTGCATTTCCCTGATGATTAGTGACATTGAGTATCTTTTCATGTATCTGCCATCTGTATTTCTTCTTTGGGAAAATGTCTATTCAGGTCCTCTGCTCATTTTTTAACCAGATTGATTTTTTTGGTGTTGAGTCGTATAAGTTCTTTATATAGTGTGGATATTAACCCTTATTGGACATAGCATTTGCAAATATCTTCTCCCATTAGTAGGTTGTCTTTTTGTTTTGTTAATGGTTTCCTTTGCTTTGCAAAGTTTTTAATTTTGATGTAGTCCCAATAGTTTATTTTTGCTTTTATCTCTCTTGCCTTAGAAAAATACTTGGAAAAATGTTGCTATGACCAATATCAGAGAAATTACTGCCTGTGTTCTCTTCTAGGATTTTTATGGTTTCAGTGCCACATTTAAGTCTTTCATCCATTTCGAGTTTCATTCTTTTACATGTAGCTGTGCAGTGTTCCCAAACCATTTACTGAAGAAACTGTCTTTTACCCATTGTAAATTCTTGCCTTCTTTGTCATAGATTAATTGACATATAATTGTAGTTTTATTTCTGGGCTCTCCATTTTGTTCCACTAATCTATGTGTCTATTTTTGTACCAGTGCCATATTATTCTTTACTGCTATTCAATTTTATCCTATATTTTAGTTTTTAGTGTTCTAAAAATCCTTTCTTCACTCTGAAATCTTCATTTTTATCTTATCCAATGTCTTTCATTATGACTTTCTAATACTGTTTCATGGGGACAAGATGTCTTGAATTCCACTACTGATGATCAAACTTTCTAAAATTCTCTTCTGTTCACTATAACAAATCATCCTCTGAGGTATGCTCCTCTTCTAAGTCTTTAGACTAATGCTCTCTTCCCTTGTGAAGCATGGTTATCAATATTTCCCCATAGTTTATTTTGCTTTTCTGTTTATTTTTCCATCAGCGAGGAAAGTTCTTTATCAATTTTTCCCCAATGGACAAAAACATATGTGAATTTTCCTCAATTCCTTTCTTTGGGAACTTGGGTGTAAACTGAATACCCATCTTATACCTCAGCTGACATACTCATTGGAAGGTATAGCTTCTAGTATTAACTGCCAGAGTCCAGTAGTCCTTCCCCCCCATTTTACCTATAATGACTCAGCTACCTAAGAGGAAAGTTCTTCTCTCCCCCACTGCATGATATTCTGACTCTCTAACTATATTCACTATTTTAAAGACTGAACTTCTTGTCCAGGTCTCCAAGTAGAAGAAAGAGTACATAATGAGAACCCATGTCAGAAATTCCATTTTTAATATTTTGATGCTCAAAGCCCTGAAGATCACTGAAATGTCTTCTAAGTGTTTGCTTTGATATTTTTTTAAATGAAATTTTGCTTAGCAGGAAATTTTAAGTACATATGTACTGAATTAAAGACTGTGCCATCAAATAATAGGTAGAAAAGTTCTGTTATTCAGACTGATGGTCCCTGGCTTCATCTTGGGCCCTCCTTCCAAAAGGTCATCCCTAATTCCCTAGAAATTAATTTACTTTTATTTATTGTATATAAAGTAATAATATTTTAATAATTATTTTTCAGTATTGTGCAGAAGTATCACTTCTATGTCTCTCAATCAGATCTTAAATATTCCTGGCCTATGCATGAGGGCATAAGGTGTGGATTAAAATACAGTTCTGGTGTGGCAATCAGAGTTCTTTGGTTACAATCAATCAATTGCACTTTGGCTGATTTAAACCAGAGGAAATATGTTGAAAATATTCTAGGAAATAAGAAAGTTGACAGGTAAGTTGGAGACCAAATTTAAAGAGACAAGAGAAATGGCAACCTGAAAATGTGGAATCAAGGACTTTAAGAATTAAAGGAATGAACTCACAGAAGGAAGAGTCTGGCTGCCCTCCAGGTTATTAACCTCTGGTCATGTACTATCTGCTTGTTTCTCTGTTTAAGATTCAAACTTCAGGGAGTGAGTGTCCAGTAGGCTTTAGATCACAAGCTTATTCCTTTTATCAGTGGGAACAAGGCTCCTGATTAGGATTCACCATATGGAACCCTGAAGGAAAGAGGTAAATGTCCCACAAAAACCAAGGTGCTGGTAAGGAGAAATGGACCCTGGGGAATCAAACTCCCATGAATGTCCATCAAATGAAAATTAGCCTGTACCTTCAGATTTCATCCATATGACCTTATATCTTGCTATTTAATTTCTTCCCACATCTTTTTTTTAATCTTTTTTTTATTTATTTTCAGCATAACAGTATTCATTGTTTTTGTACCACACCCAGCGCTCCATGCAATCCGTGCTCTCTCTAATACCCACCACCTGGTTCCCCCAACCTCCCACCCCCCCACCTCTTCAAACCCTTCAGATTGTTTTTCAGAGTCCATACTCTCTTATTGTTCACCTCCCCTTCCAATTTCCCCCAACTCCCTTCTCCTAACTCCCCATGTCCTCCATGCTATTTGTTATGCTCCACAAATAAGTGAAACCATATGATAATTGACTCTCTCTGCTTGACTTACTTCACTTAGCATAATCTCTTCCAGTCCCATCCATGTTGCTACAAAAGTTGGGTATTCATCCTTTCTGATGGAGGCATAATACTCCATAGTGTATATGGACCACATCTTCATATCCACTCGTCTGTTGAAGGGCATCTTGGTTCTTTCCACAGTTTGGCAACCGTGGCCATTACTGCTAGAAACATTGGGGTACCGATGGCCCTTCTTTTCACTACATCTGTATCTTTGGGGTAAGTACCCAGTAGTGCAATGGCAGGGTCATAGGGAAGCTCTATTTTTAATTTCTTGAGGAATCGCCACACTGTTTTCCAAAGAGGCTGCACCAACTTGCATTCCCACCAACAGTGTAAGAGGGTTCCCCTTTCTCCACATCCCCTCCAACACATGTCGTTTCCTGTCTTGCTAATTTTGGCCATTCTAACTGGTGTAAGGTGATATCTCAATGTGGTTTTAATTTGAATCTCCCTGATGGCTAGTGATGATGAACATTTTTTCATGTGTCTGATAGCCATTTGTATGTCTTCATTGGAGAAGTGTCTGTTCATATCTTCTGCCCATTTTTTGATATGATTATCTGTTTTCTGTATGTTGAGTTTGAGGAGTTCTTTATAGATCCTGGGTATCAACCTTTTGTCTGTACTGTCATTTGCAAATATCTTCTCCCATTCCGTAGGTTGCCTCTTTGTTTTCTTGACTGTTTCCTTTGCTGTGCAGAAGCTTAATTAGCTGTCTTTTGTTGGCTTTGTACCTCAAAATCGTTTTTCAATGGAATCCAATGAATCTGAAGTCAAGAACCAACGGTCCCACTCACCTAGCTATATAATCCTGGACAAATCAATTAATTTTTCTAAGTCTCAATTTCCTAATCTATCATAAAGTTTTGGAGAATTTAATGGGGTAATATATGTAAGACTCATAGAAAATATTTAATAAATAATCTATTGTGTTAATACTATGGTTATAGTTGTATAAATTGTTATTATTATCATTAACAATTGACTAGTTCATATTGACCTGTTATTCTCCACCTCAACCCAAACAGGACTTCTAAATTAATCCTCTGATATCACCAACCCTCAACAATGGGAAGAGAGAATCACAATAACCTTTCCCCAAACATACAAACCTCATCCCCAGTGAATAATAAGCCAAATCAGCCCCTGACTGGTTTAGTAAAGTCAAGGCATCCTTTAGGGACTTTTAGTCCCCTTCAAGAAATCAAACAATTGAATACAGTCAAAGCAATTGTGGATAAACCACCCAGTTACCTGTTTAAAGGACCCTTAATGAATATTTACTCCTAAGATAAGGGCAGTAACTCTGCCTGAGCAGAAAATTAATGTATTGTACTTGAAATATCCATTGACACATTATAGTGTTGTTCACATTTGTTTGTCATAAGACAGGAAACATGCAATACAAATTCTAAATATCAATGGAAAAATGCAATTAAAATTGTCCAATTGAAAAAACAGGTGGACTTTTCTAAAGTGCACATGAAATGGAACATTTTCTAGAAGAGATCATATGTTAGCCACAAAACATGTCTCCATAGAATCAAGAATACCTTTTGACCATAAGGATATGAATCTAGAAATCAATACCGGAAGAAATCTGGAAAATCACAAATATGTGGAAATTAAACACTGTTATCTTTAATAACAAATAGATCAAAGAATAAATCAAAGGGAAAATGAAAAAATATCTTGATATAAAACACAAGGGAGACATAACATACTAAAACTTATAGGATGCAGCAAAAGCAGTTCCAAGAGGAAATCTTACAGCTATAAACACATATGCTAAGAGAAAAGAAATAAACAATCTACCATTATGAAATAAACAACCTACCATTATGCCACAAGGGATTAGAAAAAGAACAAGCTAACAAATTTAGCAGAGGGAAAGAAATAATAAGGATGAGAGCTGAAATAAAGAATAGGAAAGCAATAGAAAGGATAAACAAAACTAAGGGTTGATCCTTTGAAAAGATAAACAACATAAACCTTTAACTAAACTAAGAGACAAAAGACTAAAGTGAATAAAATTGTAAATGACATAGAAGACATTATAAATAACACCACATAAATACAAAGGATCATAAGAGACTACTAGGAATAATCATATGCCTACAAATTGGACAACCTAAAAAAAATTGATAAATACTTGGAAACATACAAACACAAAGACTGAAATATGAAGAAATAGAAAATCTGAACAGACCAAAAAGGAGTAAAGAAATGGAATTAGTAATAAAAAAAAATTCTCCCAAAGAAATGTTCAGAACTGGATGGTTTCACTGGTCAATTTTACCAAAAATTTAAAAGAGAATTAAAACCAATCCTTTCTGAACCCTTCTCCAAAACTGAAGAAGAAACAGTCCCAAAGTCATTTTTATGAGGATAGCATTGTCCTGAAAACACAGCCAATAAGGAAACTATAAGAAAATTACAGACTAATATCCTTGATGAATATATTTGCAAAAATTCCCAGCAAAATATTAGTAAACCAAATTCGACAGCACATTGAAAATATTACACACTTTGATCAAGTGGGATCCCTAGGATGCAAGGTTGCATCAACATATGTGAATCAATAAATGTGGCACACCACATTAATATTATGAAAGATTAAAATTATATGATCCTCTCAATGGATGCAGAAAAAGTATTTGACAAAATTCAACATAATTTCATGATAAAAACTGTGAACAAAATTGGGTACAGAAGACTGAAGCCCACAGCTAACATCATATTCATTGGTGAAACATTGAAAGCTTTTCCTCTAATACCAAGAACAAGACAAGAGTGCCACCCTTAGCTCTCTTATTTAACGTAGTATTAGAAATCCTAGCCAGAGGGTGCCTGGGTGGCTCAGTCAGTTAAGCATCAGCCTTTGGCTCAGGTCATGATCCCTGGATCCTGGGATCAAGCCCCACACTGGGCTCCCTGCTGAGCAGGGAGAAGCTCCCTACTTCTCCCTCTCTTGTTCCCCCTCTCTCTTTCAAATAAATAAATAAAAGTCTTAAAAAAAAAAAAAAAAGAAATTGTAGCCACAGCAATCTGTCAAGAAAAAAAAAATAAAAGCATCCAAATGAGCAAGGAAGAAATAAAATTATCTGTTTGCAGGTGATGTAAATCTTATATATTGAAAATCCTACAGGCTCTACCAAAAAAATTTTAGAACTAATTAAAAAATTCAGGAAAGTTACAGAATACACAATCAGCATACAAAAATATGTTGTATTTCTGTATACTAACAAGATTTCAAAAAAGAAATAAAGAATGCAATGTCATTTACAATAGCATCAAAAGCAATAAAATACCTAAAAATAAATTTAACCAAAAAGATGAAAAATCTGTACACTGAAGACTATAAGACGTTAGTGAAAGAAATTGAAGAAGACAAAAATAAAGGAAAAGATTTCCCATATTCAGGAATCAGAAGAATGAGTATTCTTCAATTCCCATACCACCCAAAGCCATCTATAGATTCAGTGCAATTCCTATCAAGACTTCAATAGTTTTGTTTTTTTACAGAAATTAAGAAAAAAAACCCTAAAGTTCATATGGAATCATGAAAGACCCTAAATAGCCAAAGCAATCTTGAGAAAGAAAAATAAAGCTGTATGCATCACACATCCTGATTTCAAACCATGTTACAAAGTTATAACAATTAAAACAGTATGGTACTGGCATAAAAGAAGACACATAGACAAATGGAATAGAACCAAGAGTCCAGAAATAAATCCATGCATATACAGTCAAATAATACTTGAAAAAGGAAGCACTTTTTTTCAAGTGGGAAAAATAGTTTCTTCAATAAATGGTATACTAAGAAAATAGAATATTCACATGCAAAAAAAATAAAATTGAGCCCTTATCTTACACTACTCACCAAGATTAACTCAAAATTGATTAATGACTAAGACATAAGACTTAAAATTCATAGAAGAAAACATAAGGAAAAGCTCTTTGACATTGGTCTCGGCAAAAAAATTTTTGGATATGACACCAAAAGCACAAACAACAAATGCAAAAATAAACAAGTGGAATCACATCAAACCAAAAAGCTTCTACACAGCAAAAGAAACAATCAACAAAACAAGAAGGCAATCTAAGGAATGAAATTAAATATTTACAAAGCAAATATCCAGTCAAGAGTTAATATTCAAAATATACAAGGAACTCATACAACTCAATAACAAAAAGATCAAATGATTCAATTAATTTGACAAATGGACAAAGAACTCAAACAGATGTTTTTCCAATCTATAAATGGCCAACAGATACACGCAAAAGGTGCTTAATCTCGCTAATCATCAGAGAAAAGCAAATCAAAACCACAATGAGATATCACCTCCAAACTGTAGAATGACTGCTATCAAAACAAAAACAAGAACAAGACATAAGAACTGCTGGAAAGGTTGTAGAGAAAAGGGACTTCTTGTGAACTACTGGTGGTAACATAAGTCAGTATAACCACTATGGAAAAAGTATGAAAGTTCCTTAGAAAATAAGAAATAAACTACCATATGATTCAGAAATCCCATTTCTGAGTCAAGTGGTCAAGTGTATACCCATTGACTTTGAAAACTGTACCATTTGGGGGGCGCCTGGGTGGCTCAGTGGGTTAAGCCGCTGCCTTCGGCTCAGGTCATGATCTCAGGGTCCTGGGATCGAGCCCTGCATCGGGCTCTCTGCTCAGCAGGGAGCCTGCTTCCTCCTCTCTCTCTGCCTGCCTCTCTGCCTGCTTGTGATCTCTCTCTGTCAAATAAATAAATAAAATCTTTAAAAGAAAAAAAAAGAAAACTGTACCATTGGGGAGGTTGCCCATTGAATTCTTAACTATGGGTGTCACTTGTATAAATGTCAGCCTCATTCAGAGACTTATTTCCAAGGAAGGGGATTACAAAGTTCTCCTTTTCAAACTTTAATATACATATGAATCACCTATTGATATTGTTAAGATGGAGATTCATTAGGTCTGGGTTGGGGCCAGAGATTTTGCATTTCTAAAAAGGTCCAATATGATGTTGAGGCTGTTATCCACAGATCAGAGTTTGAAGTAGCAAAGCTAAAAGAGTATAAACAATGATTCCAACACAAATTTCTAAGCATAAGTAGAAAAATTCTCCTGATTTTACTCTCATGACTTCTTATATATAACCTTATTCACAAATACCAAAAGGTCAATGCCTGTCTACTGTCTTGGAAGATTTTCCATAGGCCCTAAAAAAAACAGGAAGCTAATAATCCAGGATAATTGTATCTTTGGTTCATACAGGCATCACTGCAGAGCATGTTTAAAATGCGGTTCCGTGCATTACTACCACTCAAGAATTTGGCTTTATGATGCCTGAAATTTGCATTTTATTTATTTATTTATTTATTTATTTATTTATTTATTTATTTTCAGCATAACAGTATTCATTGTTTTTGCACTTCACCCAGTGCTCCATGCAATCCGTGCCCTCTCTAATACCCACCACCTGGTTCCCCCAACCTCCCACCCCCCGCCCCTTCAAAACCCTCAGATTGTTTTTCAGAGTCCATAGTCTCTCATGGTTCACCTCCCCTTCCAATTTCCCTCAATTCCCTTCTCCTCTCCATCTCCCCTTGTCCTCCATGCTATTTGTTATGCTCCACAAATAAGTGAAATCATATGATAATTGACTCTCTCTGCTTGACTTATTTCACTCAGCATAATCTCTTCCAGTCCCGTCCATGTTGCTACAAAAGTTGGGTATTCATCCTTTCTGATGGAGGCATAATACTCCATAGTGTATATGGACCACATCTTCCTTATCCATTCGTCCGTTGAAGGGCATCTTGGTTCCTTCCACAGTTTGGCGACCGTGGCCATTGCTGCTATAAACATTGGGGTACCGATGGCCCTTCTTTTCACTACATCTGTATCTTTGGGGTAAATACCCAGTAGTGCAATGGCAGGGTCATAGGGAAGCTCTATTTTTAATTTCTTGAGGAATCGCCACACTGTTTTCCAAAGAGGCTGCACCAACTTGCATTCCCACCAACAGTGTAAGAGGGTTCCCCTTTCTCCACATCCCCTCCAACACATGTCGTTTCCTGTCTTGCTAATTTTGGCCATTCTAACTGGTGTAAGGTGATATCTCAATGTGGTTTTAATTTGATTCTCCCTGATGGCTAGTGATGATGAACATTTTTTCATGTGTCTGATAGCCATTTGTATGTCTTCATTGGAGAAGTGTCTGTTCATATCTTCTGCCCATTTTTTGATATGAGTGTCTGTTTTGTGTGTGTTGAGTTTGAGGAGTTCTTTATAGATCCTGGGTATCAACCTTTTGTCTGTACTGTCATTTGCAAATATCTTCTCCCATTCCGTGGGTTGCCTCTTTGTTTTCTTGACTGTTTCCTTTGCTGTGCAGAAGCTTTTGATCTTGATGAAGTCCCAAAAGTTGATTTTCGCTTTTGTTTCCTTTGCCTTGGGAGACATATCTTGAAAGAAGTTGCTGTGGCTGATATCGAAGAGGTTACTGCCTATGTTCTCCTCTAGGATTCTGATGGATTCCTGTCTCACATTGAGGTCTTTTATCCATTTTGAGTTTATCTTTGTGTATGGTGTAAGAGAATGGTCGAGTTTCATTCTTCTACATATAGCTGCCCAGTTTTCCCAGCACCATTTATTGAAGAGACTGTCTTTTTTCCACTGTATATTTTTTCCTGTTTTGTCGAAGATTATTTGACCATAGAGTTGAGGGTCCATATCTGGGCTCTCTACTCTGTTCCACTGGTCTATGTGTCTGTTTTTATGCCAGTACCATGCTGTCTTGGTGATCACAGCTTTGTAGTAAAGCTTGAAATCAGGTAACGTGATGCCCCCAGTTTTATTTTTGTTTTTCAAAATTTCCTTAGTGATTTGGAGTCTCTTCTGATTCCATACAAATTTTAGGATTATTTAAATATTTTATTCATTTATATGACAGAGAGAGAAAGCACAAGCAGGTGGAGCAGCAGTGGGAGAGGGAGAAGCAGGCTCCCCACTGAGCAGGGAGCCTGATGCAGGGCTTGATCCCAGGATTCTAGGATCATAACCTGAGCCAAAGGCAGCCACTTAACTGACTAAGCCACCCAAGCACCCCTGAAATTTACATTTTAATACGCAGCCCAGGTCATTCTAATGAAGATGGCACATGGACAATCCTTTGAGAAATACTAAGTGATTTTGTATTTTGTTGGTATTGTCACCTGATGTAATATAGTTAGGGTAGAGACTATGCTACTACAACAAAAATACCCCCAAACACATGGCTTCAATAATATAGATGGCAGTATCTCCTTCATCTGCCAATCCAAAGAATAATTCCCCGCTGACATGGCAGCTCTGTGCCATAATGCAAGCATGACCCTGATGCTTACTATCTTGTTGCTCTGACATCTCTTAGGATGTTGTCTCTGACTGCATTTTCAAATATGAGTCACTACCACATCTGTAGTTCAGCCCACAGGAAGGAAAAAAAGAAAAACTAAAGAGCAAGCTATTTTCTTTTTTTCCCTAGTTATTTGGTTTATATTTTATTGAAGTATATGTTACATACTTCAAACTGCACATATTTAAAGTATGCAGTTTGAAAAGTCTTGTCACATTTGTAACAACCAAAATGTTCATACACAGGTGGGTGAATACCCCACTTCTTTTAAGCATATTGTACATACATTAAGCAGTGATGATAAACTAGTCAAAAGTCCGCACCCAAGCTACAAAGGAGGCTGGGTAACATTGTCTCAAACTGGGCACCATATGCAAAGCTGTATCTCTAGTGCTACAGAGGAGAGAACACTTTGTGGGACAGCCAGAAACCCACAACTCCTGGCAAACCTATATGCCTTAAAACTCAGGGCAGGTATCTCCTTCAGGAGGCCTCTTCTGACCCCCAGACCTGAATTAAATTTATCTTCTATGCTTACTGAAACCCACTACTCACGAACCTCACTATAGCTAGGATGTCGAGTTATCAAAATGACTTCTTTGTGTCTTCATCTATATGCTCCCTTTTGGCATGTGTCCAGTTGCTCTCTGTCAACAAATGACAAAATTGAACTAACCTGGTTTGAAGGTTGATAATGACTGACACTTCTTTTTTAATATCAGTAATACCGATCTCTTATTTAACAAGTGCCCACTATATGCCAAAACACCATTCAAGGCCCCATAAAAATATTACCTCTTCCCTTCTTCACAAAAATTCTGTGAAGTAGTTATTATTATCCCTACTTTATTTATAAGGAAACCAAGTCTTGTAGGAGTTACAAAGCTTGTCCCAGTTTCAGAACTAATGGGAACCAGAAGCAGAATTTAACTTACTTGTCCGATCCAAAGCCTACTCTATTTCTACCTGAACATGCCTCTTCTCCATTGTCATTAATATGATGATCAATCTCCCTAAAAATGCACACCACCCATATTTTAAAGGTTTTTTAAAGCATGTTTATATATGTTATTACTTGCCCTGGAAGGAAAAGTTTCTTAGTCTCCTTTTCCATCTGCGAACCATAAAAAATTATCTGTAAGGTATTGCTCCTATAAACTGAGAGCTAACTTGATTTAAAACCAAAAATCTCAATGTCTTAAAGAACCCAAATTAGAACTCAAGATCTAGTTTATAGCCTAGTTCACCTATGGGAAAGTGGAGACACAAAGACAGAAAATGATTGCTGGAGTCAAATAAGGCACTGGCTTAGCTGGGCTTGGGCTTCCTGATCCAAGGAGGCAACATGTGTTTAGAAAGAGTATGGACCATGCAGCCGAACAATGAAAGATTCAAATACTGACGCTGCCATTTGAGTATGTGACCTCAGACAAGTTTCCTAACTTCTTTAAAGCAGTTTCCTCATTTGTAAATGAAATAAAGATACCTACCTCCCTCGTAGATGTATTGTGATTATTGGAGATGAATTATGGAATTCCTATATGAATTATATAATCCATATAGGGCCTGGCAGAGTGAGTGCTAATTAAATGTTAGTTCTCTCTTTCCATCACAGGCTAGCCTTTTCCTAGAGCACATATTACCTTCTACAGGGCAATGGTCTTTTACCCTTCTTGACACCCACATAAATTTCACATTGTAGAAATCTAAAGCTGAGTGCACATGAAGCAGAGTCCATTCTAAAGGGTTTTTTTTTTAATTTAAAGGAAGAAAAAGTAAAAAGTGCTGAGCCAATATTTCTACTATTCAATCATTAAATATTAATCGATGTCAATGCATTTGAGGGAGCCTTTAGCTGTGACAGGTGAGCTGAAAGTAGAAATTCTGATTTAACGAGGCCTCCTGGCCACTTTGGTAAAATGTCAGGGTGCAGGGTGTGGTGGAGAATAATTAACTGATAAACAACCTTCCAAAAAAGATCAGTAACTATGAACTTGAGGACAAAGATAAAACTTCTCTTATTTTCTCCAAAGTGTTTTTTCTCATGGGATCTCTCAGTCCTTTCTGAATCAACCCTGATTCAGTACCCCTAAGTCAGAATGCCCTTAACTGTTTTGTTTAGACTGGGCTATGAAATGATTAGGCTGTTGAAATGATGAATCAGGAGCACTGCAGGATTTTTCACAGTCTCTCTGAACAATGCCCCATATCACATTTACACTGACAGGCTGTATTTTTATATTTGACATGTGAGAGGAACATGGAAAATAACACACTGACAGCGCCTTAGATACCAGTCATACATCTTCCTAACACAGATTGATGGGTGGAAAAGAATATTATTTAGTGAGCCCTTCTTAAGCTCTCCAAGGAAAATATATAGATCCACCAGTGGATTGACTTGAAACTCATATTAACAATCCTTACGAGCAAGAAACAGAAAAACAACCACCATCCATTTCTGCACCAGCAAACAGATCAGAAAAATTAGCAGAAACCAATCTTGTACCTGTACATTTCTCACTGATGGGTCAGGCTTTGCCCCTCCCCAGCCTAGCAATCTGAGTCAGTGGAATTTCTCCATCGAGGCACATCAGTCTTTCCAATTTCAAACCAAAGGTGAAAGATAAGCTGTTTGGAAAATTTAAGCCACAGCTCTAGCTGCTCAGGGAACCAACATGAAAACAGAAACAAAACAAAAACCTGAGAAGGAGTGGCCTAAGCTAACCACATGCCTATGGAGAGACCTAAAGAACCATGTGGGATTGTGGCTGCCATATATTAGGAGACATATATTAAGAGACATAGAAGAGAAGGGAAAGGAAAAAAACATGTCCCTTATAATGGATGCTGTAATCTCCCTCCAGGAAGGCATGATTTATTCCCACAGTTGCTGGGAATGCTGCTGGTGCCCACTGTCTCAGCTGCCAGCCCTCTTCAGAGGTCCTTCTGTTAAAGAGAGCTCTCACCAAATAGTATGTTGTCTCATGGAGCTGCTTGCATCCACTGACTGGCCAATACAGAAGTATAAGGGCCTAACCTCTTATTGCCAAAAGGAACAACTATGGAAGGTTGTCCCAGCTTCCGAGCCCCATGAGTTAGCTAAGACCTGCTTTGAGACTCCATCACACTCTATGCCCAATCCTGCTTCCTTCCATTTGCTTATGCAGGTGTCAATCCCATAAGCATTTCATAATTCACTGCAAGCTAATCTTCGTCTCAGAGTCTGTTTCCAGGAATACCCAATACTCCCTTCATTTCCCACTTCCATAATGTACCATGTAACTCAAATATCCCAATGAATAAAATCTTATGATACTTTCAGAAATGTGTATATATAATCAGCCAAATCACTTCGAAACCCACATCACAGTCATTCTAATTCTCAAGATGGAAAATAAAAAGAGAGAAAGACAAGCACCATCTTTGGAAGGACCTACCACTCTAAGTTTCAAGCTCACTCTTTAGTCTAACATGGGCTTTTGTTTCTTTCTTTGTTTTTCATTATATGCTTAAACTAAGGCAAAAGCAGGTAAAGAAAAACTCCTAGGAATTCTAGTACCAAAACAGAAATAGGTGAGAGAAATATTTTTCCTGTTGTAGATGATCCTAAAAAGTCATTAGGGATGCCTGAGTGACTCAGTCATTTGAGCGTCCAACTTTTGATTTCAGTTCAAATTATGATCTCAGGGTCCTGAAATTGAGCCCAGTGTCAGGCTCTGGGCTCCAGATGGAGTCTTCCTGAGATTCTCTCTTCCTCTCCCTCTGCCCCTCCCCACACCCCACCAGGCCACCAGGCCCACCAGGCCACCTCTCTGAAATAAACAAATAAATTCTTTAAAAAGCCAAGAACCTGGGATCTAGATCACTGATTCTTAGGATCACAGAGTATCTGGCACTCTTATTTCTGATGGAAAACAATGGGATATGAAGACTTTCAACTAGCAGTTTACTGGCAAAAGGAACCAGAGATGTATTTAGAATCTCACAGTAGGATTTTGGCATTCGGCTCTTAAGAGTATCAAGTCATTGGCTGCCTATGGCTTCATCTACTTTCCCTAGGTTTTTCTTCTCTGTTCTCCATTTGCTTCCTCTGCTTTTGCTTCCTCCTCTTTGGTTCTTTTCCCCATTTCCTCTCCTTCCCACTTCATTGGACATTTTTTATTGACTGGAGCTTCAATGGTGGTTGCATCACACAGATTGCTTTTTCCGCAGTAAAGCCCTGATTTGGAAGGGAGAAAGAAGAACTTTTCATCTCTGTGTGCAAATGTAATTCAAATATGGTGAACTAATTTATTCTGTAAAACTTAATTAAAACCAATAAAAAAAGGAGACAGCTCTGGAGGGAGCAGTAACTCCCTTGGCAGGACCTGGGTGAGATGCATTCAGTTGGGACTTTTTAAATCTTAGCATTTGATTTGGCCCCATGATTTTCAGAGAACTTGGTTTGGTTTTATATGCTACTAAAATGCTTTTAAGTATTTAATGGTTTACTCCAATTGGGGAAAGTTTTGTTAGGTTTTCTCTAAAGTTTCCCACAGGAAAGCCTTGGTTTTTTATTTGTGACTGGAATATTTTGTGGCTTTAGAAATTACCAGGAAAATTTTTTAAAAATGCTACTTTTGAAGTTTTCCAGATGCACACAAGTATATTTTCATATATCTTACATCACATCCCTCATTTTGAAGTGATTTTTGTCTGAAAGTATGAATAAACAAGGTCAGAGTAGAACTTGAAGGAATAGTGACTTCATGCTGAGATCCCCATTACACTTTAAGCTTCTTGATTGTAGAACTGTGTCTTAAACACTATTTCAATGCTTCACACCAAACAGAGAAATAAAGTGCATACTGATGGATGGAGGGAGGGAGGGAGGGAAGGAAGGGAAGAAAGGAGGAAGGGAGAAAGGGAGGGAGGGACGGACGGATGGAGGAGGGAAGGGAAGGAGGCCTAAATAAATCAATCCATGAATCCTAGAGTGTTGGGATACATTTGCCTGTATTCTTCCTGCTGGAATTGGAGTTAAAGGGAGAGGTTGGAGCTGCTCCACTAGCCGTATGTAAGAGTAGAGGACTACTCTAAGAGGAGGACTACTAAGCATGGCATCTCAATAAAATCTCATACCCAGCACCAAATTTTGTCAAGGTAGGTACTCAGTAAATATTGGATAAATAGGATTTTCACCCCATGTCGATCAAAGTTTGCCTCAAGAACACTGCAAGTGGAGTGCCAATGGTGATTATTTCCAGTATTTTATCATGAAAATTTCCAACATGTAAAAAAATTTGAATAATTTTTCACAGAACACCCTTATACCTATGACCTGATTGTTAACATTAACATCTTACTCTACTTATTTACCACATAACTCTCTGTCTATCCACCCTTATATTCATATTATTTTTTTGGCTGGGTACAATATATTTTGGCTGGGTACAATATATTTTATTTACCTGACAACATAGGGTTTCCCAAACCCCTCCCCTTCTTCAAATGTTCTGGGATGGAAACTGTAGAGGTTGGGAGATTCTCAATGTGTTGGGGAACAAATTGGGGCAAAGACTCCCCCGCAGCTGAGGAACTCTCTCTTCCTCTTTCTCTTGCTGGGGTTGGTGATCCAGGGAACTGGTCTACCACCCAGTTGCTGTAGCCAGATTCATTATCATACCAGGCAATAAGCTTGACAAAGTGGTCACTGAGAGCAAACCCAGCTCCATCATTTTTTTTTAAGATTTTATTTGTTTATTTGACAGAGAAAGATCAAGTAGACAGAGAGGCAGGCAGAGAGAGAGAGGAGGAAGCAGGCTCCCTGCTGAGCAGAGAGCCCGATGCGGGACTCGATCCCAGGACCCTGAGATCATGACCTGAGCCGAAGGCAGCGGCTTAACCCACTGAGCCACCCAGGCACCCCCAGCTCCATCATTTAAAGTGGAAGAGCAAGTGTCATTGTTAAAGTTGCAGGAGACAACCTGGTCTTCAGCAGAGTCCAGGGTGCCCTTGAGGGGGCCCTCTGATGCCTTCTTCAGCACCTTCTTGATGTTATTGTATTTGGCAGCCTTCTCCAGGCAGCAGGTCAGATCCATGACAATCATATTGATTGAGGGTGGGGACACAGAAGGCCATGCCAGTGAGCTTCCCACTTCAGCTCAGGAATGATCTCGCTACAGCCTTTGTGGCTCCAGTAGAAGCAAGGATGATGTTCTGGGCAGCTCCTTGGCCATCATGCCACAGCTGCCCAGAGAGGCCATCCACATCTTCTGAGTGGCAGTAATGGCACAGACTCTGGTCATGGGTCCCTCCATGCTGCCAAAGTTGTCATGGATGACCTTGGCCAGGGGGCCAAGCAGTTAGCAGTGCAGGAGCCATTGCTGATAATCTTGAGGGAGTTGTCATACTTAGGATTCACAATCATCACAAATAAGGGGGCATCAGCAGAAGTTGGCAGAGATTGATGACCCTCTTGGTCCCACCTTTCAAATGAGCCCCAGCCTTCTCCATGGTGGTGAAGACTCCAGTGGCTCCACAACATACTCAGCACCAGCATCACTTTATTTATGCTGGCAGAATCTCATTCCTGGAAGATAGAGATAGGTTTTCCATTGATGACAAGTTTCCTGTTCTCAGCTTTAACAATGCCATTTAATTTGCTGTGGGTAGAATCATACCAGAATATGTAGACCATGTAGTTGAGGTCAATGAAGGAGTCACTTTATGGTGATAATATCCACTTTGCCAGATTTAGGCCCCCTGGTGACCAGGTGACCAATATGGCCAGATCAGTTTATGCCAACCTTCACCCTCATGTCTCCAGGATATGCTTGGCACTGCACAAAAAGATGTGGCTATCTGTGGAATGGGAAGGAGCAGAAGGCTAACTTGTATTACTTTTTTATTCATTTCAAATTAAATTATAGGCATTGGTAACTTTGTCCGTAAATGCTTTGACGTACATATCATTAGAATTCAATATTTGTTTCAAGTCTTTTCCTTTGAAAGAAAATGATCATTCTAAATTTTGATGGTTGCAAACACCAGTGTAATACAAATCTTTATCAAGATTAGCATTACCCCCAGAAAATTTAGCAGTGGAGATTTGAGAGTCTTTGGAATAATTTCTTTACTCCTTTATCCAGAAAGAGACTGTTTGAGAATAACTTACAGTTTAAAATTTGATGGGTACTGGGGCACCTGGGTGGTTCAATCATTAGCATCTGCCTTTGGCTCAGGTCATGATCCCAGGGCCCTGGGATGGAGCTCTGCATCAGGCTCCCTGCTCCATGGGAAGCCTGCTTCTCCCCCTCGCACTCCCCCTGCTTGTGTTCTCTCTCTCTCTGTGTCAAATAAAAAAATAAATAAAATCTTTTAAAAAAATAAAATTTGATAGGAACTGTCCACCCTCACAAACTGCTTCAGATATCACACCATTACAGAGGTGCTTTCCTACATTTGTTTTAGCAAAATCCAAACTCCGAATGCATAGTTGATGGCCTGGGAGAGACGTATGTGTTTGTACAACATTAGCTGAAGGTCCAGTGGGTTGGCAAACAAACAAGAAAGAATAAAGCACAATTAGGATCCTATTTTCTTATGTGGATTTAAAAATAATAATGTATACAGATAATTTTTGTCAGAATAATAGGTATGCTTTAGGTCTTAATACATGTAAGTATGTTTTCTTTGCACCAGATTTCCTTGGTTCATCACCTTTTGGGGGGGGGGGGCAGGACAACCAAGGGACCCTCTGTGAAGTTGTACATGTTGCCAAGTTGAATCCAGTGCCAAGCTAAATCCCTACCACATGGTACATATAAGTTGAATCTCTTCCAAATGCAGGGCTCTTTCTTAAGTAGCTGTATTGACTAATTACTTTCATCAGGATAATTGCACCTAAGAAAAGGGTACAATTATTTCTACCGAGTAGAATGTTGACATCGTTTAATGAAGAATTAATGCATGTGGTGACAAACTATGTATTTAGAGAGGAAATAAAGCACTTACCAACAATCTGTTTCCAAGAAAGAATTTTTAAGCATGTCTGGTATGCTCTTATGTATTCAGAATGAAACTAATAGGCATTTCCACAGCACACAAGACTCAGCCTCTATCTAAGTCCATGCATGCCAATGAATTGACATCCACCATGCCCTAGTGGGTTCTACATCATGGTTGAAAGTCAGAGCTGCAATTCAGTTTGGCTAAGGTAGTACCCACTCACATCATCACATTTCAAAGTGACCTTCCCAGTCACTGTTCCACACAAATAGTAAACCTACATCATCCTTCTTTGTGGGAACAGCAAATTTATAAAACTGAAATGCAGAAGGATTATGGTTAAAACCTCCAAAGTGTTGACTAGGACCTAGAATAGTTACTGATGGACAAGAGCCCTAAAATTTATTCTTTTATATATTAACTAAACACATACTGATCAATCAACTATTATATGGAAGGTGCTATGCTAATTATTATATAATAACCCAAAAAAGGAACCTACATTCCAGAAGCTTGTAACTACAGACCATTCAATCATTCATTCAACATATCTCTACTGGGAACTGTGATGAATTTTGTGGTCCATTGTCCAAATCCTCCTCTAAGACTGAGGCACCCATTTCTCCAGCTGCCAGGAGTACAGACTGCTGATAGTTCACAACGAGTTCCTTCCGAGGAATCACTCTAGGCTAAAAGAATACACTTCCACTTCCTGGAGGCATCTGCATCCAGTGACTGGTGGTCCTACAGTACAAAGGCTCTTGAGGTCTCTCCTGCAGCTACATCATAATTCAATTTCTCCCTTTGCCCAGTGAAGCAACTCTCACTCATGATGGGTGTTGTTACTAAAAGCACTCTTCAATTAACCTCCTGCATGCAAATCTCACAGTCACAGTCACCTGAGGAAGCCAACTTAGGACAGTCACTGCCAAATATGATTCTAGGAAGACAACTATAAAATGGAACTTACAAGCTAGATCACCTAGCTCCAGATTGAGAATCCTATCACTAGTGTGTAGTTATGATGCAACTATTAAAAAAAAATCCCACTAAGGAAGAACTGAGATGTAAATGAAAGCCTGAGGGTAAAATAATACCAGCATAAGGTGGTAGAGATCTTAAGGGCCTCCACAGTAATATAAAAAAGACTCTCATTTCCTGCAACCAGAAGGCAGAAAAACTGCATTTGGGACCCAGAAAGAGCTACAGAGAAGGTTGAATTTTCCATGCCTCCATGTCTTTTATAAAACAGGCAGGGTTCTGGCTGGGAAGGAGTGGGACATGGAGACTTGAGATAGGAACATATTGGTCAATGCACTAGAACATCTTGAATCTTTGGGTACATTCAGACTCTCCTGAATCCTCTAGCTACTCAAAAGTGGTCCACTTCTCTCTCTTTAAAGACTTGCATTCCGCATTCCACTTTTGCTTAAAGATGGTACAGAAGCTTTAGTACTTGCAAAATAACACACATCTTATGATGATCTGTCCCACCTTTTCTCCTGGCCACCAGATCATGGAGAAAGTTATGACAAACCATCTGGGGTAGTTCTAGGTCACTAAAATAAGTTAAAAACTATATGTCAAAGAAGCTGCACGACTAGCCAACATTTCTCAGCAGGAACCAGGAGAGTTTACATGGGATTGCAACCTGAGTATGATGTATCAAGGAGAACAGAATGAGAAGTCGGAAAGGGATGAGTTTACAATATGTAAGCAGTTTCCTGTGATCCAAGATTTACACCCCATCAAGGACCCCAGGAGACAGTGTTAATATGCTGCTAGGGTGTTTCTTGGAAGCTTGGACAAAGCAATAGCCCACACCTAATGAAGCAGAAATGAGACAGATGGCAAAGACAGTAATCAAAAGATTCAGAGAAGTGAAGCTGCTACATTAGATATAATACATGAAGCCAGAAAATCCACCCCTCTACAGTATTCTAAGAAAAGGCCTAGAGGATAATCCATTTACCAAAGTGTTAAGTAACATGCCAATAAGAGGGGCACTAACATCAATAAGAAGCTCAGTGACAGCCTTCTTTGGTTGTCCAGGGCAATAAGAGATCCTGCTAAAAAAACTAGGCTCCCTGATAAAAATGGACATGAGAATATCCCCAAATAAAAGAACCCAGGTAACTGAATCCACTGAAAAGAATCCACTTAACTGAAAAAAAGCAAGGTGGACACAATTGTCATAAATTTTTAAATAGAAAGGTCAAAGTAATAATCAAGGGGAGCTAACCTGTAAAGAAACTTGGAGATGGTTAATAGAACACGGCAATCTAAATGTCATGATAAATGGGCAGCCTTTGAAAATTGCTCAAGCTGTACAATGAAAAGAAATTAAGGATGAATAATCAAGAGGCTGGAGTGGATACCTCAGTAAAAATTCACAAACTTGTCCAATATCCAGCCTTTCTCAGACCTGGAATACACTGACTGATGGAAATGTCATGTCTCCAGGAAAAAGAATTCCATGACACCATGAAAAGTTATTTGGTAACAATTTTTCCATAAGGGACCTCTGTCCATTTACTCAAATAACTTTATACTTGAGAAAAAGAAATATCCAAACATTTGGATGAGAATTGTAAGACAGAGTCCTACAACCATTAACATTTATATCAAAACGTCAAAATGGACCTCTGTTTTAGTGGGGCTAATATGGGTACATGCAATAAATGGAGCTCTGGCCCACATCCTGCTTACTATGGGTCCACTGGGCTCTGTGGACCTACACTACCATCATTTCCCCAGTGTCTGAGTGTATAATTGGAATAAATATACTTGATAGTTGTTTGGACCTATGCATAGCTTTTTTAGTCTATAGGTTAAGGGCTATTATAGTGAGAAATACCAAATGGAAGACTAAGAAATGGCCTTCTCATTTCCCTCTCCAGCCAAGATTGTATGCTGGGACATCCTCTCCAAAGTGAAGGAAAAATTATAGCATCTCATAAACCCCAGCACTATGGTGGAAAACATATGCCACAATTTGGAATAGTGCTTCCACCCATTTACTGAGAGACTTGGAAGACTTAGATCTTTGAGTGGACCCCAGAGCAGGAAAGAGATCTGCAACATGTCCAAGGGACAGTACAAGCTGCCCTTTTACTTGGGGCATCATACCTAACTGACCAATGGTATTAGAGGTTCTGTGTTGACAACAGATGTGTAGAGTTTATGGTGAGCTCTAATCAGAGAATGATAACATAGACTTCTAGGTCTATATTTTATAGCAAGGCTCATTCTATTTACTTCAGAGATTCCTACGCCATTTAAAAAGAGCTCCCACATATGCCACTCATTCCTAGCTAAAATATAAGATCATGTGGCCAGAGCTTCCCATCAGAAGCTGGATTTCCAGACCCACAAAGGCATAATGTTCAGAGGACTCAACAGCAATCCATCATAAGATAGAAGAGTCACTATCAGTATCAGGCATCAGGAAGTCCAGAAGGCACAAGTAAGCTACAGAGACAGGTGGCCAGACTTTCATGCCATCCTCCACTATTTTGTCAGTACCCCTTCCTTCAACTTATACATATGGCCTCATGGTAGAGGTGGGGAGGGAATGGAGGATGGTATATGACTTGGTGATAAAGAAGAAAAGAGGCCAAATGGGTTCTATTAGATGACATATCACAAGCTGCCCTGTACTCACCTCCTCTCCTAAATTATGATCTAGGAAACTATCTTGGAACTGTGGTGCCAGATGCCACCTGGTGTTTAAACCAGGTTGCTGTCCGATAAAATAATTCGTTGCACCACTTCTTTTTATTCATTCATTCAATAGCTACTTATTGAGGCCAAACTCTATATTATCCTGGGTAGGAAGAGTACAGCAATAAGTAAAACAGACAAAAATCTCTTCCTTCAAAAACTGAGTAGCATGCAAAACAATGAATCTGTACGACTTTCTTATACCACGCACAAATATAAACTCAAAATGGCCTAAAGACCTAAATATAAGGCCTGAAACCTTAAAACTTCTAAAAGAAAACATGGGCAATAAACTCTTGGACACTGGCCTTAGCAGTATTTTTCTGGATCTGTTTCCCAGATCCAGATCCAGATCCCTTTGTTCCAAAGGGAACAAAAACAAGAATAAATAATTGGGAGTACATCAAACTAAAAAGCTTTTGCACAGTGAAGGAAAGCGTCAACAAAATTTAAAAGCAACCTACTGAATGGGAGAGATATTTGCAAGTGATATAACATGGAAGGGATAATATACAAAATATATAAAGAACTTATACAACTCAACACACACAAACAACAACAACAACAAAAAACCCACTAATAATCCAATTAAAAACAGGCAGAGGACCTGAATAGACATTTTCCAAGGAAGATATACAGATAGCCAACAAACACATGGTAAGATGCTCTCACTCAACATCAGGGAAATTCAAATCAAAACCACAATGAAATAACACCTCACACCAGTAATAATAGTTAGAATACAAAAACAAGATGTGACAGGTGTTGGCAAGGATGTGGAAAAAAGGGAACCCTTGTACATTGTTGGTGGGAATGCAAATTGATGTAGCCTTTATGGAAAACAGAATGGGGTTTCCTAAAAATTTAAAAATAGAAATACCATATGATCCAGCAATTCCACTATTAGGTACTTACCAAAAGGAAATGAAAACACTAATTTGAAAAAAATATATGCATCTCTATTTACTGCAGCATTATTTACAATAGTCAGGATACAGAATCAACCAAAGCGTCCCTATAGATGAATGGATAAAGAAGATGTACCATGTATATGTGATGGAATATTACTCAGCCATAAAAAAGAATGAAATATTGCCATTCACAACAACATGGATGGACCTAAAGAATATTATGCTAAGTGAAATAAGTCAGAGAAAAACAAATGATTTTATTTACATGGGGAATCTAAAAAATAAAACAAAGAACAAGGAAACAAAAAATAGAAACAGATTCATAAAAAGAAAACTGGTGGTTGCCAAAAGGAAGGCGGGTGAAGGAAAGGGTGAAATAAGTAATGGCGATTAAGAAGCTTCCAGTTATAAAATAAATAAGTCATGAGAATGAAAAGTACAGCCTAGGAAATATAGCCAAACAAATGTCTACTTACATTTAAGTGTAGGGTACAAAAAACACAAACAAGTAGAAGATACAGTATGTAAGGTGACCATTTCTATGGGGGAAAAATAGAGAAGTTAGAGGGACTGGAGTTGTCTGACTCATATTAGAGGTCAAGTTTTGAACAAGATCGTTTGGAAAGGTCTCCATGAGAAGTTTTAACTTTTGAGCAAAGGACTAAAGCATTTACCTTTGGTATTAGCATTCTGAGCAGGAAAAAAGCAAATGCAAAGGACCAGAGTCAGTGGGCATCCCAAAATGTCAGGTAGGAAAAAGGCAAGTAGGGCCACAATCTAGTGAGGAAGAATACGTTGTTGGAGGTGAGCTCAGAAGGTAATGAACTACCAGATTTTGTAGGTTTAGAGGCCATTGTAAGGACTTAGAATTCTGCTCTTAGTGAAATAAGGAGCCACTGGAGGATTTTGAGCAGATGATGGATATGATCTTATATATGAAAATAATTTTTCCAGTCTCCATGTTGAAGATAGACTGTTGGTGGGATAATAATGGGAGCCCCAAATTGCCATAACCTAGGAAGGAGATGATGATAGCTTACACCAAGATAATAATGATGAAAGTCATAAGAAGTTGTATGAATTTGGATTTTTCAGATCAAAAATAATCTGCAAACAGATTAAACATAGGGTGAGAGAAACAAACAAGTGTAAATGGTTTTGGTCTGAACCAAAGTGGATGGCCTTTTCATTATTTGAGAAGGAGAAAATTGAGGGAGAGGCAACTTGGAGAAGAAAAATGAGGAATTTGCTTTTGTGCATGTTAAAAGTGAGATCTCTATTTATTAGATACCAAGTGGAGATGTTAAGACTCAACCAGTCTGGAGTATGTATTTGAGATATGCATTTGGCTGAGGTGTGTATTCAAGGATCATTATCATGCAGACAGTATTTAAAGCCATGAGGCAGACGAAACCCCTAAGGGAGTACAAGTCTGGTAGAAAAGCAAAGAAGCTCAAGCAAACGAGGCTTGAGATCACTCTATCACTAAGACTGAGGCAATCAGGAGTAATCTGTAAAAGAAGCTGAAAAGGAGCAGCCAGTAAGGTAGGAAAACCAAGAATGTGTGGTGTCCTGCAAGCCAAAGTATTTCTAGAAGAATGGAATGATCATCTGTGTCAAATGGCTGACAATTGATCTGAATTCCCAACGTGAAAGACATTGGCTTTGATAGAAGAAGTGTCTTTATCATTCTCCGTCAATAGTCAGATCAGGAATACACATACAAGTGCATCTCCCCTCCTCATTAGTTCCAACTCAGCAATCTAGCTTTCATAGCCTTTGTAAAGATGAGAAATCATCTTTCTTTCTTTCTATCCTTTCCCTTTTCTGTTTCCCTATCTACCGCTCTCTTCTCCTTTCACTCTACATTTTGCATCTTCCTAAATAGAAAAATAATATAATAGCTCAAAATCTTCTAAAAATGCTAAGTAAACAAGTACCATTCACCTCTAAATTTCTAACGGTTTCTCAACATTTTCCTTCTGAATACTGACAACTGTCAACATCCAACTTCTTATTCTCTTTGCTTATCCACAGGAAACAGGTTTCAGGATAAAACATGCAACATGAAACTCTTTTTTCTGTAATCTAGAAAGTAACTGCAAATTATATTTCCACTATGTTTTCAATTCAAATGCACTATATGTTAAATAAACCTTAATGGTCTTTCCTGGACTTTTTGGGAGCAAGAACTGTATCTATCATTCCATGTGCCCTCTTTCCCATGTGCCTTGCATAGTGACTTGCATTTGGTAGGACTTCAGTTAATATTTGTAAAATTGAATATAATATTTTCCTGTGGCTAAATGGGTCTAGTTCCAGAAAACTGACCTACAACTGAATTTTAGAACAAAATCTACTTACAAGATGGAGATATGCTTATTGCCAAACCTTGCATCATAAAGCAACAAGAGTGGTGGGGGACAATCATACATAATGTCTCCAAATCAGGGGTTAAAAACCAACTGAAGGAGGACATAAGTGAGCCAGGTGAGGACCTAGGAAAAAGATCAACATGTCCAATCCAAGGGGGAGTTGCCCCTCCATGCCAAATAATTGTAGCACATGCAAGAACACAAGCCTAGTGTGGTTGGGTTATTTCTTAAGAGAAATTGGAAATTCAAGTGATAATCTTGGTTTTAAAATGTTGGTTATGAATCCAGTCTTCTTAAATAGAAGTGGAGAGGGGTCAAAAGCAACAGAAATGTTCATCAAAGCTTTACTACAGATTTGTCACCTCTGTCCTAAGTAGGCATGAAGACTTTTGAGGAAAGGAACTAGTTTTATAGCTCAGCTTGCTGCCTGTCACCCATCTAAATGTGGCCCTAGGACATTTCATAGGTGGTGACGAAATAGAATTGTTGTCATCCTTCTAAAAGATTTAGATTTAAGGAGGCTACATCAAATTGCATAAATTACATCATTCAGTAGGAACTACACCCCCATCTATATATTTGTAGATATGAAGTACTTCTGTAAATGAGATAACCATTCAGGCGGCCTGAGATGTCCCCAGTAAGCAATCTACATGCGTGTTCTATTATTACGTCATAATATACTCAGCATTGTGGAAGGCTGTCCTATTTTTAGTTCTTTCATAGATTATTCATGAAAAGTTGTAAACCGTCTGTGAAATTTGACTAACCTTTCTTCAATTCTCCCAAAGCAGTGGATTCCTTTCGGTGTACCTCTGTCTCCTGGAAACTGTTTCCTTCCTGTTCTGTTTCATTTAGCTGGAATCATCCTGGATGAATAATGGGCTGGTATCTTCAAAATACCAGTGTGTGTGTGTGTGTGTGTGTGTGTGTGTGTGTGTGCGCGCGCGGGTGTATGCATTTTGCAGTCATCACTGTGGGGTTGGAAACTGGTTTTAAAACTTGTCCTAAAAACCAGGGTCATAAACTCAAATGTAATTATTTATCTTCCTCTTAAACAAGAGAAAAGCTTTTTTAAAGCTCCCTAATGCATTTATTGGCTTTGCCCTGATGGAAGTAATTTGAACATATCCCTAAAGCATTCGTCCCATTTCAGGCAGAATGTGGTTCTGGGATTGGGCAGGAGCCTAAGTACAGCATGGTTTGGTGCTAAACTATACTGACAAGTAAGAAGGTCTCTTCCTCCCTGCTGTTCCAAGGAATAATGTAATATTGAAACACATTCTACTCTCCCCTAGCATTTTCCTTTCACAGGTCCTAACCCGTTTTCTTAAACTAACACTAATACCTTTATCCGGGGGGGAGGGCAAAGGACAACACTTTTTGGGGTTTTTTTGTTTGTTTGTTTTTAATTTTCCAGCACATGTAAGCAAATGAACTGGAGTGAAGAAAACTTTAGGGGGATCCTTTGGCCTCTGCGGGAGATCAGGCAGCTCTCCAGCTCTCAGTGGTTGTTCTCTTCCTAAACTCCAGCTGGCCAGAGGATTCCTTTTAGATTTTTGGGTTGTTTTCACATACATTATATTATCCAATGTTTCTGCCTGTCCTGTAAGTTTGGGAAACAGAAGAGGCACTGATTACACCCATTTAACAGGTGAAAAAAGTTGAAGAGCAGAGCTAAATGGTGGTGGAAGGAGAACCAGAAATAGTTCTCCTGAATCATGCCATAGATCTCCTTTGTTACTTGTGGCTGCCTTTCCTAGACCAATCCAGCTGCAAACAGCATATTCCAGCTTGAAGACTTGTCCTTTTCTTTACTGGAAGGCTGTTCACGTGGAGGGCTGTCTTCACATCATTCAACATCAACTCAGATGCCACTGTGCAGAGGCCTTTCCTGATCATTCTGTCTAATGTCACTCCCACTTCTCTGCCAGTCACTCAATCACAAGATATTTTCCTCTTGATAGCACTGAAATTATCTTCTCTATTTACTTTTTAACCACAGGTGTATGTTTTCTATCTTCCCTCATATTGGAAGGTAGGTACCATGAAAGCCAAGAAGATGTCTCTCGTGTGCATTGCTGCATCTCCAAAACTTAAAATAGTGCATGGCATTTTGAAAGTATTCAATAAATATTTGCTAAATAAATGACTTCACAATAACTTGATTTCTTGTACACTTTAATCAGTAAAAAAAAAAAAAATCACAATAAATGGGAAAGGTGTTGTATAAGAAATCTGAAGATGGGATCTAGTAGGAGTCCCCACTATTTAAAAGTGGCCATGGCCTAACACATTGGTTCCTATATAGCAGCGAATGGTTGAAACATCCTAGGCCACATGTATTATTACTTGTAGCTTCCCCTTTGAACTCTCATGTCTCATCAACCAATTCTCTTCCTAAATTAAGCACATTACCCTCTCCTCACAGTGAAAAATTCTAGTGATGCCCATTCTTTTTTTTTTTTTAAGATTTTTATTCATTTATTTGAGAGAGAGAGACAGTGAGAGAGAGCATGAGTGAAGAGAAGGTCAGAGGGAGAAGCAGACTCCCCTGGAGCTGGGAGCCTGATGCGGGACTCGATCCTGGGACTCCAGGATCATGACCTGAGCCGAAGGCAATCGTCCAACCAACTGAGCCACCCAGGCGTCCCTCTAGTGATGCCCATTCTTAACCATAGAGAAAAGAGAAAATAGCTTTACCAAAAGCATTGGCTCAAATATTACACTAGCCCATGAGGTAACATAGTTCTCTAATTCCTTAATCTCAGAGTCCTGATCCTAGGTGACTATACAAAGCCCAACATTTTTCCAGGTTTCTTTGTCCACATGTCTCTAGGAATCTCCAGAAAAACTTTGTATGATTCTCGTGTCTATCCTACCTGTGGCTCACCACTGCTGCCGGCCAGCTGGCCTTACGCCACTGCTCTGTTCCTCCACAGATTTCCTTTTATCATCTGAAATCATTTTCTGTCTGGCTGCTGTTGCCTAACACTGGGACATTTTGCCTCTACTTTCATAACAGACCTTACTTTCAGGTCTCCATGACTGTGGAGACCAAGATGTAGCTCTTAGCATGTGCTGGAGACAGGAGAGAGAAGACAAGAATAGTAACAATAAAGAACTTAAAGGCAATATAAATTATGGTTATTCTCAGAATTCACAGTCTTCTTCTGGAACCTTCATTGATTTCTTCTCTTTACAATTTCCTTCTTTTTGCTTACTTTGGGTTTGCTTTATTTTTTTTTCCACCTTCTTCAAGTGGAAGCTTAAATAATTGATTCTAGACCTCTTTCCCAATATAAGCTTTTAAAGACATAAATTTCCCTTTAAGTAGTGTTTTCCCTGTGTCCCACTAATTTTGAGATGCTGCATTTTCATTCAGTTAAAAATATTTTTTAATTTCCCTTGTGATTTCTTCCTTTATAAGTTAATTAGAAATGTGTAGCTTCATTTTCAAGTATTGGGGGATTTTCCAGATACCTTTTTTGTTATTTATTTCTAGTTTAATTTCAAAATCTTTTAAGTTAGTTGAGGTTTATTCTACCATCCAGAATAGAGTCTATCTTGTTGAATGTTCAATGTGGACTTACAAAGAATATGCATTCTCCTGTAGTTGGATGAAGTGTTCCATATATGTTCCATATATTCAATTAGGTAAAGTTAGCTGATAGCATTCTGTTCTAAATAACTATCAAATGTCCAATTGTTCTAATAAGAAGGGAGTTTTAAAATTTACTATTACTTTAGATTTTTCAATGTATTCCTTCCAGTTCTGTCAATTTTTACTCCATGTATTTTGTAATATCTATTATTAGGGCCACATATATTTAGGATTAATAATATTAGGATTATTTATAAGAATTATAAATGAATTCATTATTAAAAATTCCTCTTTATATCTTTTGATTCTTTGTTCTGAAGTTATCTTTGTCTAATAATATATTAATTTATATTTCTTATACTGCTCGCATGCTATATCTTTTTGTGTTTTTTTTTCATTTTTAACCAATCTCTCTCTCTCTTTTTAAAGATTTTATCTATTTATCTAAGAGAGAGAAAGAGCATGAGTGGGAGGGGCAGCAGGAGAAGGAGAAGCAGACTCCCCACTGAGCAGGAAGCCCAATGCCAGGCTCTATCCCAGGACCCTGAGATCATGCATGACCTGAGCCAAAGGCAGAGGCTTAATTTACTGAGCCACACAGGCACCCCTTAATCAATACCTTTTTATATAGTTAAGGTGTTTCTCAGAGACCGCATATTTTTGTTTCTAACTTTTATCCAGTTTGACAAAAAATTTCTGCCTTTAAATTGGAGTGTTCAGAACATTTAAATTGAATGTAACTATCAATAGGTTTGGTATAAATCTACCATGTTCCTCTTAGTTTTGTTTATTCCTTCTGTTCCTTGTTTCTTTCCACCATTTTCTGCCTTCTTTCAGGTCGGGTAGGTTTTATGACTTTATCTCCTCTATTTGTTAATTAGCTCTACATTTTTTTTTTTATGTTTTAGGCTGGCTGGCTCTATAGTTTACAAATACATCTTTAACTCTTTATAGTCAATCTTTAAATATCATACCAGCTCACATAGAATGTAAAAACCTTACAGCAGTGTACTTTTAAATGCTCATTGAATACTCTGTGCTATTGTTGTGAATCATTTTATTTTATTTTTTTTAATTTTATTTTTTATAAACATATAATATATTTTTATCCCCAGGGGTACAGGTCTGTGAATCACCAGGTTTACACACTTCACAGCACTCACCATAGCACATACCCTCCCCAATGTCCATAACCTCACCCCCCCTCCCAACCACCCTCCCCCCATCAACCCTCAGTTTGTTTTGTGAGATTGAGTCACTTATGGTTTGTCTCCCTCCCAATCCCATCTTGTTTCATTTACTCTTCTCCTACCCCCTTAAACCCCACGTTGCATCTCCTCTCCCTCATATCAGGGAGATCATATGATAGTTGTCTTTCTCCGATTGACTTATTTCACTAAGCATGATACCCTCTAGTTCCATACACGTTGTCACAAATGGCAAGATTTCATTTCTTTTGATGGCTGCATAGTATTCCATTGTGTATATATACCACATCTTCTTTATCCATTCGTCTGTTGATGGACATCTAGGTTCTTTCCATAGTTTGGCTATTGTAGACATTGCTGCCGTAAACATTCGGGTGCACGTGCCCCTTTGGATCACTACGTTTGTATCTTTAGGGTAAATACCCAGCAGTGCAATTGCTGGGTTGTAGGGTAGTTCTATTTTCAACATTTTGAGGAACCTCCATGCTGTTTTCCAGAGTGGTTGCACCAGCTGGCATTCCCTCCAACAGTGTAGGAGGGTTCCCCTTTCTCCGCATCCTCGCCAGCATCTGTCATTTCCTGACTTGTTAATTTTAGCCATTCTGACTGGTGTGAGGTGATATCTCATTGTGGTTTTGATCTGTATTTCCCTGATGCCAAGGGATATGGAGCACTTTTTCATGTGTCTATTGGCCATCTGGATGTCTCCTTTGCAGAAATGTCTGTTCATGTCTTCTGCCCATTTCTTGATTGGATAATTTGTTCTTTGGGTGTTGAGTTTGCTAAGTTCTTTATAGGTTTTGGACACTAGCCCTTTATCTGATATGTCGTTTGCAAATATCTTCTCCCACTCTGTCAGTTGTCTTTTGATTTTGTTAACTGTTTCCTTTGCTGTGCAAAAGCTTTTGATCTTGATAAAATCCCGATAGTTCATTTTTGCCCTTGCTTCCCTTGCCTTTGGCGATGTTCCTAGGAAGATGTTGCTGCGGCTGAGGTCGAAGAGGGTGCTGCCTGTATTCTCCTCAAGGATTTCGATGGATTCCTTTCTCACATTGAGGTCCTTCATCCATTTTGAGTCTATTTTCGTATGTGGTGTAAGGAAATGATCCAATTTCATTTTTCTGCATGTGGGTGTCCAATTTTCCCAACACCATTATAAACCCCACAATATATTGTTGTCAATTTATCTTTAAACTGTAAGTTCCCATTAAAAATTTTTGAAACAATGGGGTAAAACTCATAGGTATATACACATATTTACTACTTTAAACATTTTCATTTTTTGTAAAGACCTGAATTTTATCTGGTATATAATTTCAGCCTGAAGAACATACTTTAACATTTCTTATAGTGAAGGTCTTCTGACAATAAATACACTAAGCTTTGGTGTCTCTGGAAAGGTCTTTATTTTACCCTCATTTGTGAAGAACAGTTTTAGTGAATATAAAATTCTACATTAACACTATATAATCTCAGCACTTTAAAGATGTTATACAACTGCCTTCTGGCATACTTCATTTCTCACAAAAAGTCAGAGATATTTCTTATTGTTAGTTCCTTTATATAATGTGTCTCTCTTCTCTGGATGCATTTAAGATTTCTCTTTATCACTGATTCTTTGCAATTCATTGTGATATTGCCTTGAGGTGTGTGTATGTGTGTGTTCTCTGAGTGGTGTTTATTTATCTTCTTGAGTCTGTGAGTTAATAAGCTGCATCAAATATAGAACATTTTTTCATTATTTCTTCAAAATTGTTTTTCTTTCCCTCTCTTCTCTCCTTCTGAGACTCTACTTAACAGTTATGTTAGGTCACTTATCGGCCCATCGGTTCTGAAGCTCTGTTTACTGCTTTCATCCTTCTTTCTCTCTGTGCTTTCCTTTGGCTAATATCTTTTGCTATATCTTCACATTCATTGATCATTTCTTCTGCAGTACTTAATATAGTGGTAATACCATCCAGTAAAATTTTAATTTCAGATATTTTTCACCATTAAAAGTCTTATTTGTTTCTCCTTTATATCTTCCTTTTATCATCTGGCCATGCCCTATGTTTCCTCTAAATACTTGAGTATACTGGACATATCTCAGCTTTCTCACAAGACAACATCTATGAAGTTCACCCTTTGAGAGTAGACAGAAGATCTACGGAGATCTTCCAAGCCCACATCCAGGCCAGTCAAGGGATCATGCAGCCTCTTGGCAAAGAAGACACCACTATGTACCGAGAATACATCAGGAACCGCTACCTGTGAAGAGAGCAGGTCCAACCCATCAGTTGGTTCATGTTGTAATCTGTTTTGTCTCATCTTAGAGAGCTAATTTCCTAGGAGTCCTTTACCTCTGAAAGTTTTTCCTTTTTGTAACTGGGCAACTATAAATGATGGGAAATAAAGAAATGATTAAATTTTAAAAAATTGGAAAAAGTAGCTTGGCAAGAAAAAATATTCACGTTTCCTCAGTCATAGTACATTCCTCTTGCACTTTTCACCTAGTCATTCAAGTTGATCTCAATGAAATGATCACCCAGTGAGTCTCACATCTGAAACTGGATCTTCATCTAAATGGGTCACTTTAGTCTTCTTAGACCTGTGAGTCTCAACCCTGACTGCATATTAGAATCACCCCAGGAGCTGTGAAAATTGTTCATTCCCGCTGCTCTCAGACGGGTAGACCCGCACTCTCCACGTGGCCCAGAAGCCCAACTTGAGGGTTAGGGTTACTTTTCCCCGTCCCACCTGGGTGCTGCTTCTGTCCTTTTCTCAGCTCCCCACCTGCTAGAAACTCCAGTGGGACATCCTTGGTCTGTTCTGAGCTGGAGTGGGGAGCACTAGCCCTCACCCCTGGGTGGGAGGGCCTCTGTGGGCTCATCAGGCTGCATACGTAGCGTTTATTCCTTATTCGGGGGCTAAATGCCCTGGGGGCAGTCTCTTGATTTCATCTTGTTTGAGAAATAAAAATGACCAAGGAAGACAGAAAAAAAAAAAAGTCATGATTTGTTTAGTCATGATTTGTATAGTGAGCTTTTTAATGTCCTTGTCTGGTAATTTTGGTATTTCTGTCATTTTTATGTCTATTAATTTTTACTGTTTTTTTTTCATTTGGACTTTTTATTTCTATAGAACCATCTCTCCTCCCCCACAAACATAGAAGAAACATAAACACTTGAAAAGGGGGAACAAATATCCTTTGCACAGCAGCTTGTGGAGCAATGCTCAGCTCTGGGAAGAAAAAAAGGTCAAAGAATTCAGGATACAGAGAGCTCAAAGCCCCTCATCCATTAAAGTGATGCCATAGACCTCAAATTCACATCTCTTGCAGACCAGGAGACAGAAGGCCATTATCTTATAGTACTTTTGGCCCAACAGTGAGTCCTGCATCTCTTCATATATCTAACCCATGAACACCACCAAAGAACACCACTCTTTGTAGTCAGGGAATGTTTCCACTTCTTCACGTCCTCTTCTTCATGTCCCACCCATTCATCAAATGAGCCCTCATCATTTGTTTTAAAGTGCCTTTCTTAACTGGATTGAGAATGAGAAATTTCTTGGCCTGGTTTTCATATTCTATGGACAAGTAAAAGGGAATATGGTATTTTCTGCTCAGGGCCCACTCCCACACCACCTTGAAGTTCTGTTCCTCAAAAAGCAGGGATCCCCTGAATAATTTATATAGGATGACTCTTGGGATCCACAGATGCACCTCTGGTCTATGGTGTACTTTTGAACCTGGAAGAGTTCTAGGGCAGCATGGTGAGGAGTTGGGCGGGGGAGGGTGCTCTCATAGAAGTATCTAGCTTATTGCAAAATTCATTTCTGAAGCAAAACTTGATGTTCATGTGAGCATCCAGAGCAAGTTTTCTGCCTTTAGGTTTCTACAATCAATATAGTTTGGTGGCAGTTCTGTATATCAGACACTGACAAAGTTTCCTTCAGGCCTCTTCCTCTTACATGTTGCTAAAGGAGTTCTACCGAATTTCATCAATGATCTTCTCAGCCAACTCTTTTCCAGTCAGGATTTATTAGACAAACTTAGCTTTTACCAAGATACCATTGCTGATGGTCTCAAGGAGTCAGAAGTTGCAATGTGGGTCTCCTCCTCAGCAGAGATGACAGAGAGGCCTGGCAACATTATGCCAAGCTTGGAGTTAAGGTATCAAAAAATCAGCTTAAAACTGAGCTAAGCTGACGAGAGATTTTGTCCAATTCACTTAAAAATAAAGTCACTTCTAAAGCCCATCCAATAAATTGATCTTTTCATGGAATCAAAACACAATGCCAAACAAAAATAAATAAAATAAATACAAATTAAATTTTAAAAGACTGAGAAAAAGTATATAAGTAGAAAAAGTGAGAAAAAGAAAAGAAAAAATGAGAAAATAAAGAGTGAATGAAAAAGAAAAATTAACAACAAATACAATACATTTTAAAAATACACAATGACAAGGAAGAAAGTTAAATTTGGTCAAAATCCCTGTGGAGGCTCCCCACTGAGCCACCCCAGGATCCCAGAACTATCATTATTTGTAGATGACATGATACCATATATAGTAACCCCAAAGACTCCACCAAAAAATATTATAACTGATAAATAAATTTAGTAATGTTGCAAGATACATGGCACCTAGGTGGCTCAGTTGGTTAAGCATCTGCCTTTGGCTCAGGTCATGATCTCAGGGTCCTGGGATAGAGCCCCACATTGGGCTCCCTGCTCAGTGGGGAGTCTGCTTCTTCCTCTTCCTCTGCTCCTCCCCCCACTCATACTCTCTCTCTCTCTCTCTAATAAATAAAATATTTTTTTAAAAGTTGCAAGATATAAAATTAATATACAGAAATCTGTTGCATTTCTATACATTAAAAACAAAGTATCAGAATGAGAAATTAAGAAAAACAATCCCATTTATAATCACTCCAAAACTAATAAAATACCCAAGAATAATCTTAATGAAGGAGCTGAAAGATTTTTACTCTGAAAACTATAAAACACTGATGAAAGAAATGGGAGATGACCCAAACAAATAAAAAGTTATTTCATGTTTGTGCATTGGAAGAAAAATGCTGCTAAAATGTTCATACAACAAAAAGCAAGCTACAGATTCAATACACTCTCTATCAAAATACCAAGAGCAATTTTCAAAGAACTAGAACAAACAATATGAAAATGTTGAACTACAAAAGACCCTGAAAAACCCGAGCAATTCTAAGAAAGAACAACAAAGTTGGAGGTATCACAATCCCAGATTTCAGGATACACTTCAAAGATAAGTAATCAAAACAGCATGGTACTAGCATAAAATTATATGCAAACAATAAATCATGGAACAATACATCAAAAACTAATGATGTACCATACGGTTACTAAAATATTTTAAATAATTAAATAAATATATATTTATTTATTTATATGTATACATATATAAGTACACACACATACACACACACACACATACACACACACACAGACTGATGGATCAAAACAGATCCTAGAAATAAACCCATGCTTATATGGTCAATTTTTTTTTAAAGATTTTATTTATTTATTTGACAGAGATCACAAGTAGGCAGTGAGGCAGGCAGAGAGAGAGGAGGAAGCAGGTTCCCCGCTGAGCTGAGAGCCCAATGTGGGGCTCGATCCCAGCACCCTGGGATCATGACCTGAGCCGAAGGCAGAGGCTTTAACCCACTGAGCCACCCAGGCACCCCTATATGGTCAATTAATTTTGACAAAGGAAGCAAGAATATACAATGGTGAAAAGATAGTCTCTTCAATAAATGACACTGGGAAAACAGCACACTACACGCAAAAGAATGAAACTAAACCGCTTTTTCATACCGTATGCAAAAATAAACTCAAAATGGATTAAAGATCTAAATGTGAGACCTGAAACCATAAAACTCCTAGAAGAGAACATAGACAGTAAACTCTTGGATATAGGCCTTAGCAATGTTTTTCTATATATCTTCTATATATATCTTCAGGCCAAAAAATTCAAAAGCAGTAATAAGCTATTGGTACTACACCAAAATAAAAAAAGCTTTTGCACATTGAAGGAAAACATAAGAGGGAAAGAAAGAAAGGAAGAAAGGAAGAAAGAAAGAAAGAAAGAAAAGAAAAGAAAGAAGGGTAGCTTACTGAATGGGAGAAGATATTTGTAAATTATATATACAACAAAAAATTAATATGTAAAAGATATAAAGAATTTATACAACTCAATACCAAAAAAACAAATAATCCAATTTAAAAATGGGCAGAGGACCTGAATGGACATTTTTCCAAAGACATACAAATGGCCAACAGACCCACGAATATGTACACTATATCACTCATCATCAGGGAACTGCAAACCAACACCACAACGAGATCACCTTATACCTGTTAAAATAACTATATTCAAAAAGATAGGAAATAACAAATGCTGGTGAAGATGTGGAGAAAAAGAAACCTTATGCACTGTTAGTGGGAATGCAAATTAGTGTAGCCATTGTGGAAAACAGTATGGAGCTTCCTCAAAAAATTTGAAACAGATATGCCATGCAACCCAATAATTCCACTACTGGGAACTTACTGAAAAAGTATAAAAATGCAAATTTGAAAAGATATATGCATCCCTATGTTTATTGCAGCACTATTTATAAAATATGGAAGCAATCCAAGTATTTCCATTGATAGATGAATGGATAAGGAAGATGGGAGATATATATGTATATAATGGAATATTACTCAGCCATAGAAAAGAATGAGATCTTGACATCTGCAACAACATGGATGGAGCTAAAAGGTATTGTGCTAAGTGAAATAAGTCAGACAGAGAAAGACAAATCATATGATTTCACTTACATATGGAATAAAAAAAATTGAAAAATCAAATAGACTCTTAAATACAAAGAATAAACTGCTAGTTGCCAGAGGGGAAATGGAGGTGGGGGATGAGTGAAATAGATAAAGGAGATTAAGGGTTAGAAACTTCCAGTTATAAAATAAATGTCACAGAGATAAAAAGTACAATATAGAGAATATAGTCAATAATATTTTAATAATGCTGCATTCAGACAGATGGTAACTATCCTTACTATGGTGAGCATTGAGTAACATAGAGTTGTTGAATTGATGTATTATATTCCTGAAACTATATAACACTGCTGTTAATTTTACCTCAATAAAACTGGTCACACCTGGGAATAATTTATAGAATCATGCTCATTTTTGGCCTTAAAAACCCTTCAATCTTTTAAAAAATTATTGAGGAATTAAAAGAACTTTTTTCTTTGTGGAAAATGGCTATTAATATTTAAATTTTTAGAAATAAAAACCTATAGGATGCTTCAGTAGCTTTTTCATTTCTAATATGAAAAGCTCCAAGAATTTGGGGATTTTAAGACTCCTAATGTCTACAATTACAATTACAAATTCAATTTCTTTAAACTCTGAATAATTGGTATCAAAATGATGCCACAACTTAATTTGCATCATGATGCTTTACAAAAATGTTCTGTTGCACAGACACAATAAGGTACAATATTACTATCTATAAAGCTGAGAGGAAACTAACTTTCTCCATTTTTCAATTATTTAGGGCATAGCCTAACTTTCTCTGGAATACATTCCTCCCTTCTTACACTCGTACCTCAGGCCTCCACAATAGATCCCGGGTCTGCCCAAGTCTCTTTCCTCAGAGAGAAACAAAACTCCTTCCCCACCTCCTTCAACTTTGGTCAAAATGCCATTTTCTTAAGTGCTCTCTCTATTTTGTCTTGCCACACTCCCTGCACAAGCTGTCCACTACGCCCATCCATTGCCTTCCATTTAAAAAAAGTATTATAGGAATTTTTTAAATATACAAAAAATTAGATAAAATAATATAAAGACCCTTCCTCACATATTTATCATCCAACAACAAGGATTATCAAATTTTTGCAATCTGATTCAATCTTATCCACAAATGCTTAAGTCTATATCTTTAAATGACAAATACTTTTATTTCTTTGGAAATGCAGCCACAATGTCATCATCAAATCTAACAAAGTTAACAATACCATACAGTATCAGTCCATTTTCTAATTTCCCCTTGTCTTAGAAGTGTCTTGGTACAGCTGGTGTCTTTGAATAAAGACCCAAACAAAATATACGACAGAATAATATCACCATTCAAAATACTACATATTTTACTTAGTTATTTGTTTATTGTTTCTCAATTTCTCCCATAGAATATCAATTCCACAATATCAATTATCAAAATCAATTATATTTCCTTTTTCACTTTTTTTAGAGGCTCGTTTTGAATTTGCAATGTAAATTTACAACTAATATAAGTTCTCTTTCAATTATTTCATGTGTAGTATACTTACATTATTACAGAGTATATCTAATTCCTTTCATAACATTGCTGTCACTCGTTTCACTTATCTGTAAACTATAATCACTAAATATAGTGTTGCTATCATTATTTTGAACAAACCATTATTTGTTGTTAATTAAATTAAGAAAAATATAAGATTTTATTTTACTTTGTTTTTTTCCTTTTCTAACACTTATCTTTTTTTTTAATAGATCCAAATTTCTGACCTATAGTACTTTTCTTCTTTCTGAAGAATTTCTTTCAACATTTCTATTCAGGCAGGTCCTGGATTTCCCCTAATTTTTGCTTAACTGAGAAAGTTTTCATTTCTCCTTGACTTTTGAAGAATTCTGCTGGATACAACACTCTTGTATCATTTGGTCACTTTTTTTTTCTTTCAACACTTTATTTCACTCCATTCTCTAGTTTTTCTGGTTACTGAAGTGAAATCTGACTCAATATATTTTTTTATACTTTTTAATATGTTTTTTATTTATTTTTTTTAATTTTTTATAAACATATAATATATTTTTACCCCAGGGGTACAGATCTGTGAATCGCCAGGTTTACACACTTCACAGCACTCACCATAGCACATACCCTCCCCAATGTCCATAACCCCACCCCCCCTCTCCCAACCACCCTCCCCCCATCAACCCTCAGTTTGTTTTGTGAGATTAAGAGTCACTTATGGTTTGTCTCCCTCCCAATCCCATCTTGTTTCATTTACTCTTCTCCTACCCCCTTAAACCCCATGTTGCATCTCCACTTCCTCATATCAGGGAGATCATATGATAGTTGTCTTTCTCTGATTGACTTATTTCGCTAAGCATGATAACCTCTAGTTTCATCCATGTTGTCGCAAATGGCAAGATTTCATTTCTTTTGATGGCTGCATAGTATTCCATTGTGTATATATACCACATCTTCTTTATCCATTCATCTGTTGATGGACATCTAGGTTCTTTCCATAGTTTGGCTATTGTAGACATTGCTGCCGTAAACATTAGGGTGCACGTGCCCCTTCGGATCACTACGTTTGTATCTTTAGGGTAAATACCCAGTAGTGCAATTGCTGGGTTGTAGGGTAGTTCTATTTTCAACATTTTGAGGAACCTCCCTGCTGTTTTCCAGAGTGGTTGCACCAGCTGGCATTCCCTCCAACAGTGTAGGAGGGTTCCCCCTTATCCACATCCTCGCCAGCATCTGTCATTTCCTGACTTATTAATTTTAACCATTCTGACTGGTGTGAGGTGATATCTCATTGTGGTTTTGATCTGTATTTCCCTGATACCGAGTGATGTGGAACACTTTTTCATGTGTCTGTTGGCCATCTGGATGTCTTCTTTGCAGAAATGTCTGTTCATGTCTTCTGCCCATTTCTTGATTGGATAATTTGTTCTTTGGGTGTTGAGTTTGCTAAGTTCTTTATAGGTTTTGGACACTAGCCCTTTATCTGATATGTCGTTTGCAAATATCTTCTCCCACTCTGTCAGTTGTCTTTTGGTTTTGTTAACTGTTTCCTTTGCTGTGCAAAAGCTTTTGATCTTGATAAAATCCCAATAGTTCATTTTTGCCCTTGCTTCCCTTGCCTTTGGCGATGTTCCTAGGAAGATGCTGCTGCGGCTGAGGTCGAAGAGGTTGCTGCCTGTGTTCTCCTCAAGGATTTCGATGGATTCCTTTCTCACATTGAGGTCCTTCATCCATTTTGAGTCTATTTTCGTGTGTGGTGTAAGGAAATGATCCAATTTCATTTTTCTGCTTGTGGCTGTCCAATTTTTCCAACACCATTTATTGACGAGGCTGTCTTTTTTCCATTGGACATTCTTTCCTGCTTTGTCGAAGATGAGTTGACCATAGAGTTGAGGGTCTATTTCTGGGCTCTCTATTCTGTTCCATTGATCTATGTGTCTGTTTTTGTGCCAGTACTATGCTGTCTTCATGATGACAGCTTTGTAATAGAGCTTGAAGCCAGAATTGTAATGCCACCGACTTTGGATTTCTTTTTCAATATTCCTTTGGCTATTCGATGTCTTTTCTGGTTCCATATAAATTTTAGGATTCTTTGTTCCATTTCTTTGAAAAAAATGGATGGTACTTTGATAGGAATTGCATTAAATGTGTAGATTGCTTTAGGTAGCATAGACATTTTCACAATATTTATTCTTCCAATCCAGGAGCATGGAACATTTTTCCATTTCTTTGTGTCTTCCTCAATTTCTTTCATGAGTACTTTATAGTGTTCTGTGTATAGATTCTTAACCTCTTTGGTTAGGTTTATTCCTAGGTATCTTATAGTTCTGGGTGCAATTGTAAATGGGATTGGCTCCTTAATTTCTCTTTCTTCTGTCTTGTTGTTGGTGTAGAGAAATGCAACTGATTTCTGTGCATTGATTTTATATCCTGACACTTTACTGAATTCCTGTACAAGTTCTAGCAGTTTTGGAGTGGAGTCTTTTGGGTTTTCCACCTGTAGTATCATATCATCTGCAAAGAGTGATAGTTTGACTTCTTCTTTGCCGATTTGGATGCCTTTAATTTCCTTTTGTTGTCTGATTGCTGAGGCTAGGACTTCTAGTACTATGTTGAATAGCAGTGGTGATAACGGACATCCCTGCCGTGTTCCTGACCTTAGCGGAAAAGCTTTCAGTTTTTCTCCATTGAGAATGATATTTGCGGTGGGTTTTTCATAGATGGCTTTGATAATATTGAGGTATGTGCCGTCTATCCCTACACTTTGAAGAGTTTTGATCAGGAAGGGATGCTGTACTTTGTCAAATGCTTTTTCCGCATCTATGGGGAGTATCATATGGTTCTTGTTCTTTCTTTTATTAATGTGTTGTATCACATTGATTCATTTGCAGATGTTGAACCAACCTTGCAGCCCTGGAATAAATCCCACTTGGTCGTGGTGAATAAGCCTTTTAATATACTGTTGAATCCTATTCGCTAGTATTTTGGTGAGAATTTTTGCATCTGTGTTCATCAAGGATATTGGTCTGTAGTTGTCTTTTTCGATGGGATCCTTGTCTGGTTTTGGGATCAAGGTGATGCTGGCCTCATCAAATGAGTTTGGAAGTTTTCCTTCCATTTCTATTTTTTGGAACAGTTTCAGGAGAATAGGAATTAGTTCTTCTTTAAATGTTTGGTAGAATTCCCCCGGGAAGTCGTCTGGCCCTGGGCTTTTGTTTGTTTGGAGATTTTTGATGACTGTTTCAATCTCCTTACTGGTTATGGGTCTGTTCAGGCTTTCTATTTCTTCCTGGTTCAGTTGTGGTAGTTTATAGGTCCCTAGGAATGCATCTATTCATCCAGATTGTCAAATTTGTTGGCGTAGAGTTGCTCATAGTATGTTCTTATAATTGTCTGTATTTCTTTGGTGTTCGTTGTGATCTCTCCTCTTTCATTCATGATTTTATTTATTTGGGTCCTTTCTCTTTTCTTTTTGATAAGTCTGGCCAGGGGTTTATCAATCTTATTAATTCTTTCAAAGAACCAGCTCCCAGTTTCGTTGATTTGTTCTATTGTTTTTTTTTTTGTTGTTGTTGTTTCTATTTCATTGATTTCTGCTCTGATCTTTATGATTTCTCTTCTCCTGCTGGGTTTAGGGTTTCTTTCTTGTTCTTTCTCCAGCTCCTTTAGGTGTAGGGTTAGGTTGTGTACCTGAGACCTTTCTTGCTTCTTGAGAAAGGCTTGTACCGCTATATATTTTCCTCTCAGGACTGCCTTTGTTGTGTCCCACAGATTTTGAACTGTTGTGTTTTCATTATCATTTGTTTCCATGAATTTTTTCAATTCTTCTTTAATTTCCTGGTTGACCCATTCATTCTTTAGAAGGATGCTGTTTAGTCTCCATGTATTTGGGTTCTTTCCAAATTTCCTCTTGTGATTCAGTTCTAGCTTCAGAGCATTGTGGTCTGAAAATATGCAGGCAGTGACTCCAATCTTTTAATACCAGTTGAGACCTGATTTAGGACCGAGGATGTGATCTATTCTGGAGAATGTTCCATGTGCACCAGAGAAGAATGTGTATTCTGTTGCTTTGGGATGAAATGTTCTGAATATATCTGTGATGTCCATCTGGTCCAGTGTGTCATTTAAGGCCTTGATTTCCTTGTTGATCTTTTGCTTGGATGATCTGTCCATTTCAGTGAGGGGAGTGTTAAAGTCCCCTACTATTATTGTATTATTGTTGATGTGCTTCTTTGATTTTGTTATTAATTGGTTCATATAGTTGGCTGCTCCCACATTAGGGGCATAGATATTTAAAATTGTTAGATCTTCTTGGACAGATCCTTTGAGTATGATATAGTGTCCTTCCTCATCTCTTATTATAGTCTTTGGCTTAAAATCTAATTGATCTGATATAAGGATTGCCACTCCTGCTTTCTTCTGATGTCCATTAGCATGGTAAATTCTTTTCCACCCCCTCACTTTAAATCTGGAGGTGTCTTTGGGTTTAAAATAAGTTTCTTGTAGGCAACATATAGATGGGTTTTGGTTTTTTATCCATTCTGATACCCTGTGTCTTTTGATTGGGGCATTTAGCCCATTAACATTCAGGGTAACTATTGAGAGATATGAATTTAGTGCCATTGTATTGCCTGTAAGGTGACTGTTATTGTATATTGTCTCTGTTCCTTTCTGATCTACTACTTTTAGTGTCTCTCTCTGCTTAGAGGACCCCTTTCAATATTTCCTATTGAGCTGGTTTGGTGTTTGCAAATTCTTTCGGTTTTTGTTTGTCCTGGAAGCTCTTAATCTCTCCTTCTATTTTCAATGATAGCCTAGCTGGATATAGTATTCTTGGCTGCATGTTTTTCTCGCTTAGTGCTCTGAATATATCATGCCAGCTCTTTCTGGCCTGCCAGGTCTCTGTGGATAAGTCTGCTGCCAATCTAATATTTTTACCATTGTATGTTACAGACTTCTTTTCCCGGGCTGCTTTCAGGATTTTCTCTTTGTCACTAAGACTTGTAAATTTGACTACTAGGTGACAGGGTGTGGATCTATTCTTATTGATTTTGAGGGGGGTTCTCTGAACCTCCTGGATTTTGATGCTTGTTCCCTTTGCCATATTGGGGAAATTCTCTCCAATAATTCTCTCCAATATACCTTCTGCTCCCCTCTCTCTTTCTTCTTCTTCTGGAATCCCAATTATTCTAATGTTGTTCCATCTTATGGTGTCACTTATCTCTCGAATTCTCCCCTCGTGGTCCAGTAGCTGTTTGTCCCTCTTTTGCTCAGCTTCTTTATTCTCTGTCATTTGGTCTTCTATATCACTAATTCTTTCTTCTGCCTCATTTATCCTAGCAGTGAGAGCCTCCATTTTTTATTGCACCTCATTAATAGCTTTTTTTATTTCAACTTGGTTAGATTTTAGTTCTTTTATTTCTCCAGAAAGAGCTTTTATATCCCAAGAGGGTTTCTCTAATATCTTCCATGCCTTTTTCGAGCCCGGCTAGAACCTTGAGAATCGTCATTCTGAACTCTATATCTGACATATTACCAATGTCTGTATTGATTAGGTCCCTAGCCTTTGGTACTGCCTCTTGTTCTTTTTTTTGTGGTGAGTTTTTCCGCCTTGTCATTTTGTCCAGATAAGAGTATATGAAGGAGCAAGTAAAATACTAAAAGGGTGGCAACAACCCCAGGAAAATATGCTTTAACCAAATCAGAAGAGATCCCAAATCGTGAGGGGGGAGAAAGGGGATAAAAAGAGGTTCAGAAAGGAAAAAAAAAAAAATTAAAAAAAGAAAACAAATAAAGAAAAAATATAAAAAAGATATATATATGATAAACTAGTTAAAAACGTTAATAAAGAAAAGGGTAAAATTTAAAAAAAATTCGCAGAAGAAGAGGAAAAAAAATTGGAAAAGAAAAACAATTAAATTAACTGCAAGACTAAAGAATCATGGGGAGAAAGCCATGAGTTCTGTGCTTTGCTTTCTCCTCCTCTGGAATTCCGCCACTCTCCTTGGTATTGAAACTGTACTCCTTGGTAGGTGAACTTAGTCCTGGCTGGATTTCTTGTTGACCTTCTGGGGGAGGGGCCTGTTGTAGTGATTCTCAAGTGTCTTTGCCCCAGGCGGAGTTGCACTGCCCTTACCAGGGGCCAGGCTGAGTAATCCGATTGGGTTTGCTTTTGTTCCCTGAGCGCTTTCAGTAGAGTTCGGGAGGGCGGGAATGAAGATGTCGGCCTCCCGGTCTCCGGCCCGGAGGAGCCGAGAGCCCGGGGCCCCACTCCTCAGTGCGCCCTCAGAGAACAACACCCAATTACTCCCATCACCCTGGCCTCCAGCTGCGCTCCGAGCTCACTGAGCCTGTGACCGGTTCAAGGTAACCCCGAGCTGAGAGCTTACTCCTTGGCTCTGTCTCTGTAGCCGGCTTCCCCATTCTAATACCTGTAAGATCTGTGACACTCAGACACCCCTGATCCTTCTGTGACCCTGCAGGACCTGAGGCCACGCTGATCCCGCTCGGGCTTCACCCCGGTTAAGCCTCTGGAGCGATGTCCCTCAGTGGAACAAACTTTTAAAAAATCCTGATTTTGTGCTCCATTGCTCCGCCGCTTGCCAGGAGCTGGCCCCTCCCCCCATGGTCTCTCTTCCCATCGCTTTGGATTCACTTCTCCGCCAGTCCTACCTTTCATAAAGTGGTTGATTTTCTGTTTCTAGAATTACTGTTCTTCTTCTCTTCCGTCTCCCGTTGGGTTTGTAGGTGTTTGCAATCTTTAGATAATCTATCTAGCTGATCTCCTGCTACCTGAAGAAGTCTCAGCCTGCTACTTCTCCGCCATCTTGACTCCCTCCTCTGACACAATATATTTTTGCTCCTCCATGGGTAATGTATTTTTTCCTCTGGAAAAAGAGGAATTTTTCCTTTGTCTTTGATTTTCTGGAGTTTGAATATGATGTTCCCAGGTTTTCATTTTTTAATATTTGTCCTTTTTGATGTTCCCCTAACTTCTTGTATCTACACTTCAGTATATGTCATTAAGTTTGGAAAATTCTCAATCATCATTTCAAATATTTCTTCTGTCCCTTTTTCTCTTTCTTCTTCTGGTATTCTTATTACACACATATTACACCTTTTTTAATTGTCCTACAGTTCTTGCATATTCTGTTCTTTGACATTTTCTTTATCTTATTGCATTTTGGTTTTGGTTTTGGAAGTTCTGTTGTCATCTCTTCAAGCTCACTGATTTTTCTTCCTTTGGCCATGTCTGATCTACTGATGATCCCATCAATGTCATTTTTTTTCACTTCTATTCGGGTTTTTTATTTCTAGCATTTCCTTTTGATTCTTTCTGATATCTTAATGATACTAGTTTTCCATATCTCTGCTTACATCACCTTTATATTCTTAAATATTGAACCCCTAGCATATTAATCATTGATTTTAAATTCCTGCTCTATTAATTTTAATACCTCTGACCTATCTGAGTCTGATTCTGATGCTTATTCTGTCTTTTCAAACTTTGTTTTGTGTTTGAGTATGCCTTGTAAATTTGCTGAATGTTGAACACAATGTACTGGGTTTTAAAAAAATAAGGTAAGTCAGCCCTATTGATATGATGAGGAGAAAACAGTCTATAGTCCTATGATTAGTTCTCAGTCCTTTAGTGAGCCTGTACTTCTGAGCTGTTTCCTTCATAAATGCTTTTTAGGTGTTTTATTTTGTGTTCACTCTTAGATGAGGGAGGCTAGAGAGGAATACAGTTGGGTATTTTCCTTTCCCCAGGTCAGTTAGATTCTGATAAAACTCCAGTTTGCTAGGTTCTGGTAAAACAGTTTCTCTTAAAGGCAAGCCTTTTTAGGAAGAACAGAACATTCTGTGCATATTTCAAAATTGCCACTTTTACCTTCCCTTTGCTGAAAGCACAGATGATTTTTCTTCAGTTTTCACTGGATAACCTGTAGGGTTTCCAGAGATTAAAAAATAATGAAAATATGGGGACCCCCTAATACAGCCCTCCCTGGAGTTTTAACTCATAAACTTATCTTCACTGAGCCTCTAGCAATTCATCAATTACAGTTTAAGTTTTTCTACCTCAGTGCTAGTTCTCACAGAAGTCTCTGTTACTGGGTTTCTGCTCTAATAAGTTTTGATTCTCTCTGTCCTCCAATTTTGGAGTAAGTGGTTTGTCTTGTGATCTTAATTGTCTGAAAGACTTTAATAGTTGTTGATTTTCAATTTGTTTGGCTTTTTTCTTGTGAAAATAAGAGTGACAACTTCCAAGCTCTTTACCTGCCAGATCAGAAACTTGATGTCTCCTCAGTCATTTTTATTTTTTTAAATTTTGGGGGTATACACTAATTTTTTCTTATTCTTGTCATGCTTTATAATTTTTTTTGGTTCCTGGACACTGTGATTTTATTTTTTGGAATGTTAGATTTTGTTATATTTCTTTAATGAATGTTGAACTTTGTTCCTGCAGATATTTAAATAATTTACATATCAGTTTGATCATTTCGAGTTTTGTTTTCAAGTTTTTTTGATTGTGAGTCTAGACTAGTTTTCTCTGTATAAAACTTTAATAAATGTTCTTTGTATTCATTTAAGGCTTCTCCATCAGACTTTGGGATTTAAATGATTCCAAGACCTGTGTAAATTCTGGGAGTTGTTGGTTGACAACTCCTACCCTTATCCCAGAAACTGCTTTTATCCTCACAAGTTGTTTTTGTCCAGCTTCATGAATGTTGCTCTTGCACATGCATATGGTTGTTCAGCCAAACCTCAAGGACAGACATAAGCATAGTTCTGGAGCTATTTCCATGCATATATCTCTCACATATTCTAGCCACTCCAGCCATTCTTAAGGTCTCTAGGTCTCCAATCAATAAGACTTCTGGGCTACTTGGATTTCCATTTCCTGTACCATGGTTTGAAAATGTTTTCAGGCATAGAACCAGGGCAATTGTACCACTCACTTCATGTGCTTATCTTCTTTCAAAAATCACATTCCTTCTTTGTGTTTAATGTCTGAAAACAATTGTGTCATATATTTTGTCCAGCTTTCTAATTGTTAACAATAAGAGTTACAGAATGAGAAGATAGTGGCAGAGTAGGGGGACCCTAGGCTTACCTCATTCCATGAACACAATTAGATAATTATAAAATCATCATAAATATACTGGAAGTCAGCCTGAAGACTGAATGAACAAACTCTACAACTAAAGGGAGAGAAGAGGCCACATCAAAGAAGGTAGGAGGTGTGGAGACATGGTTTAAGGGAGAAGTGGATCATGGGTGCTGTGGAGGGGAGGGAGCTATGGTCACAGAAAAGGGTGAGAGAGAGAGAAAAGCACACAAGGGAATGTACAAGGAGAACACTTCCAAAGCAACTAGCTTGGAAAAAAAGAGGAGCTGAATTTTGTGAGCTCTTGAAACCAAAGGGGATTAAACCTAGAGTTTTAAAGGCCAGCAGGTTTGACTGGGATAGAGTGCAGAGGGCACTGTCCTGCTTCTGGAGAGAAGGCAGGAAAACAATCTGGGGGGCAGACAGCATGGAAACAGTGATCTAAAGAATGCCTGGGGCACACAGTGGAGAGTTAACTGCTCTTCCCAGAGTGTGTCCCTGAGAAGCAGCATTCCCAGAGATGCCTCTCCTGGAACAAAGGAGTTGGCCAGTGCCATTTCCTTCCCCCACCCCTCAGCATGAACACAGAGCCAACTGCTGACAGCAACCCAGCACTCTCTGCCTAACTTGCTTACACCAAGCCCCACACCCCTTTGCTCTGGTGGGACGGCCCTTCTCAGTCAATCTTGTCTCGGTCCCAGCAAGGCAGGCGCCTCCCCCAGACGACTAGCACAAAACCCTGCCCACACCACATCTCCCAACCACAGAGTTCTGCAGGGACTCAGCTCTGGTAGAGTTGATGTCAGGCCTCATTTCACAAGCAGACCAGAGCACACCTAGTTAAAACTCACCACACTCGGGCCAAGGACCAAATATTGCCCATAGCAGGAAGGATAACCTCTCCATATGACTGGCCTAAAGAACAGAGCAGCTGAAAGACAACAACAGAGTGCATGCCTCACACAGCGGATACTCCCTGAAGTGCCAGGTCCTGGGCACTACATGACCTCATCTTCATAAGGACATTACTTTTAGGAGTAAGAGACATAACTGGCTTTTCTAGTATACAGAAATAGGCAGAGACTTAGAGAAAATGCCAAGATGGAGGAATTTATCCCAAATGAAAGAACAAGATGAGTTCATGGCCAGAAATCTAAGAGGAACATAAAAGTAGCATGCCTGATAGAGAATTTAAAACAATAATCAAGAATATTTGCTGGGCTTGAGAAAAGAATAAAAGACACAAAGGAGACCATTAAAACAGAGATAAAAGAATTTAAAAAGAATCAATCAGAGATGAAGAACGCAATAAATGAGACTAGAAACAGGCTTGATGCAATGAACAGCAGGCTGGAAGAAGTAGAGGAATAATTATTGACCTAGAAGACACAATAATGGAAAATAGTGAGGATGAATGAAAAAGAAAAAGAAGAACTACTCGACACAAGAACAGACTTAGGGAACTCAGTGACTCCATCAAATGTAGTAACATTTATATTATAGGAGTCCCAGAAGATGAGAGAGAAAATGGGGCAGAAAATTTACTTTAAGAAATAACAGCAGAAAATTTCCCTAATCTGGGGAATGAAACAGACATCCAGATCCAGGAGGCACAGAGAACTCCCATCAAAATCAATAAAAGCAGGTCAACACCAAGATATATTATAGCTAAATTTGTGAAATATAGTGATAAAGAAAAAAATTAAAAACAGCAAGACAAAAAGAAGCAAAGTACATATAAGGGAAAACCCATAAGGCTATCAAGGTATTTTTCAACAGAATCTCTGCAAGACTGAAGGGAGTGGCATGATATATTCAAAGTGCTGAATGAGAAAAACCTGGAGCCAAGAATACGCTATCCAGCAAGGCTGTCATTTAGAACAGAAGGAAAGATAGTTTCCCAGACAAACAAAAACTAAAGGAGTTCATGATTATTAAGCAAGCCCTGCAAGAAATATTAAAGGGGACTCTTTGAGTGTAGAGGAGAGACCAAAATGACAAAGACAAGAAAGGATCAGAGAAATCTCTACAACAATGACAAAACAAGTGATAAAATGGCAATAGATACATACCTATCAATAATTATTTTGAATGCAAATGCACTAAATGCTCCAATCAAAACACACAGGGTGTCAGAATGGATTTTTAAAAAAATCTATATGCTGCCTACAGAAGACTCATTTTAGACCTAAAGACATCTGCAGACTGAAAGTGAGGGGTGGAGAAATATTTATCATGTAAATGAATGTCAAAAGCAAGCCTGAGTAGCAATACTTATATTAGACAAACTAGACATTTTGTTCTTGTGTTGTTTTTATCTGTTTTGGTGTCAGGGTAATACAGGCTTCATAGAATGATTTTTAATTTTTTCCCTCTATTCCAATATTTGTAAGAGTTTTATAAAAGCCATCAATTATTTTTCTAAATATTTAGTAGAACTCACCAATGAAACCATGTCATTTGGGCTTTTCTGTGCTGGGAGATTTTTTATTCCCAATTCAACTTTCACTCTTGTTATTGGTCTGAGGAGATTTCCTATTTCTAAGAAGATTTTCCTATGTTTTGGATTCAAGACTGATGATTCAGTCATGGTAACTTGTGCATTCTTAGGAATTACCTGGGTTTTGATGTGTTGGGGGTTTTTTTCCCTGTTATCTGTTTATAGTAATCTGTTATCACACTATGTATTTCTGTGGTATATATTGTTTTGTTTCCTCTTTCAATTCTCATTTTGGTTTTTGAGTCTTCCTTCTTTTTTCTTAGTTACTGTAGTTAAAACATTGTCAATTTTGCATATTTTTTTTGAAAAACTGGTGATTACTTTCAACAATATATTATGGTTTATTCTGGTCTCTATTTTATTTATTTCATTTTTCTTTGTTATTTCCTTCCTCTACAAATTTTTAGCTGTTTGTTCTTTATCTAGTTCCTTGTGGTGTAATGTTAAGTTGTTTATCTGATTTTTTTTTTCTTAATACAAGTATTTATAGCATCAATTTCACTCTAACATCTGCTTTGCTGCATCCCATAGGTTTTGGAATATTATTTTCTTTTTCAGTTGTTTTGAGACATATTTTGATTTGCCATTTTCTTATTGGGCCCACTGATTATGCAGTAATATTTTGTTTAATATTTACATACTAAATATTTAATATTTACATTGAAAAAAGTAATGAGAGGGCATATGTAGATATATCTGGGCCATTTTACTCTCTCATGGGAAGGCAGCCTTTCTTCCAGGAATGACTGACAATATGCAAGTCCATTCATTTCAAGGACAATCTTCACTGGATCCCACAGAAGTTTGGTCTTAATATATGCATCTCCTCATCTCTTGACATTAGCACTAAAGACAACCTTAATATATTTTCCAAAGTCTGGTTTATTTATTCTGGAAGACACTGCATGTAGTACTTCTATAACAAAGTCAATCCAATTCCTTTCAGGATACCGCCAACAGCATACACTTTCAATCTTCGGGGTATTTCCTTTTGACCTCTGCCCAATTTATAGGACAAGAACTCAGACCCATCTTCCAAGTATGATCAATATTTTTCAGAGATGAATCAATCTAAATCTTAACATGAAAAATATATTTTTGGGGGCGCCTGGGTGGCTCAGTGGGTTGAGGCCTCTGCCTTCAGCTCGGGTCATGATCCCAGGGTCCTGGGATCCAGCCCCATATCGGGCTCTCTGCTCAGCTGGGAGCCTGCTTCCTCCTCTCGCTCTCTCTGCCTGCCTCTCTGCCTACTTGTGATCTCTATCTGTCAAATAAATAAATAAAATCTTCAAAAAATATATTTTTTTTTCTTAAAGAAAATATAATATGATCAGATGAGATGCTAGCTAAAATGGAAACAGCTTTTTTCTATTATTATGGAGAACTGTTCATCTTTTGGGTCCACATTGTCTTGAATTTCTCTGTTTTCAAATTTTGCTTTATCTCTGAAAAACTTCAAGGTTTATCAAAGTGGTCTTTCAGTGAAAAGAACATCTGCATAATGACTTTATGTCCACAAACTATATAAAAAGAGAATCAGAGAACAGCCTGACGCTTTTAAGTTGTAGTTCTTTCAGAATCTAATATCTCCATCGGTTTTAGAGATTCACACAGCTTATTCTCAGCCCTGGGTAAAATTACATTTTCCCCTCTCCTCCAGCACTCTCTGTGAAAGGGAATCTTTTCAAAGTTAGCGACCTAAGAAAGGCTGTCCAGTTATGAGACAGAGTCATTTGAAGGTTTCTCCCTCTCCCTCAGGTTTTCTCCATGCTTCGGTTGTTTGGTTCATAGATATATATGTTACCTGGACCTAATTACACTGCCACGTAATCAAGGTTTGGGGGAATCATAACTATAGATGCATGATATTGAGCAAATATTCAGATCTCTTTTTCTCATGTACAGAGTAACAGTACTGCATAGCTCATGGGGTTGTTTTGAAATAACATCCAATTATTTTTTAAAGAGACAAAAATAAACATATATCTCTGTTTTTTATGGTGTTCCTAATTTAGTTTTATTCAGTGTGATATTCATGTACTCTCTGTATATATATGTTCTAAGAACCATGTGAAAAAGTGTATCATAAAACCATCTCAGATGTAAGGTCTTTAAAATTTTTAAGTCTGGGTGCCTGGGTGGCTTGGTGGGGTAAGCATCCAACTCCTGATCTCAGCTCAGGTCATGATCTCGGCCCTGCATGGGGCTCCATGCTGGGTATAGAGTCAGCTTGCGATTCTCTCTTCCTTTCCCTCTGTCCCTGTTTGCTCTCTCTTTTAAAAAAAAAAAATTTATTTATTTATTAAATTTTAAAAATATTTTAAGTCTTCCCTCATTTGGGACAGGTTTCTTTTTGCCTTAAAAAAATCACCAGGAAAGAGAGCTAGATGTGGAGAGAATAGATTTGATTGTGCTCCTATCTCCTAAGATGAGAGCTTGGTTGTAATTTTATAGATCAAAGTGTCTGAGTCTCCACCCCTTCTATGATCAATAGCCTCTTCCCTCTCTGAGTAAAGAAAGGATACCAGCAGAGAGTAATTCCATCATTAATTTCTCCTATTTCTTGAATACTTTGCCCCAAAAGACAGAAGCTAGAAATAGAAGCCTTGAAGATAGCCCCTATAATTCCTGTCTTCTGGTATTCACACTCTTGTGGAATCCCCTCTGTTGAGCGTGTGGGTTTGATTTAGTCATCCACTTCTAAGAATGGAATATGGTGGAATGACAAGATGTCATGTTTGAGATTGTACTTCTGTCTTGTGTTTTCACTCTTTCTCCAGAAGTCATTTGGAGCAGCTTTAGGCAAGAACTTGAGGCTGACCAACAAACATATGAATGACCATGGAAATGGGTACTCCTGCATTTGACTCTTTAGATGAGACCACCTCTTGCAGAAACCTCATAAGAGATCTTGGAACAAAGGCACACAGCTAAGCCGTGTTCAGATTCTTGGCCCACAGAAACTGAATTAATAACTGTTGTTTTAAATTGTTAAATTTTGAGGTAATTTGTTAGGCATCACTAGGTAACTAATACAGGGATCTACAAAATTTATGATAAAAATAAACACCCCTCACCCCCTAAAAAAGGTCTATAGGTCAGAAAACTTAAGCACTAGTCTTGCCTCTGTCACTAACCAGTTGATGTCTGTGCAAATCTCATTTCTGTTCCTGGCTTCTGTTTCTCCATTTTTAAAAATAACTGATTAGATGAGGTAATTTTTAAATATTGTATAATTTTATATATTTTTAGGATTTATACAGTGTAAGCAATGTATATGTGTGTATAAAAACATAAAAATCACAAAATTCTGATGAAGAAATCAAAGAATATGTATACATATTTATATGTGAATATATTTATATATTATATATTATTTATATTTATGTATTTATATAATATTATATATATATATAAATCAAAGAAAAAAAACTAGAGAGAGAGGAGAAAGACATCAGGCTTATGGATAGGAAGACTCAATATTGCTAAAATATCAGTCTTCCAAAATTGACCTATAGATTCAACAGAATCCCAATGAAAACTTCAGTAATTTATTTTGTGACTATCAACAAATTGATTCAAAAGTTTATATGGAAAGACAAAATACTCAGTATAACCAACAAAATATTGAAGAACAAAGTCAGAAGATTGACATTGCCTGACTTGAAGATTTACAGTAAACCTACAATAATCAAAACAGTGCAATATTTATGAACAAACATCAATAAAACAGAACAGAGAGCCCAAAAATAGACACACACAAATATAGTCAACTAATCTTTGACAAAGAAGCAAATGCAACACAATGGAGAAAGGTAGTCTTTTCAACACACAGTGTGGAGTGACTGAACATCTACATGAAAAAATTATAATAATAATTTAGACTTTACATCTCTCACAAAAATGAACTCAACATATATCATAGACCTATATGTAAATTACAACACTATAAAACTCCTAGAAGATAACATAGGAGAAAATATAGATGACCATCAATATGGAGATGACTTCTTAGATACAACAGGGCCTGATCCATGACAGAAGTCATTGATAAGTTGAACTTTATTAAATTTAAAACTTCGCGGGGGGTGGGAGGTTGGGGGAACCAGGTGGTGGGTATTAGAGAGGGCACGGATTGCATGGAGCACTGGGTGTGGTCCAAAAACAAGGAATACTGTTATGTTAAAAATAAAAAAAATAAAATACAAAAATACAAAAAAAAAACTTCTGCTTTTTGAAAGACACTGTTATGAGGGTTTTTTTAATTTTTTTTAAAGATTTTATTTATTTATTTGACAGACAGAGATCACAAGTAGACAGAGAGGCAGGCGGAGAGAGAGGGAGGAAGCAGGCTCCCCACTGAGCAGAGAGCCTGATGAGGGGCTCGATCCCAGGACCCTGAGATCATGACCTGAGCTGAAGGCAGAGGCTTTAACCCACTGAGCCAACCAGGCGCCCCAACACTGTTATGAGTTTAGAACAGACAAGCCACAGATTGGCAGAAAATGTTCGCAAAGCCCATGTATGATAAAGAACTGTTATTCAAAATACACAAAGAACTCTTAAAACTCAACAGTAAGAACACAAACAACAATTTTAAAATGAGCAAAATATCTGAACAGATATTTTACCAGAAAAGATACATAAAAGGCAAGTAAGTATATGAAAAGATGACCCACATCATATATCTTTAGGAAGTTGCAAATTAAAACTATGAGATACTAGTACACACCTATTTGAATGGCGAAAACCCAAAATACATAATACCAAATGTTGGTGAGAATGTAGAGTACAGGAATTCGCATTTCTTGTTGGTGAGAATGAAGCAGGGCACAGCCACTTTGGAAGACAGTTTAGCAGTCTCTTACAAAGCTAAACACAATCTCATCACACAATTCAACAATCATGCTCCTTGGTATTTATCCAAATGATGTGAAAATTTATGTACACACAAAAACCTTTAAGTGAATGTTCATACAGCTTTATTCATAACTGTCAAAAATGTGGAAACACCAAGGACAACCTTCAACAGGTGAATGGATGAACAAACTCTGATACATCTGTGCAACAGAATACTATTCAGCAATAAAAATAAGGAAGTTATCAAGCTATGGAAATAAATAAAGGAATCCTAAATGCATTTTACTAAGTGAAAAATGTCTGAAAGGGCTATAAACTTTATGTGTCATATATGAATTACATGACATTCCGGAAAAAGGCAAAACAGTAAAAAGACAGTAAAAAGATCAGTGATTGCCAGCGGTTTGGAGAAAAAAAAGAGAAGAATGAACAAGTGGAACACAGGGGATTTTAGGGCAGTGAGACTATTCTGTATAATATTCTAACAGTGCATACTTGACATTATACTTTTGTCAAAACCCATAGAATATATAACATAGCCTAAGTAAACCATGGCTTTAGTTAATAATAATGTATTTTTTTTGTTCATCAATTGTAACAAATGTACCACACTATCACAAGATATTAATAATTGAGGAAACTATAGAGTGGGAGAAGGATGAAGGAGAGATACAAGGAAGCTTTCTGTACTTTCTGATCAATTTTGTTACAAACCTAAAATTGTCTTGAAAGAGTACTTTTAAAATACAGTTGAGGGGTGCCTGGGTGGCTCAGTTATTAAGCATCTGCCTTCAGCTCAGGTCATGATCCCAGAGTGCTGGGTTTGAGCCTCACATCGGGCTCCCTGCTCAGCAGGAAGTCTACTTCACCCTCTCCCACTCCCCCTGCTTCCCTCTCTCACTGTGTTTCTCTCTGTTGAATAAATAAAATCTTTTTTAAAAATACAGTTGATTTTATATTTATATATGTGTGTATATATGCATGTGAGAAAGATATAGAAGATAGATAGATAATAGATTATCAGGAGACTATGTGGTTACCTTCTGGATATAAGTCTTAAATGTATGATATCTACTAAGGATATACTAATTAATTATTAATACACTTATTATATGTGTGATGTGGTGATTAAGAAGATTCAGAGGGAGCCTGGGTGGCTCAGTTGGTTAAGTGACTGCCTTTGGCTCAGGTCATGATTCCTGGGTCCTGGGATAGAGTCCCACATAGGCCTCCCCCTGCTCTGTGGGGAGCTGCTTCTCCTTCTCCCTCTGCCTGCCACTCCCCCTGCTTGTGCTCCCTATCTCTGTCTCTTTCAAATAAATAAAATCTTGAAGAAGAAGAAGAGGAAGAGGAAGAAGAGAGGAAAGAGTGGTTTAAATCCTCTTTGCAATACTTCTAACAATAAATTGCTAGTAAAGTCACTAAACCCATATACTTTGATTCCCCCCCTATCATAGATGTAAAAAGTGTGAGATTTAAATAAGGTAATTACTGTAAATCACAGAAAAATACTTGGCAATAATAGGTACTCGATAAATGATAAATACTATTTTGGTTATGTATTAACTGTTTTGGTTTTTATTCATTGTCTATATGTTTGATTCTCTGTTTTAACTCCCCAACCAGACAGTAGATCTATATTTTAAAGATCTTAAAAGATAGAACAAAAATGTGCTAGGTGCTTAGTAAGTATCTGTTGATGATGTTTAAATGAATATATAATAGAGGAATGGTTGGAAAGATAAATAAGTGAGAATATTTTCAAAATAGCCTTCTATTTGACACACCAATAAAAATAATCCTATTTTTCACTAAACTGTCTGGAGAGACATTTTCATCCACACCTTTGTCCCAAAAGAACTTTTTTCTATTTCAGTGTATTTATATATCAGAAGGGAATGTCAGCTAGATTCTTTTCCTAATAACTTTAAAGTAGAGCTAGAAAGAAGACAAATCAGCTTCACAAAGAAAATGTACTCACCAGGAACTCCTTGATGGAACACAACAGATGTGCTAACAATAAGTGAAGGGATGAATTTTTAAAGTGTCTTATTTCAAAGATCACTGATGGGGTAACATTTCATTGAATTAAATATTGACTAATAACAAAACCTAGGAAGCACAATATAAGTGATACTTATCTTTCCTAAACTCCAAAAAGAGATGGTCAAAGTTAAATTGTTTCGAATTGAAGAGGTTATACAAGTATATCAGCCACAAGATCCATCGATTTTCTAGGCAAGGAAAAGAATCCTATTATTTCTTTTGAATGATGTGATACATTCAAAAGTGAAGATGTTTAGACCACAATTTTTGAGTGGCATGAAAGACTGAATATCAATGACAAAGAATTCACTTTCTTCTCCCAACAATGTCCCCTTGAGTCTCCTTTGCTCAGCAAAATCATATGATCCATTGGTAAATAACTGCCTTATTTTTGGCTGTACTATTCAAAGGACTGAATTAATAAAAACAAAAATAATAGCTAATGTTAATTATGTCTTTTCTCATTTACTTCTTAAAACTTTATGGAGTAAGATAGTTTTATTATCTTTCTTTCACAGATCAAAAACAAAAGCTTAAGGAAATAAAACAACTTACTCAAGACATAATTACTAAATGATAAAACAACTTGAATATGCCTCCATTCATAGCTTGAATCTCTCCTGGCTACCTGAACCTCACACTAAAGTAGCAGTAGTCTTAACTCTGCATTCCCTTCTTTCTCCTGCGTATAACCAAAACTTCTCTATGCTGTGTCCTATTGCCCAAAAACTTGATTGGTGGTGTGGTAATGAATTAGTCACAGCAATTTGTCCCAACTAAAATGTAAGCTACTTAATTCTTGCCTCTCCACAAAAACATACTGCCTTCTATTCAAATTAGATATGGAAGAGCCTACAAATAGTACCAAGGGAATATCAGAAATCAAGACTAATCAGAGAGAGAAATATGTTAGTTTGGGGTTTCACTTTGAGAAACAAAGACCATCCCTTCATCATCTTAATCACACACATGGGAAGTACTTTCTCTACCTATGATTTTTAAAGACATTAATACATAATTTGGGTGCCAACTGTCTATATGTGCCTCTTCACAAAAGTCAAACAGTGGGAGTGCTAACTACAGGGAGATGTAATAGAGTAATGTAGAGGCAGGAAAACTCATGTAGAAAGAGCTGTGTCATGAATCTAATTGTCTAGAATTGTCTTAAAGTATACTTCATAAGAAGTTAATAAAAAGAAGCTGGGATGTGATGTAATTCCAAAATATGCTTGAAGAATACTTCTTGTTGTAGTATCTCCTAGAGACTCAAAAATATAAAGGCTCTGAGAGATCCCACAGTAAATGAACAAGTTAGTCTTTTTTCAAGCCATGTTATCAAATGTAATATCTATTGACATTTTTAGACATTAGGGTTCCACAGAACACATTTTGGAAAATGTGAATGTAATCAGTGAAGAAAAAGAGAAGAAAAGGGAATAGTGATGATGGATTCAGATCACAAAATTCAGATTCCACTTGGAATCTGGATTGAGTAAAGTGAAACCACGGTGCATCTGGATGGCATTTTAGTCCTCATAGACTGACTGCAGGACCATCCCCCAAAATCTCAATGGATTTACACAAAAGAAGTTGATGTATAACTCATGTGACAATTCAATGTAGTAATTTAAGGGCCCAGGATTCTTGTATCATAAACTTACAACATCCCCTTGGGGCCTCAAGTCATCTTCTGGATTCTCATGGTAAAGAGAAAGAACTTGGGAGTGGTGTGTTGCACTCCTTCTCACATTCTGTCCCCTAGAACTCAGTCACATCGCCATCCTTTACTACAGGAAAGTCGGAGTAATGTAGTCTAGGTGTATCCCACATAAGAACATCATACAGGTGATTAGTCTCTGTTATAGAAGGAATTGGATTCAGAAGTCAGAAAAATTCGGAGAAAACCTCAGCCCCAGAAACTTTTGGATCTGTCCTTCAAACTGTCAAACAAATTTCCCATGGAGAGGAGAGTTTATATTTTTACCTTGGAACTGAGAATCCTGCATTAATGGGCATTAACCTATTTATCCACTTCAAGAAGAAACAGACTATCTTTCCCAAATTACAGAATGAAAGAGCAAGTTCTCCTAGAGATGAATAAACAATGAAGCTGCACCAGCATTTAAGGTTTCTCATCTCTTTCTGGTCAAAGAACAAACCTTTCTTAAAAATCTAAGACCACAATGTAACGGGAAGAATATGAGCATGTCAATCTATCAGTTTGGTGTACAGAGTTCTCTTTTTGCTTCCTTGACAAAGGTGTTACTAAATATGCCAAGAACACTTATTAGCACAAGGGACTAGCAGAGATGTTATATAAATGGCCTTTGAAGTGACTGATGACACACAATAATGCCTTACATTAACTTCAGTATATATCATATGTCCAAGTCACAGCCTTCACATAATTGGGTATATTTGCACAGTTATTATAAGACTGAGTGCTACAGGATGAAGTGCTTATGAAAGAATTACCATTAATAAAAATAGACATTGGTTCACCTACACAAGGAAGAAATATCATCAAACTCTGCCAGTGGCCTGACATAGCAAGGAACTAAGTAGTATGACAGTCTTACTCACTAGTATGAAATTCAAGTATCACAGGGACAACTCACTTGCTGGAGGTTCCAGGCACACATTAGTTAGTAGGTAAGTGAATGTTGACTTATCAGGGAGGGGAAAAGTAGGATTTGGAAGACAGACTTTCATCAAATGCTGCCGTTGATGAGAAAAATGCTACAGGAACCTCCAAAGCTGTGCTTCAGTTACTGCTCCAAAGCTCTGGGTTGGAGATAGTATCACTCCCATCTTACAGATAGGAAAATTGGGAGATTAAGAGGTTTATCCAAGGATACAAAAGAAAATGATGGATAAGAAGCTTGACTCTGGCCTTTCTGGTTCTAATACCTGCCTTTTGCCTACTGCATCATTCTGTTTATCTCCTCTAAACTGACTGAAAGAATCCATGTTGACATGTCCTAATTTCTGAACTATTTCCAACCAAAGATACTATTTCCAAAAATATGTCAATGAAAAGCTATCATATTTTGCTATCTCAAAGAGTATTTTCCTTTTAAGATACTGAATTTCTTTTTGCTAAATGACAGACTATGCCCAGACATTGCCACTTTATTTATTTAAAGTAATTTCTATAAATTTACACTTTTCTGAAGATGTATTTAAAAACTCTCCCTGTTTTCTAAGCTGTTGTGACTATGTCATAGAAAATCAGATTGAGAGAATTATATCAAACATCTATACAATGGGTTGAAAAGGAATCTGTCCTATGTCATGCAAGCCTTATATATAAGAGATATAAACAGTATTTACTGAATGAAAAAATGACAGAGGACTTTGTATGGCATTTGGAAAATACATGTAAAAGAGAAAAAACCTTGCCATTATTTAATTCTCTCCATTTTTCAGGCTGCATAGTATCAAATAAGAATCAGTAAAATTCACTGGCCATAATAACAGAAAATAATCTGGTGTGATAACAGGTCATCATTTTCTCTGTGGGTACACAAAATGTGACCACAATATGAGATACCTTTTGAATGAATACTCCAAATCGACTTATCAGAATGAATATTATCCTTAAATTAATATATTAAGAGGTTATACTATCATTTCAACAATGATACCATGTTTGCAAGCATTGTGGGATTATCTCAAGTGAAATTGCTTTCATAAAATCAGGGATCAAAGGATAGTGTGGCAGGAGGGAATCCAGTGATTCAAATCCCACTCGAATCTCTTGGGACATGACCCAGGGCCTACCAGGGCAGACAGCTCTCATAAGGGAATCTCAGCTGTTGGAGAATGGGAGCAGCTGGCTCCAACTAACATGGCCACAAGGACAAATATGTGAAAACAAACAAATAAATTTAAAAACCACTTTGGCATGTAATAGAGACTCAGCCAAATAGCCGCTTCTGACTGTTCCTCCTCCTCGATCTCTATAAGGATAAAGTGGACCTGTGATCTGCCAAAATAAAACCACAGCAAATTTAAACTCTTCCCTAACCCATCACCTGGGTCTGAAATATTCTGAGCACATATCCACATAATCTTCCACAAAACTCACCTAGATTCCTAATATTTAGAAAATGTAGAAATTTTCTTCTTCTCCTAAGAACGAATAAACAAACAAGTCTCCAGGTATATTAAAAAACATACTCAGTAGTTATAAAGAAAGAGGAGAGATAGACACATATATATGTATGGATATGTATATATGCAATATATATACATATATATGCCTTTATATATATAATGTGTAATTTTTCTAAAGAAATAGATTTTTTTGCAAGAAATAGGGAAAAAAGTATATGCCTCTCTCAATTATGTCAAAGAAATTCAGAAAAACATTCAATCTAAGTAATGAAAACAACATGAGATCAGCAAATTTTACTTTCAGATTTTAAGATTACATGACTGTAGTCATTAAAATTATAGTGGTGAAAGACAACAGAGATTGCAAGTTTCCGAAGACAGAATTAGAAGAGGAACATTTTTCCCATTAACTCAGAAGAGTTGCAGATAATAAGAAAATGAATAAAGGAAGAGAAGAATGAATGACACCAAAAGATAATATGCATACAATAAGTAAGAATAGAGTAAATGGATGAAAGCAACCACCAAAGAAGTAACGGAAGAAAAGGTCCTTGAGATAAGGAAGGACTAATTCTCTAGATCTAAGGACTTGCTCCAAGTATAAGGCAAAATTAATAAAATGTACATTCATCAGGAGTCTAAATGTTTCTTATATACATTTCATGTATAAGGAAAATAATGGGGACCTAGGGAGAAGAAATCAAACCTTACATAATGGTGGAGAAAAACCCTTATTGGCACCAAGATATTCTCGACATAAAATGACAGCATTTGAAATCTATAAAATTTTGAGAATAAAGATTATGACCCACAATTTCGGTACTCAAACCATTTTATATGAGGACAGAAAGACTTTCTCAGACATACAAATATTTCCTTAGTATTACATAAACACACATTTCCTTAAAAAGTGAGAAAAAAGTCTCAAAATTTTAACAATAATATATAAAATTATCGTGAGAGGAAGAATTAGGAAAAAAATTGAAAGTAAAAGAGAAAAAAAGAGGAACTTGACCAGTTATTATTTAATACACTTAAATATAATGCTTTCTTGATTTTACTAAAATATCATGTTCTCACACAGGTTTGTCATGACCCTCACATGAATATCAAGAGTTATTGATTCCAAGATGAATCCTGATTTCAAAAATATTGTAATGTGAAGAAAATCCATCTTCAAAGTGGAGCTGGCAGGCACCACTTCCCTCCCCCACACCCAGCATAAACATGGCCACCTGCCAAAATCAGCACTCTGCCAACATTCACTGCCTAACTTGCTTACAATATGTCCCACCCCCACCCCCAGGCTTTAGGGATCCAATCCCTCCAGCCAAGCTTGCCTCAGTCTTGATGCTGTAGATCCCTTCCCACAGAAGACCTGCACAAATCTTTCCAATGCCACATCTCCTGATCACTGTGCTTTGCAGGACCTTTGTCCTGGCAGCAGCTGTAGGTCCCCTTATAGACGACCCATGCACAAATATGTTAAAACTGCATCCTAACCTCAATCATGTTGTGGATCCACTCCCCCCAATACACCCTTGGCCAGAGCCATTTCAAACCTGGGCCACAACCCTGCAAGCAGACCTGACGGGGATCAGCACCTCTGAAGTGACTCCTTCCCTTGAGACACAGAAAGATCAACACACACTCTATTCAGACTGCAGTTATAGCAGTGAGCTGGGGGCAGACAGCTGGTCTGATTGCAGGTCTGGTCCACCAACAAAAGCTTCTCAGAGGACAACACAGAGAAAGCACCTGCAGTTTGTTACTACTGAATCTCAGGAAAATGCCTGGTCTGACACAACTCAAGCCCAAGGCATCCGCAGAGTAGCCCACCAACATCACAAGGAATAAACACTACCCCCAACAGGAAAAAAGAGCCTCTGCAGATGACTGAACTGAAGGAAAAAGCCACTCAGTCAAAACAGCACTGTGCACACAAACACACAGGAAATATCCCTGAAGCACCAGATTCCAATAAACAGAAGACACTGTACTGCAGGGTTCTATAGGACTTCTTCTTTATAAGGCCACTACTTTCAAGAGTAGGAGATATAGCTGATTTTACTAACACAGAAAAACAGAGAGTTAGACAAAATGAGGAGACAGGAATATGTTCCAAATGAAAGAACAGTATGAAATCACAGCAAGAGACCTAAGGAAATGAAATATGTCTGATAGAGAATTTAAAGTAATGGTCATACAAATACTCACTGGACTTGAAAAAAGACCTCAGTGAGACCCTAGCAAAGACATATGAGCAAACAAAAGAACCAATCAGAGATGAACATAAATTTGAAATTAAAAATACACTAGATGAAATAAATAGCAGACTTGAGAAAGCAGATTAACAAGTCAGCAACCAGAGGACAGAGTAATGGAAAGTAATTAAGCCCAGCAGGTGAGAAAAAAAATATGCAAAATGAGAATAGACTTAGGGTATTCAATAACTCCTTCAAGTATAATAATATTCACATTATTGAGATTCTAGGAGAACAGAGAGTAAAGGGGGCACAAAATATATGTAAAGCAATAATAACTGAAAACTTCCTGAATCTGAGGAAGGAAACAGTCATCCAGATCTAGGAGACACAGTGATCACCCAACAAAATCAACCCAAGGAGATCCACAAGACACATTAGTAATTAAAAGGGCAAAAAGTAGTGATAAAGAGAGAATTCCAGGGGCACCTGGATGGCTCAGTGGGTTAACCCTCTGCCTTCGGCTCAGGTCATGATCTCAGGGTCCTGGGATCGAGCCCCACATCGGGCTCTCTGCTCAGCGGGGGAGCCTGCTTCCTCCTCTCTCTCTGCCTGCCTCTCTGCCTACTTGTGATCTCTCTCTGTCAAATGAATAAATGAAAATCTTTGAAAAAAAAAAAAAAAGAGAGAGAGAATTCCAAAAGCAGCAAGACAAAAGAAAACAGTAACAAACAAGGGAAACTCCATAAGGCTGAGGATTTTTCAGCAGAAGCTTTGCAGGACAGAAGAGAGTAGCATGATATATTCAAAGTGCTGAATGGAAAAAATCTGCAGCCAAGAATACTTTACCCAGCAAAGCTTTCATTCAGAATAGGAGAATAAAATAGTTTCCCAGATAAACAAAAGTTAAAGGAGTTCAAGACAACTAAACCAGTCCTACAAGTAATATAAAAGGTAACTCTCTGGGTGGAAAGCAAAGACCATAAGTAATAATAAGAAAAACAGAAAGCAAAATATCAGTAAAAATAAGTAAATTTGTAAAAATCAGGCAAGGGACTCAAAAAATAAAAGAATGTAAAGTACGACACCATCTAGCTAAAATGTGGTAGGGAGAGGAGTAAAGATGGGTTCAAACTTAAGCCACCATCAAGTAAAACCTAATAGTTTGTATACGTATAAACCTATTTGTATTATGTTTGTATTATGTACAAACCTAATAGTAACCACAAATCAAAAACAGTAATAGATATGTAAAAAATAAGGAGAAAGAAATACATGCATGGAAAGCCAACTTACTATGATAGAAGAGAGCAAGACAGAAATAGAATAACTACAAAAACAACTATAAAACAAGTAACAAAAATAGAGCTACCATATGACACAGTAATCACATTACTGGGTATTTACCCAAAGAATATGAAAACACTGATTTGAAGGAATATAGGCACCCCTATTAGTGCATCATTATTTACAATTATTTACAATAATGACAATCATAGAAGTAGCCCAAGTGTCTATCAATAGATGAACAGATAAGGAAGATGTGGTATATACTGGGACACCTGGTTGGCTCAGGAATAGCAAAAATTATTTTTAAAATAATATATAAAAAATTAAAGACAGAAAATGTCAGATATCACAATAAATATAAATGCAATAAATTTATTTTATTAGCTGACAAAATTTTCCATATATATTAAAAAAATACAAAATCTACCTATTATTTACAATAGACACATTTCAAACAAATTAATAGAAAAAGTTTTTTTTTTTAAAAAAAGAAAGGAATATTAGAAAAAAGAAGACCTTTATTAGGGTATTAGAAATCAGAAAAAATGCCACCTGACATATTTTTTTCAATTAGTCCCACATTGGGCTCCCTGCTCAGTTGGGAGTCTGCTTCTCCCTCTTCCTCTGCTTCTCCCCTCTGCTTTAGCTCTCACTCACTCACTCTCTCAAATGAAAAAATAATATCTTCAAAAAAATGTCAAGAAACAAAGCAGAATCAACAAACTATATCCATTAACAATAAGATAATAAAATAGCCACTTTCAAAGAATAACCTTCATATACACACATTTATAGTAATTTTGAAGTATAAAATACTCTTGAATAAGTCTTGAATTAAACAGTAATAGAATTTAAATTATAAGCTATTTTAGAAGTTAATAAAAGCAAGAACACAGTTTATCTAAATCTATAGGAAGTCTCCAAGATGTATTTTTTAAAAATTGATAAATTAAAATGCCCATATTAAATGCATATATAGAGAGATAATAATTATTTTAAATGGATTATATTTTAGCAAAGTTGCAGGATACAAAATCGACACATACAAAATCAGTTTTATTTCCATATGTTAACAATGAAAAATATGAAATTAAGAAAATAATCCCACTTACAATAAGATCACTGAAAAGAATAAAAGACATAAGAATAAATTTAACTGAAGACACAAAAGTTGTGTACTGAAAACTACAAAACAGTGATGATGAAAATTAAGGAAGATACAAAAGGGATGCTTGGGTGGCTCAGTCAGTTAAGCATCCAATTCTTGATTTTGGCTCAGGTCATGATCTCAGGGTTGTAAGACTGAGTCCAGCCTCGGGCTCTATGGTGGGCATGGAGCCTACCTAGGATTCTCTCTCCCTCTCCCTTTGTCCCTCCCCCAACCCCTTCCCTCTGGGGGGGAAAAAATTAAAATAAGAAAAATTAAAGAAAATACAAATAAATGAAAGGCATCCCATGGTCATGGATTAGAAGACTTTGTATTGCCTCAATGCCCATACCACCCAAAGGGAGCTCTAAACTCAGGGAAATCCCTATCTAAATCCCAATGACATTTTTTGCAGAAATAGAAAATAAAATCCTAAAATTCATATGGAATTTCAAAGAATCCTAAATAGCCAAAACAACCCTGAGAAAGCATATTAAAGCTGGAGATGGCACAATTCCTGATTTCAAAACATACTACAAATCTATAGTAATCAAAACAGTATGATATGAGGATGTGGAAGAATGGAACTTTTGTGATGGTGGATGGGAATGTAAAATGGAGCAGCAACTATGGCAAATAGTATGGAGGTTTATCCAAAAAATTAAAATAGAATTATCATAGAATCCAGCAATCCCACTCCTTGGTATATATCCCAGAGACCTGAAAATACAGTCTTGAAGAGATATTTGCACAACCATGTTCACTGCAGCAATATTCACAGTAGACAAGTGTGGAAGCAACTTAAATGTCCATCAGTGGATGAATGTATATAAAAACCAATGGTATATACATATAACAGAATATTATTCAGCCTTTAAAAAGATGGAAATTGTTCCATACAGTACACTATGGATGAATCTTGAGGACATTATTCTAATTAAATAAGCCAGTGACAAAAAAATAAATACTGCATGATTCCACTTACATGAGGTATCTAAAATAGTCAAACTCATGGAAACAGAATGTAGAATTGTGGTTACCAGGGACTGGGGGAGCGGAAAGTGGGGAGTTGTTATTTAAAGGGTACAGAGTTTTAGTTTTGCAAGAAAAAGTTCTATAAGCTGTTTTACAACAATGGGCATAAAGGAGAAAGGGAGAAAACCACAGATAAAGACAAGTGGGTTTGTTTGTTTACTTATAAGAAGATCCTATGTTCAGCTGTGATAGATCATGGCCTCTTGAGTCTCTGGTTCAAAGGTAAGTGACAGCATGTGTCCACAGACTGCATTCTGATTAAATGTATGTAAGAGCTCATATGTGTGTCTTTGTTGTTTGTAATGTATACTTGTAAATTTATATTTCATATATGATATTTTTATTGATTTTATTTTTATTTTATAATTTTCAAGATAAAATGGTAAGTAAATATATATTAGTAGATAAATGGAAAATTATGTGAAAAACCTCTACCAAATTGTTAATATTAGTTATTCTAAAGGTGATTAGCTCTCTGGTGGTGGATGATGGTCAATGAAGTGGGAATTTTCAGACTTCTCTCCATATGCTATGATGTTGGAATTTTAAAAAGGTTGCCTTACTCCAGTAATTAAAAATAACATAAAATGGGAAAATCTATGCAAAGGAATGGACAAAGCTAAACAAGTTAACAGATAAAGAAGGATACTGCTGATATTAATAGAAAACAAAGCAGACTTCAAGCCAAGGAGCATTTATACAACCAAACTTAAGTATCTTCTAGTGCTAAAAAGTACAATTCAAAATGAATGCTATAAATATTATTCACTAAATAACATAATATCCAAGTACGTAAATGAAATAAAAAATATTTAGCCAAATCACAACCATACTTAGACATGTGTTTAAAGAATCTCTTTACAGAGATTGGGGAAATAAGAAATGAGGGTACAATGCAAGATTTGAATAAATTATATGCCTACCAGTAATGAGTATAATTTGTATCCTTCAAGAGAAGATACACCCTCTTTTCAAATACTCAAAAAACATATGCCAACATTGTCAAGTACCAGACCATAAAGAAACCTTAATAAATTCCCCAAAGTAGGAACTATAATGTCATTCTCTCCGTTCACAATGAAATAATCTTACAAATTAAGAGTAAAAAGCTAAACAAAAACTCATCAAGCCACTTAAAGTTTTTCAAAAGCCCTTTGGATGTTCTCAAAGTGAGTCTAATGTAAAATAACAAGCTGGTGAAAACAGTCAAAGAAATATTGAAGAATACTGAGAGAAATTTGCATGACCATATATTAAATACTAAAAAGCAGAACAACTAAAGCAATGTGATTTTCTCATAGGAATAAACAGACATATCAATTAAACAGAACTAAAAATTAGAATTTAGTGTCTGTTAAAGGTACTTTTGTAATTTATCAATTTCCTAGGATTTCTGTAACAAATTTCCATGAACTGGGTGGCTAAAACAACAGAAATCTACTGTCTCACTGTTCTGGAAATCAGAAATCTGAAATCAAGTTTTCAGCAGGGCCATTTTCTCTTTAAAGGCGGTAGGCAAGGATGTTTCCTTGCCTCTTCTGAGCTTCTGATGGCTCCTGGCAGTCTTGCTGTTCACTGGCTTGTAAACACATCCCTGCAATCTCCACCTCCACAGTCACAGGGCATTCTCCTTGTGTGTCTGTGTCCAAATGCCCCTCTTCTTATAAGGACACTAGTCATTGGTTTAGGGTCCACCCTACTCTGGTATGACCTCTTCTTAAACTGATTACATCCACCAAAGTCCCTATTTACTAAAAAGGTCCCATTCACAGGTTCCAGATGGACATGAAGTTTGGGAGAACACAATTCAAGCAGGATGCTTAGTCAATCTACTCCTTGCATGAAGATAAAGAAAATGTAATTCTAACCTAACATCTGAGTAAGGAGGAAGGGAAAGTTCACAATAAAGCTGCTCTTCGGACACCCTAGGCAGAAACCTGACAGTGACTGGAACAGAGGGACTCTTAATTTTATCCTTCTATTCTAACTCAGGCAATCTGGCCTCTCACCACTGTCTTCCTGTGCACATCTGCTTTTTTTTTTATTTTCTATCTACAGGCCTTCTTCTCCATGCACATAGGCATCCTCAGTTCCTGTGTAAATGTTCTCAGTTCCAGGCACACACAGGGACTACCTCTCAGTCTCCATTCCAAATTCCAAAGAGAAATATGACAAGCTCAGGGCATGGGGACACAGCGGCTCACTTCTATGGTTTGGGGGCAGTTTCCAGAGAAATGGGATCATCGTGAACTGGGCAGTTTCTTCCCAAAGTCTCTACTAGCATAGGTATCATTTTAAACCAATAAGAAAAGGATAACTAATTTACAAAACTCTTTGGGAGAAGAAAATAACAATTTAGAAAGAACATGATATACCCCTACCCTGCATCATAAATCACAGGGAAATTAAAAATTAAATTTAAAAAATTTAAATATGGGAAAAGAACAGGTGAATATTTATGTTTGTATTTTTTAAGTATTTTGAATCATTCCTCAAGTATAATAACACATACATTAGTTACATATTATTTTAAAGTGTTAGTTACAGATTTATGATATTACTCTATGTATCTTCATAAAAATATTTCCAGGAATTTCTCAAGCATATGTATTAGTATATATTATTTTGAATCATTTGTAGTATTTTGATTCATTCCTCAAGTATAACAACACATACATTAGTTACATATTATTTTAAAGTGTTAGTTACAAATTTATGATATTACTCTATGTATCTTCATAAAAATATTTCCAGGAATTTCTCAAGCATATGTATTAGTATATATTATTTTTAAAGTATATATTATTTTTAAAGCATATGTATTAGTATATATTATTTTTAAAGTTGGGCTCAAAGAGTGAAAATTTGTTACCAATGATATTTTCTTTTAATGTGCAACGCTCAATTCTTTGAAAGATTTTTCACATACTATTTAGGGTAATATCTTTATCATTGGAATTTAGGGTTTTTCAAGATGATCATTTTGAAAGAGAATACAATTATTCAAATGTATGAATATCAGTAAGGCTATTTTTAAAAATAATTACAGGGGCGCCTGGGTGGCTCAGTGGGTTGAAGCCTCTGCCTTCAGCTCAGGTCATGATCCCAGTGTCCTGGGATCGAGCCCTGCATCGGGCTCTCTGCTCGGCGGGGAGCCTGCTTCCTCCTCTCTCTCTGCCTGCCTCTCTGCCTACTTGTGATCTGTCTGTCAGATGAACAAATGAAATCTTTAAAAATAATAATAATAATAAATAAATGAAAAATAAATAAAAATAATTACAAAAAAGTTTGCACAGTACTCACTGTTTCATATTTGTGGAAATTACTGATTCTCTATCACAGTGGGGTTTGTTTTTTTTTTGAGTGCTCTGTTGTTACTTTAAGTAACTATGGCCTCATGAAATGACTCTGCAGTGTTAAAATAGTTGCTTCTTCATTTAAATGAGATTGTTCTAGAAAAATGTACACTATATTCATTTAATGGAAAAGCTATTCAATACCCTATAATAAAGCCTCATTTAGAATTTTCAGAGGAGAGGAGAATTCTTATAAATTTCATTTCTCATTAAATAAGAGTATCCTTAAAATACTTTTGGATTAGCTTTTATTATTGAAACATTTTAAGAAATGGATTATTCCACCTTCCTAACTTAATAGTTGAGTAAAAATAGACAAAATTATATATGTCTTTGATCATTTAGGATCCTCCAACATGGGGCACATAGTAAGCATTCAAGAGTGTTGCCTGAATGGATAAGAGATTTTGCTTTATTATTAAAAATGATTTGCATTGACTGGCATTCTGAATAAGGATATAATAAAGCAGTATTGAATGAATCTATCTTATCTGTAATATATTCCTCTAAAACTTTTTTCTTAAATAGGTACTTTGAGCATATTTCCCATTTTTTTCTCTTTCCTGTAGGTTGAGAACAGAAAACTCCAGTTAAATTGAAATACTGTTTTTTTTAATTTCCATTAATTAATACTTTATAGCATTTAACTCATTTTTCTACATTTGAATCTGAACTAATTAAATAATCCCAGCAGAGAACCATTTTTTCCTTCAACTTAAAGTGTCTGAAATAATAGATGCAAAAGTATGCAGTAGATTGTAAAATGGTATAACACAAAAAGGTATTATTCAAAATATTATTAATAATAATACTTAACCTTTACCGGGTATTTAATAAATTCTAGGTATTAAGCTAACTGCTTTATATACATTGTCTTATTTACTCCCCACTTCATCCCCTGAGATAAATAGTATCATTATCACCATAAGGAACCTGGAGATTAAGACTAAAGGTCTAAGAGTCTAAACCCTGGAGGCAAGGCTGGAGGAAATGAATGGCCAGTCTATTTATGCATGTCTGTTTCTTTGTATACTTAGGGCTCCAGAATCAGCTCAATGCGAGAAGTACTAAGAGCCAAACCTCCCCTGATCTAGATAAATCTGTACAGAGATAACAACACAAGCCTTGGCCCATCAAACCACAAAACTAAATGAACTGAAAACACGTTTTTTAAGACATGTTGAAGCTTTCATAGAAGGTTTCTGGTGAAGAAAAATGGGAATCCACTTGGGACTGAGTACACTATGGTGACTGTGCTTTCAGTTCCATGGATTCAAATATCAAAACTAAAAATACAGGAAAGCAGAGGACGTGTAAAACATTCCCAGCCAACTGTTTCCTGACTGCTGACAGTAGGAGGGAAAGAACGTCCAGTGAAACAACTTGTTGTTCAACAAAATAGCTCTTGATTCTGTGAAGAGAAAAACAGCATCCTCTCTTTAGTGTGATGAAACTGAACCAGCAAAGAGGTAGGTATTTGCTCAGGTTTTCTTCTCCAGGTCACCTGAACACATTTCACAATCTCAAAAGTGAAAAGGAAAGTAAACCCCCATTTGACAAGCTCCCATACCATCTATGTTGATTTAACATTTGGAAACCTTATTATATTTTGCTATTTCATTCACTTATTACCGTTATATTAATTTTGGAGGAGGCTGTCAAATTCTATTTTCACCCAATAAATCACAATGAAATGATTAAATATCTTAAACTTAGCAATTAACAAAGGACTTTGATCTTTTCTGAAATCATTCAGAAACTGCCAGTATAATGATAACACACACTTGAGTGCTTTCAAATCAGAAAAGTCCCTTAAAGAAAAGAGAGAGGAGACACAGACAGAAAAGAACTTCTGTTTTAAATTAAAATGAGAACTGGATTTCTGAGGGCATGTGCACATTAATTTTAAAAGGCCTTGACTTCTTTATCAGGTGGCATTATTGAAGCCACTGACCTGTTTTTAAAAAGGAAAGGGAAAGAAATAGCACACATTTGGGTGCTCTGGAATTAACAGATTGGTTTGATAGCCTACGCATGCTGCATTCATTTACTTTTGTCTGCTAAATGGCTAGATAAAACTAAAGAGAGTGAGCAACTTGGTAATCTCAACTCTTTAGACTACCATATATACGTAAATGTATTATCACATTAGAGAAATATTTCTTATCATGCCTATGGGCCTGGCAGTGCACAGGTGAAGAGAACCATTGTGCTCCCAGAGAAAGGTGAATCTGGAAAGCCAGGCGGTAGCCTTGGAGTGTTTGCCTCTAAAATCCAGGAAATTGTGCCTTGATTTGCTTTTCCTGTTGTTCAGGTCCCGTGAAGCCCTCCCTTCAGTGCCATCCAAGTTGGCAGATTCAAATATCAGAAAGACATTCTCACTGCAAAGGCATTGAGTTTGATTCTCAACACATCTAGTTTCAAATCCTGCATATAATTACTAGCTATTTACATACAGGAAAATTTCTTAACCTCTTTGAACCACCCTTTGTTTTGGGAATTGTAAACCTATTCTGCAAGGACCAGAGATGTTGGGTAGTACATGTGTAATATATGTACAGTAGATAGATGTGGATGTGTGTTGTGTGTGTATATGAATGTATATGTATGTGTATATATATAGGAATGTATATAGATAGATGTGTATGTGTGTATATATATGTATATATGAACACACAAATATATACATATAAATGTATGTAGAAGACTTAGTTTAATGTGCCTGACCTAAGTCAAAATCAGTAACTAGCAGCCAATAGTAGTAGTAGCATGAGACGATACTGTACATAAGTTAACAGTTTAAGTTCTGAAATCAAGCAAACCTGACTTTGAATCCTGACCCCACTACCACATGAACAAAGCAATTTAACTATTCTGTGTGTCAGGGTTTTTTTTAAAGATTTTATTTATTTATTTGACAGACAGAGATTACAAGTAGGCAGAGAGGCAGGCCGAGAGAGAGGAGGAAGCAGGCTCCCTGCTGAGCAGAGAGCCCGATGCGGGGCTCGATCCCAGGACTCTGGGATCATGACCTGAGCTGAAGGCAGAGGCTTTAACCCACTGTGCCACCCAGGCGCCCTGTGTGTCAGTTTTCTATCCTATAAAATGGAGGGGAAAAAATCCCTTACCAACCAGGATTTTGTGGAGATTAAATTAAATCATGTACATAAAATATTTTGCATAAAGACATCAACTGATAACTTTTTAAAGAAATAGCTACAGATTGATTCTGGGTTAGAATAATGTTTTACCACTTGTTCTATCTCTGTGATTCCCTGACCTGAAAAGAATGTTCAGTACACATTTCCTGAATGGTCCTTTAATTGATAGATCATGTCTCATGGATCAGATATGAGGCACGAGCACTCTTACTCTCAGCTTCCTTTTTTCCCCCCATATATTAGATCAGCAGTGTTAATTTACAGCCTGACTCTATATTTTGATTGATGTGGTAGCCTTAGATTTGAATGCAGACAATAAACCGTCACAATTGGTCTTGGGATACCATCAGGCTCCCCTGACACTGTTAAGATTAGCTTTCTGGAGAATCCTAAAATGTAGGAGGAAATGAAAAGAGAATACAAGATATTCTCACCAAGATACACTAGCAGGGTGGTGTTGGGCAAATTGTTTATCTCTTTAAGCTAGTTTTCTCATCTATAATGTAGAAAGAATTGATTATAGGGCCTTTTCAGTATCTAAAATCCCCATGGCCCTCCTTAGGAATCCTGAATACCACTTAGCTCCTGTTTACTTTGGAGTTACAACTTTCTCAGCTAGGTCTGTAATCTATCTCAAATTAATTTTTTAGTGTGGTATGAGATAGGGAAGGAGGTTAATTTTTGTTCATACCCAGTTATTCTAGTGTCATTTGTGAATAGTGCTTTCCTTTTTTTTTTTTTTCATTGAATTGTCTTGGTGCCTTTTTTGGAAATCAATGACCATGTACGTGGATGTCTATTTCTGGATTCTCTGTTGTGTTCCTTTGATGTATTTCCCTCTTCTTTCAACCATACCATGCCATCTTGATCATAGTAGCCTTTATGGTGAGTCCTGAAATCAGGTACTGATTGCTCTGTCTCTTCTGTATCCTGTGGATTTCTATATGCATTTTTAAGTCAACTTGTCAATTTCTACCGAAAAATCTGTTGGGATTTTTATTTAGATTGTATTGAATCTGTAGGCCAATTTAGAGGAAATTGACATCTTAAAAATATGTAGTCTTCTAGAAATGATGTATCACTTATGTTGTCTTTTATTTCTCTCAGCAACATTTTGTGGTTATCAGTAGAGAAATCTATATTTTTGTTTAATTTCTAAATGTTTTGCTTGATTGCTATTATAAATTGATTTTTCTCAATTTTATTTTTCAATTTTATGCTAATATGTAGAAATCCATTTGATTTTTGCATGCTTGCCTTGAATCCTAGAAACTATCTTATCTTACTAATTCTAGTAGGGTTTTCTTCCTTCCTTCCATTCTTCCTTTCTTCATTCCTTCCTTCCTTCCAAGGTTCCTTGGTAGAGATAGTGCTACTTCTTCCCTTCCAATTCTTGTGATTTTACTTTTTAAAACTTACTTTGGTGCACTGGCTAGTATCTCCAGAGCCAACTGAGTAGAAATAGTGAAAGCAGATACTCTTGTGTAGTTTCTCACCTTAGGAAGAAGCATTCAGCTTTTCACCACTAAGTATATTATTGCCTGTTTTGGTTTGTTTTGTCTCACTGTAGATCCTTTCATTAGGCTGAGAACAATGCCGTCTGTTTCTATATTGAGAGGGGTTTTTTTCAAGAATTAATGTTGAATTTTGACAAATGCTTTTCCTGCATGTATTGATTTCATCATATGGCTTTGTTTTATTATTCTGTTAATGTCATGAATTACATTGATAGATTTTTGAGTGGTCGAATGGTAGCTCAGTCTTGCATTCTTGGGAGAAAGCTTACTTAGTCATCTTATATTATCCTTTTCATATATTTTTGTATCTGATTTGCCAATATTTGGTCAAGGATTTTCACATCTATGTTTATGAGCTCGTTATTCTGTTATTCTTTTCATATATTTTTGTATTTGATTTGCCAATATTTTGTCAAGGATTTTCACATCTCTGTTTATGAGGCTTATTACTCTGTTATAGTTCTGTTATTTTTTGTACTATCTTTGTGAGGTTACTATTGGATTTATACTGCCATGAGAAAAAAAAAATAGAAAAGTGTTCCTCTCTAAAAAGAGTTTGCATAAGAATAATATTATTACTTCTTTAAATATTTGATAAAATTTAACGCTGACACCATCTGGGCCTGTGGTATTCTTTTGGGAAGCTTTAAAAATAAATCCCATTTTTAAAACCGATACAGAAATATACATATTTTCTATTTCTTCCTGTGTATGTCTTGGTAATATTTACATTTTAGGATAGTTTAAATTTAATCTAAAGTTGTTGAATACATAATCTCTTCTTATTATCGTTTCCCTGGTGGTTTCCTTCTTGACCCATGGGTTAGGTAGAAATGTGTTTTTTAATATTCAAATATTTGGAGCTTTCTAGACATGCTGTTACTACTATTTCTGGTTTAATTGTGTTGTTACCAGAGAACATACTCTTATTAATTCATTTTTTTAAATTTATGTGACTTGTTTCATAGTCTAGCATATGGTCTATCTCAGTAAACCTTCAATATGCACTTAACAAAAATGTTTAATATGCAGTTGTGGAATGTGTACAAATTACACATATCCTTGTTGATTTCTTTTTCATTATATAACTTACTGAAAGAAGTAATTTAAATTCTCCACCTATAGTTTGTATAGGTCTTTCTTCTCCCTTCAGATATGGTTGCTTTTGCTTTCATGTATTTTTTTTTTATTTTCAGCATAACAGTATTCCTTGTTTTTGCACCACACCCAGTGCCCCATGCAATCTGTGCCCTCTCCAATACCCACCACCTGGTTTCATGTATTTTTAATCTCTATTATTTGGTGTATCCACATATAGGATTACTATGTCTTCCCAATGAGTTGACCAGTTTATTAATTGCATAATGTCCTTCTTTATCTCATAATATTCCTTGTCTTCAAGCCTACTTTGTCAATATTAACATAGTTGTACTAGGTTTCTCATGTTTATTGTTGCATAGTACATCTTTTCCCATCCTTTCAAGTTCAAACTCTCTGCACTTTTGTATTTAATATGTATCTCTTGTCAATAGCATGGAGTTGGGTTTTGCATTTTTGTTTACCCAGTTTGATCATCTCTGTCTCTTATGTAGCACTTATACTTAATGTAATCATTAATATGATAGGGTGTAAGTCTACCATTTTGGTCTTTGTTTACTACTTAACCCATGTCTTTGCTATGGATCATCCTCTGTTGCTAATTTTATGCCTTCTTATTGGTTAATTAAGTTGATTTTAGGGGTACCTGAGTGGCTCAGTCAGTTAAGGGTCTGCCTTCAGCTCAGGTCATAATCTTAAGGTCCTAGGATCGAGCCCAGGGAACAGGTTCCCTGCTCAGCAGAAAGTCTGTTTCTTCTTCTCCCTCTGCCCCTACCCCCTGCACAGCTGGTGTGCTCTCTCTCTCTCTGTGTGTGTCTCTCAAATAAATAAATAAAATCTTGGGATGCCTGGGTGGTGTATATATATACATACAAACATATGTGTGTATATATATATGTGTGTGTGTGTGTGTGTGTGTGTGTGTGTATTTACATGTAATTTTCTCCATTGTGGCAGAGACATTTATTCCTCACAAAATATCTGAGACCTACTCATATTTCTCAGTTCTCTTACAATTAGGCAGGTCATAAGCTTGTAAATTTGTTATTTCCAGGCAAAACATTCAAGATCAGGTATGAGGCCTCCATTAGCAATCTTGCTTTGCAATCATGAAGGCCATATATTTCACCTACAAGGTAGTGGAGACTCTGTCACCCTAGATCCATAAATGACTCTGTAGAGCAAATTTCTTTCCCCTCCTCATCCTCTGACCTGCACTGGACTACAGACGGGGCATGATATAAACTTATGTCTTATTAGTCTAGTGAGATTTGACAATAATTTGTTACTTCACCTAGCCTAGCCTAACAGACCTGCTGATTTGAAATTATATACCAAGTTATTACAGAATTATATGCTTTTTAGGATATTCATTCTATTTTATTGATCTATATGTACTGATACCAATACCAAACTTCTGATTTTTGTAGCTTCATAATAAAATATGAAGTTTGCTGGTGAAAAAAAAAAAACATTGTTATTATTTTTCTTTTAAAAAATGCTAGTATATTCTCATATATATCATCCTTATAAGTCACCTTTAACTTTAAACATGTTCCCAAAGAGTCCAAGTGGGGCTCAACTTATCCATCTATTTAACTAAATTGAGACTTCTTATCTATGGACATATTAGATATATCCATTTGTTGGCCCTGTTTATATCCCATAGTTTTATAGTTTTATATAGCTTTTATATAGCTTTATAGTTTTCTCCATTTAGATTCTGCACTTTATATAAGTTTTTTCCTGAGTTTTTTAGTACTTTTTCTTACTATAGTAAATGATACATTTTTACCATACATTTGTATATTCTTATTGGTTATTTAACATAAATATTCTTGACCAGAACCTGTATATAGCCTTATTTACCACATTGGAGTTTTCCTCATGGCTAAGTAACATCCTACATGATGTACATACAATTCATAGAATTATGCATTCTGTATGCCTCCTTGGGTAAGACATCAGATTATAGAAAAATTTTTGAAAGCATTTTGTTGTTGTTGTTGCATTGTTTAAAACTTGAAAGGGACTTTAGGAACACCTGGTCAACTTCTCTCATTTTTTTATGTGAAAAAATAAAGTCTATTTCAGAGAAAACACTTTAGTATCAAGGACATAGTGATTTCAATTTAACATATATTTACTGAGCACTTGCCATATATCAGATATCCTGATTCTAGGGAACCCAAAGTATGCCACAATGTAAACTGAGAAGGGCACGTAGTAGCAACACAATAAATATTTGATTGATTTGACTGCTTTATTTTGGGGAAAAAATGTCATTGCTAGAGGTCATTGCACATCAGATTTGTGGAAGACAAGCACTACAATCTTCAAAGTTATTTGAGTGAGATTCTGCATCATTTCATAGTCCCCACAAAGTCCTCTGTGAATTTCAGAAGGGAAAATCTACCATTGTAAGTGGAAAAATATATAGCTCGATGTTTGGAGCTCCTGCAGGAAGTGGGTGAAAGGATTTCTTTTCCCTCTTAGGCTTCCTGAAGTATTTTCCATCTTGCAATAAATTACACATGGTTCTCTGGCCCCAGGAGCCTACTTTTCTAAGTTTGTTTTTAAACATGGCAGGGGTTTGCAGACAGCTGCCACTAGAAACATCTATGACTTTATTCCCTTCAGTTAACAGCTGAGTACATTAAGACATAGCAGTACTTTCCCAAGGGTTATATCCAAGCCAAAGGAGATTAGGACAAGACTCCAAGACTCAACTAAGCACACAAGAGTTAGCACAAGTTAAAAATAGAAATTAATTTGTAAGAAGCTAAATTAAGAACCATGGATAAATAAGACAGTGTGGGTTGGGGAGGAAAACTAGGATATACCAAGCAAAATCTCTGGCCTTAAATTTATTACGTAATCAAGGTTAAGACCACATCCTTAGTAGTTCAAGTCTCAACTCTTCCATTTGCTAGCTATGTGATCTTTGCATTTTATTTAACCTCTCTGAGCTCTGCTTTCCACATCTGTAAAATGAAGATAATATTATACCTACTTTAAAAAGTTTCTACGAGGGTTATATATAACCCTTGGCAAATATTTGCCATGGTACACAATAAGCCTCAATTAGGTAATAGAGACCTAAGGACAGCAATTGAATACTGACAGATAACAGTCCGACCCAGGAAAGCAGTAATTATGCTCCTGTGTTTTTTTTTTTTTAATTTTTTTATTTTTTTCAGCATAACAGTATTCATTATTTTTGCACCACACCCAGTGCTCCATGCAATCCGTGCCCTCTACAATACCCACCACCTGGTGCCCCCAACCTCCCACCCTGCTCCTGTGTTTTTAAGCCAATAGTTTGAGGGCTAGTTTTATTAAATCAACCAAAATGAGAGCTTCTTCAAGCATCATTCATTTTAATTCTAACTACTTGTAAGATAGTATGCTAGGCAGTGTGGATTACAAGGATGAAGAAGGCACAGTTTCACCTTCTACTATGCACTAAATCTAAGAGGGGGAAAGGACTATCACTCAGGAATACAAGGAATTGTAATAAGTACCATATGACCATCGGTGACAATCTCAGAAGGAGAGTGATTATGCTGGTTGATCTGATCAGGGAAAGCTTCAAGGAGGAGGAAATATTTATAGTCTCAAAGAGTCAATAGGGTTTTGGGAGATGGAAATGACTGCAGGTAATTGACTGAAAAAAATGAATGGAAAGAAATAGGGCCAGAAACAAGAAATGAAGACTGAGTATATATTCATTCACTCACTTATTCATTCATGTGATAAATATTGGATATTTTGGGATCAAAGAATTTTGTTTGGTTAGAATATAGAACATGTGTGGAAGTCAGGAATACATCCCTGAACAGGGATGTTGGACTCTAGGTAGGGAGGACATATGGTATCCACTAGGCTATGGTCCCACATATGGGAGAGTCAGAGGATCCTTGTGAATAAGAGAATAATCAGAAATGATTGAATTTCTGCTCCTGAGTAATTACTCCATAGTTTGATGTTTCTTAAAGGAATCTTGGTAAGAGGTGATAAATATCTATGTTTGAGGATGGCAGTAAGATTTTGGAGGACAGTTGGCACACTGATTACTAGTTGGAGAAGGGCATAAACCCCAAGTAAATTAAGTTCCTCGCACATATGACTCATAAAATATTCTTGTTATCAAGTTTCAAATCAGCAAAAAGCTGATGGGGGAAAAAGATGGAAGGAATGTTGATGCCAAAGTCAAATGAACATAATAGTTCTAAGGTTTTCATGGGGAAACCTGAAGAAGACTTGTGATAAATAGAATCACCAAGGAAGTAGAGAAGGGGAATGAGGACAGAAATTTGGTGGATGCTTATTCCTCCTAAGTATAAAAAAGAAGAGAAATCAGTGGAGAAGCAGCTGGAGACATCAGAGGAAAACTTGAAGAGCTCAGGGTCCCCCAAGTAAAAAGAAATTTCAAGAAGTAGATGATAAGCCATACCACAGCTGTCAAGGGATTGAGGATGAAAAATGATGAAAAATAAACATGAAATTTAGTGATTAGGAAGTCATGGGTGACCTTCAAGAAAACAATTTTAGAAGACAGGAGGTCAAATGCAGATTGCAAAGAGTCGGTAGGTCAATATGCGATTAGAAAATGGTGCTTGAGAATGGATTGGTTTTGTGAAATTTGGCAGCATGCCCCAAATGGAGTTACAAGAAGAGCCCATGGTCAATTTTATCTGCAGTAATAATTCTTTAATATGTTAACAGCTTGCATCATTTTTGTTCAAAGTACTTGACTTCACATTACCTAATTTTATTCTCACAACCACTTTGTAAGGCCAGGAGGTCAGGCACTAGTTTCCTCATTCATGGGCTAGATGGGTGGTAGGTGTGAAGGAGGGCACTTATTATAATGAGCACTGGGGGCTGTAATGTAAGTGACGAATCACTGAATTCTACTCCTGAAACCAACATTGCACTGTATGTTCACTAACTAGAATTTAAATATAAATTTGAAAAGAGAAAAAATAAGCAAAAAGAGATCAGAGATATTAAGCAATTTATGCCAGGTCACACAGCTAATAAACAGGGGCAGGACAAAGACCCAGGTCTTCTATCTCTTGGTCTGACACTATTTCCATTGCTCCAAACCAAACGTACAGGGACCTCTTGGCAATATGTTACCTGGCAATGAAAGTTTCAAACCACATATAAAGCCCATATGAAATGAAAAGCACACAGTATGTCAGAGACAAGGTATATTATTCTTTTTCCGGCACCCTGGAGAGGGTTACCTTGAATTTGACTTTCCTAGCCAGAAAACTTTTTGCAATGAGGTCAGGATTTGAGATTATCTTTCTTTCCTCTTTTCCTCATGAGTAGTCAGCCAAGGATAACCATCACTTGGTCAGTGTCTTGATTCACCTGCTGCCTTTCTATCATCCAGGAAGTTGATAATGACTCCAACTTCCTGAATGCCTCAAATCCCATTTATTTGTTGCTTAATCTACATTGGAATCCTCACTCTTTTCTCTGATGTCTGCAAGACGCCTTAAGACATGTATTATTGGTGATGACAATAAAAGTTTCTGGATATTCAGTCAGGAGAAATGAGTTGGCAGTGAACTTTACTAGGATGTTTTCCTTAAGAAAGGAGACCATCTAACTTTTCCGCATTGACGCATGATTTCTCAGTTCCTTCCACTGGCAACCCTTCTCCTTTATCCTCTAATTCTTAGCCATGATTACTAGTTGATGCATAATTTTTAAAACAGGCAAATGAACCAAAATATTCCATGGACACCATAGCCCTCTTCTTCATGGATAATCTCAGACAACAAGTACCTTTGGCTAAAACAAGGCCTCATATACTAGACTCTTCTGGAAATTCCTGAGTCATGAGATAGAATTACAGCATCTATGTATTTCTGAAGATGGTCTTTCATGCTCCAGGAGCCATTGGTTCACAACAAATTATGAACTGTATTTTCATCATGGATCTCAGTACTATGCAGATATTTGTATGCTCTCATTGTCTTGGCAGCCCCATTGTTGTCACAGACTGCTCCCTCAATGAGTCAAAATTTAAGGAATTTTAGTGGAAGCAGTGACCTACTGGCCCAGGAGAGCACCTAGTTGAGTTGTGGGGGAAGGTGCTGGTGGATGAGAATTCCAAACAATGGGGTTCCCTTTGTTCTTTGCTCATCATCTGCCATTGTGCTTCGGGTTTCTGAAGAACATACACCTTGGAGAAATATGCTACCTTGGATCACGTATATCTATTATTCCTGAACATGGACTCTGACCTGGATGCTTACCAATTCACCTCCCCAGGGAACCATGTGTGACCCACCTGGGTTCTCCACTCCTTACTCTTCTCTTTTAAGGCCACCAACTAGACTAAAAGGCTTGCTCCATAAAATTGTCCTCAGTACCCCATCCCTTTCCTGCTAGTCCTTTACTAATGGTGCAGGAGTTAAAATACTAGCTTTTCAGAACCTATTCATTAAGTGTCTACTGTGTGCTCAGTCTGAGCACATAAATGAATAAAAATCATTTAGCCTTGGGATGCCTGGGTGGCTTAGTGGGGTAAGTGTCTGCCTTTGGCTCAGGTTGTGATCCCGGGTCCTGGGATCCAGCCCTGCATCAGGCTTCCTGCTCATCTGGGGACCTGCTTCTCCCTCAGACGCTGCACCCAATTGTGCTTGCTCTCTCTCTCTCAAATAAGTAAATAAAATCTTTTAAAGAAATCATTTAGCCTCACAAAAACCTCATGAGGCAGGTATTTTCCCATTGAACTGATGGAGAAACCAAGATCAAATGAAATAAAGTAGCTCGTCAAAGGTCCTAGGGTCAGTTGTAAGACAGCCTGTATTCATAGCCAGGTCATCCAGTCCCTGAGCTCTCTTAAAAACCACGCTCTTTGTCAGGTTAAAGTATGGGTTTGGGCAGGGATGCTGGGGTTGTGCAGTCTGGACAGCCACAGAAGTGTTTGTAGAGGGGCCTTGGGGAACTGAAATCCAACCTGCCCTCTGCTCACACAGCTGGGAGCCACAGGGCTGCATATACCCAGAGCAGGAAGCAACAGCTGAATCTAGGGGTCGGCCATATCTGATGTTGGATCCTGTCTCTGTCCTCACTAGCTCAAAAAAGAGAATAACTATAAAGTGCTTAGCATGGTGCTGGCAAAGAACACGTGCTCAATAAATTTGTTTTTATGTTAGGCACTAAAATGCCCAATGATATTACATTTCTGCTTTTTCCCTTCTCTGCTCCCTCAAAAGCAGAACCATAAACTACGTAGGTGGTCTTTAGAAAGGCACATCACTTTGAGGCATTAGTGGTCGTTCCCTCCCCCAAGTAGAGGGACAGAGAACTCCCCTGGGGTTCTTGCCATTAGAAGAGCGAGAAGGTAGTGATAATGTTAGGGAAAGAAGGCTTCTTTGGGCTATTCATTTTCACAGACAGCATCAGCATAGCCACCCTTAAAAGAGGAGGTTGTGAACGTCACAGCTATGAAAAGGAAATGCAACAAGATCTTTCTGTGTTTGGACTGTTGAAAACTACAGTCTGTCTGACTCCTAGGAGGGAAAGGAGACTAGGATCCAAAGGGTGCAGTGGCCCAGCTACCTGGAAGCTTAAGAGATAACTCTGGACAGAATAAAACTGCTAAAAACCAAGAATCATAACTGTGGGAACCTAAGTAAAGCAAGGAGCACTTTGAAAAATTAGGCACTGAGGAAATAGGTTCAACTCTCTCAAAGGAGCCAAGACCTGGTTCGTTGGCTTCCAGAATCATTTCCAGACTACTCAACACCAGCTGTCAACCCCATAAGCAACCCCAGAAGGCAGCGATAAGTAATGATCAGAGTGTCCCCTCTTGCATGTAAAAGTCTGAATAACCTTCACATTCTTCTTGCTCCTAGAATCTAATCTGTGGCTCTTGGAAATGTGAAGAGATGGTGACTTCATAAAAAAAAAAATGCCAAACTTCCTACTATTCTGACAGAGAACTCAGACAGGATTTGAATGAAAAAATAAAAGAGATGTAACCATATTTCACTCAAGGTTTGGGGAGTCATTCTTATTATTTATGACTAATGTTATTATTTGTAAGGATGAAGAGGGGCTAACAATAGGTGCCTCGTGAAGAAAAAGCAGCCCAGCCCGAGTTCCTATTTTCCAAGAGAAATGAGAAAAAAGAGCCAAGCCAGGGTAAGAACTATTATCCCCTTCATGTCTTCCTACTGGAGGCTCCACCAGTATGGTGGCCTTGAGTGTCCATGAGGAAATGAGGGGAGACTGTAAGGTTAATGAACAGAAGAAGAAACTTCAATCTAGGAATAGTTGTTTCTGAAAATGTGCCAATTCAGGCAACAAAGCAGTGACTAGCTCTCAAGCTCTATTCACATTAATAGAATTACATTCAGAGGTCCTAAATGAAACAGTGTCCACTCTCATCGCTGGGAGAATTAAATTAATGCCAATGAGGGTAATTAAATGTATAGATTTCTCCCATAGAAGACCCCTAGGTTTCCAACACAAATCGCTTCTCCTTCTGCACTCCTCCCAGAGTGCTCTCTAATTAGAGACAGTCGGTCTGAGTGAATTCCTCAAGGAGGTTTCTGCTATGGATCCTATAAGCACAAATTGAATTTATAAGACTCCAACTTTTTTTTCAAAGTCCTTCCTCAGCTATTATTTCTACTAGTTATAACAACCGTGTGATGTGGGCCAGATGTCTGATGAGGACAATCGGGCACAGAGAAGTTACACCCTTCTTCAGAGCCTGCACAGCTGCTGGGTTTAATGATAGACATGAAATTGGAACCCAGCCCCTCTCTTGCCAGCCCCGCCTTCTGATGGCAGCCCGCTGTGTTTGAGAATAAGAAAAAATAAGTGAAGAATGACTGTGTTGCTGTTGAAATAGACTATTTTTCCCAATAAACAGAGAACTAAGGTGCCAACCACAGAAGTGGGATAAGCATGTTGTTCTGAGGCTCTACAAATCATTCATTATTTATAAAACAAGGCAGAGCAAAAACAAATAAGTAGCTACATCTTTACAATTTATTAAACACTTCCTGTATGCATTGCAATGCAGTATACACTGTATGTATTTTTTCTCAATACTTAACCTCGTGAGGAAGCTATTATTCTCCCCCACATTACAGATGAAGAAACGGAGACTCCGAAAGCTGAAATAACTTGCTCTAATAGAGAAGTAAACATTGTGTGTTTGAGTCTTGGGTATCACATAGGATTCTGCAGTCATGCTGAATGGCACCCCTCACTTAGCTTGGGAGGAGAGTCATTAAGAACCTCGCCCTGCCTGCCCAGAAAAGAGCTGCTGTCAAGCTTCCACTGTCACTGAACTGTCACTGCAAGACCAGGAGCAAAAGGCCTTCACAGTGTCTGGCTGTTGCCTAAAAGCTCCCATAGGCTTTGGCACAATTGAAGAGCATGTTCACAGTGTGGGTTCTGCATCTGGGCATACCTGTGATGTGGCAAGTCTGCCACCGGGGCCCTTGGCCTCTGGTCAAGTGTCCCACTCACTCCCTTTGGGTACCAATGACTTCACACGAGATTTAGTCTCCTTTGAACTTGTTTTCAAGAAAGGCTCTACTTCCATTCTAATTAAAGTATACAACACCCAAAAGGAATTAGGAAAGTTATTCTTTTCAGGAGCATATTTAGGGAAAAGGACATAAGCTCCAGCATACAAAATCTCAGAGGTCCAAGTGACCACCTTGACCACCTGAAATTCCATACCAGATGTGAGGGAGAGACAATCATACTGCTCCTCCAATGGATGGGGACATTTTAGGCATCAGGAGGAAAATCCATTTTCTTTATTTATCATTAATGACATTCCTTTGAATGTCTATCTGTATGTAAGTAACTTGAAATAGTCCTAACCCCCACCAAATGTTTTTGGAATAAACATCACTAAAAACTTGAACCCTGAACTGAACCAAATTCAATGATTGTATTTTGTCAACTAATAGAGAACATTTTAAATGCTTAACTTTTAAGGGGTCATTTTTTAGGTCATTCAGAAAGATGGCCCCTCTGCAGCCATATTTATGACTCCCACTGATTCAATATTGCAGTCATCTGATCCAATAGGAGCCAATCAGATCCCATCTCCTTGAGTTGCATCACAATTAAAATTCTGTTGGAATACAGATTCTCTCCAGGCCTGTGAGCAAACTATCTTTCCATGCATGAGAAAGTCACCCTGCAGGGAGAGGGGAATGGAGGAGAAAGCAAGAGTGAGAGACTGACACAAACCCTCCCTGGGTTCTGGGGCTTCCTTTCTGGGTTCCAGACCCTTACTGAGACCAGGTTCCAGGGCTCTGAAAGGTGCTCCTAGTTTTGCATAAGAACCAACCAAAATATGGTGGAAGTGGAGAGTAAGAGGTAATTTTCTTACACTGGTTTTGTTAGGTTAAGTTTTGAAGTTTTGATCGCAGAACGATAGTGTAAAAAAGTGATTAAAAATTTGTCATGTCAAAAAAAAAAAAATTTGTCATGTCAGTGTTTTGAATCCCAGGGCTGTCATTAGGACAATTTATTCCCTTTGAAGTCCAGGATCCCCATTTATAAAATGAGAATTATGACTCCAACCTCATAAGATTGCTGCAAAAATTACCTTACATATATATAGTGAGTGGGTTTTGCTTCAATAATTAGACCACAGACTATTGGAGAAAAGCCCCAGAAAGAGGAAAGGTCATATCGTGGAAGGTCTTATGTGTTATGTTAAGCAGTTGAGGCTTTCTATTTCAGTCAACCAAGTAAAGGGCTTTGTTGTGGGACATATAAAGTCAAATTTGCATTTTAAAGAGATCACGGAGAGAGTACTGGGTAGGGAGATTTGCAAGAGAGACGAGAAATAGGACACCCGAGTGGCTCAGTGGGTTAAGCTTCTGCCTTCGGCTCAGGTCATGAACTCAGAGTCTTGGGATCGAGTCCCGCATCGGGCTTTCTGCTTGGCAGGGAGCCTGCTTCCCCCTCCCCATCCCACCTACTTGTGATCTCTCTGTGTCACATAAATAAATAAAATCTTAAAAAAAAGAGAGAGAGAGAGAGACAAGAAATAGATAAAAAGGGCCCAGAGTAGTGAGAAGGTTGTGGTCAAGTCCAGGGGATAAGGATGAAAGCCTTGGTAAACCAGTTGACATTGGGTTTAGAAAGTAGAAGATAGTATATTGTCCTAGCTCTAAGAGCAGACAATTAGATTTATGAATGGAGTGAAATGAGTTCCTCCTGTTGCACAATACCTGTGGAGAGGGTTGTTTTGGGTTTGGGGTTTGGGTCTTTTTTTTTTTTTTCAAGTCACCTGTCCACAAAGTATACCACAATAGAGAAAGTGATCTGTATTTCAGGACCATCCCAAATAGATATCATAGTATCAGGGAAGCTTGAGTTTCTAACAATATCACTACTGCTTTTAATCCCCACAGTCATACCCCAGGATGGCAAATCTCTTTATTTAAAATAACCCCCAAATAAAACCCTGTATTATCCATTATAGCACAGAACCAAAGTACCACTGTTCTTTATCTAAAAAGGTATGATATATCAAAACCAGTATGCCAACAAGTAGAATAACTATGTTAAGGGTCACTGTTTGGGAAAAATCATAGGGAATCAGTGGCTTTATCTTTTGGGCCACACATGAAGCAGGCTCAGAGCCCCCGCTTTTCCAGATACCAGCTCTAAGCTCATTGCTTGAATGTGGGCTGGCCAGACAGCATCAAGAGGACAGATGAAATGTTTCAGTTGCCCACAATTAGTTTAGAAACTCAATAAACACATATATGTCAGGCAAGTGACTACCCATTTCTTTTTTTGTCTGTGCTTTTTCTAATTATAGTTGAGAGTGGGGAGCACAGAAAGAAATTAAGTTTTATAGAAATTTACAGGATACAAGTGAAACTCTTTATAACAATCTTGGAATTAAGACAAAAGATCGAGTCTGTTCCATGAGTCCTGTATTGCAAACTGAATATATCCATTTAAGATGGGCCCCTACCCTCTCTAACAGTCTCTTCCTTTCTCTGGCCCATTTCCCACCTCTGCTCCCTACCAATACACACACACACACACACACACACACACACACACACACACAGATCATTTCTGACACTGTGTTTAATACTCCAGTTCCTCTTTTGGTGTGGAGTGAAAGGGGCACCAGCCTCTTCCTGAAATCCAACAATTCTAACACCTGGGATTATTTTCTCAAGGATAATAAGATTGAATGGTGTAATTTCTATGTGAATGCCCTGTAGATGGCAGATGTTATGTATATATAGAATATTCCTCAGAATACAATCATGAAGAAGAACACATTTTAGTTTCTGTGGCTTTCTGTAGTTCATCCCAGTGCCTTGACACATAATAGATTTTGCAGAACAGCTCTAAGAATGTGGTGTCTTTTGGCTTTGGTATTTATAAAGTGTACAGCCTGGTACAAGTTCCTTAACTTGCTCTCTGAGCATCAATCTCTTCCATCTAATGTGGGGATAATAATAGTATCTATGTCAGAGTTGGGGGTGAAGGTTATTTAACAATTCAAGAAAAGCCCTCAGCGTCATGCCACACACACTCAGTAAATGCTAGCTGTTACCACTATTTTAATTATTAACATAATTATTTTTGTTGGTCAGAAACAAAATTATAATGAAGATAGAGGAAGTTATTAAGGTTTCTCCAAAATACAATTCACCCAACATCTGTTGTTGCTTTGAAGTGTCTGGCCCTCTTGGCTTCCTGAGCAATCATGGCTCTCTCCCTCCTTCCTTCCCCTTCTGAGTGGGTCAAAGCTGAACCCAAACTCCATGCACAGGATATACTGAGAAGGGGAACAATGCTGTACTGGAGGCAGGCGATCTGAACCCAAATCCTGTCTCTGCCACTTGGACAAGTTCCTTAAATGCTCCAAATCCTTGCTTCCTCTTTCTCTAATGCAGGGACAAAAATATCCACCCACAGAGTGGTTGTGATTACTAGACTGAATGAAAGGATACATGTAAAACAAATGTAGAATATGAACATGGAAGGAAACAGGGCGATGGGTTTCCTTCCCAGGGTCACACTTAAGGACATATGTCCTAAACTCAAAGAATCCCTCTTTCATGAAACTCTCAAGGTTGACAGACTCCTATCAGGACACAACAGCACCCATGGACATGCTGGACTATTATGCATATTACACATCCTGACCCAGGGCAGAGTGGCATCCACAGGTCAGGAACCTGGTCATGGCAATGTCCTAAACACCATCTCATACACTTGGCTCCCACTAGCTCTCTCTTCCTTCAAGACTCATCAGTGTGGTTCACTTTTTCATGAAGCCTTTCCAAATTTAAGAGAGAAGGTAAGTATCTTATCTCTTGTCTGATTATCTAAAGAAACCTCAAGCCCAAGTTAAGACTAGTGGAAGAAAATCATCCAGTAACAACGTAAAGGTGTGGGTACTTGTTGATTTTTTTTAATAAATGTGAGCTTTGAAGGCCATAGGCTGCCTCTTAAATCTTCATCTATTTAATTATTGCCTGTCTTTTGTTAGAATACAAAAAATAAAGTTGGGAAAAATATTATTTAAAAACAATATTGTAGCAAAAAGAAAAATAAGGATGAGAAGAGAAAAGGAACTTGGAGTAAGGGCATAAAAAAAGGAATAGCAAAAATTGTTAGAGTTAGATCACAAATTTGGTTTCAGACTTCCCAATGGGGAAAAAAAAACATGATCAACTGTAAGATTTATGGTGTGCATGATATGAAAAGCCAACAATTCTGGGCCTGGGACTAGAGACAGATTCTGCCCATGAGCCTGTATGAAAAAGACAGAATCACAGCTTCCAGCTAGTCTAGGAAATCTGTCGTCCACTCAAAAACTAAAATGATCTTCCCAATGAACTAAGTTTATTATATCACTTTCCAACTCAATGTCTTTTTGTCCTTGGGTAAAAGACACTCTGAGGAGTGCTGTACTTGTATTTAACAATCAGCTCTTGGAAAGAGACACAGACGCTGACTTGTAGCACTTGCTTGTCACTGTGCTATGAATAGTCCTACCATGACCAATTTCAAGCTACCAGAGTGATGTCACTGAAGACATATTGGCACGTAAGCAGTAGGTTGTAACACTGAACAAAGGGAATGTCACTTAAAATGGGATTTGGGGAGTGCCTGGGTGGCTCAGTCAGTTAAGTGTCTAGCTCTTGATTTCAGCTCATGTCTTAATCTCAGGGTCATGAGTTCAAGCCCCATGCTGGGCTCTGTGCTAGGCATGGAGACTACTTAAAAAAAAAAAAGGCGGGGGGTGGGGGGGATCTTGGGAGAATAGAAGAGGGAGGGTCTCATGCCCAACCACTTGTCATCAGTTGCAGATCCCTACAGGAATTGCATTCCCAATAGGAGCCAACTTTACTGCTCGGGCAGGAGGAAAGAAGAATTTCTTCTGACCCCCCAACAATCTCAGCTGATAAGAAAACACCACAACTCAGCCAATGAGAAATCATCATCATCCTGAACTCTCACTTTCCTTCAAAGCAGTCCCTCCCAACTTCTTCCTTTTTTCTATAAAGTGACATTCCTCTCCTTTGATATCCAGAATTGACTACAGCTTGCCAAAGCTTGTTTGTCCCAAATTAGGATTCCTCTTCTATTCCCAGATAAACCCATTTTGCTGGTAAAATGATTAGCTGTTTTACTTTAAGGCTGACAACACTCTTGTATAGAATTTCCACCAGACAAATAAAATAGACATAGATAATCTCAAGAACATAGATTATAGCAAAATGTAGTAAAATAATTAGCAAGTGATGGGTCTTAAGTAATATCTCATTAAAATACAATCTAATCGTAAGTTTATATAATTGGATTTTTAGTAAAAACTGTGTGAAAAATAAATTCTAGAATTTATTTTTATAAAATTCTAGAATAGTTAGCAGTTGACTCTGTCAAAGCTGACTCCAACATACCACTACTTCTGAGGCATCATAAGACATGCCCCCAGCTGTCTTCTCGAAGCTCATCTCTATCCCCTTGTTTCCTCACTCCTGCTGCAAACATCCTGAGGTGCCGCAAATCAGTGCCACCCTCACCTTCTTTCTGTTTCAGACACCTTATTTCGCTGTTTCCTTTGACTGGAAGGCCCTGGCCAGCTCTTACTTGTCCTGCAAATCTCCATGTGCACATTCTTCCCTCCGAGATATTTTCTCTGTCACTGTAAACTGGTGGGCTGGCCAACAGCACTGTTGTCTGGGAGTGGTAGAGTGTAGACCTATCTTGCCCAAATCCAGTCTTTATCCTTGGCTCCCTGGAGATTGCAGTCTCTAAGTGCTTGGAATATCCTGTCTGATAAGTGTCTTTGTTTATTTGGAGGAATTGGGGCACAGCCAACAGCACACAGTAACAGTGGTGGAGCATATCAGCTTGACTCCTAGAGGGGCTGGAAATGAAAATCAATCATGGATGGTCAACCATATCTACATAACTGAGCCCCAATAAAAACAGCAGACACCAAGGCTCAGGTGATCTCTCAGAACACCAATACTCTATATTGTTACACATCACTGCTGGGAGATGTTCACACTGCCCATGACTTCACTGGGAGAGGCCAACTGGAAGCTTCATATTTGGAACCTGCTGGGCTCTGCCTTATGGACCAGTTCGCTTGGCTGATTTTGATGTTTACTGTCTGTTGTAATAAGCCATAATTATGAGTATGGTTAACCCATGCACAACATGAGGGTTAGTGGTGCTGACCTCCTGTGCAGCTGAAAATCTGCATATAAGTTTTGACTCCCCAAAACTCAATTACTGACAGCCTACTATTGACTGGAAGCCTTACTAATAGCACAGTAAATTAACACATATTTTGTACATTATATGTATTATATGCTGTGTTCTTACAATAAGTTCAGCTAGAAAAAAGAAAAGGTTATTAAATCAAAAGGAAAAATTTACAATACTGTATTTATTGGAAAAAAAAAATCTGCATAGCAGAGGACCCACACAGTTCAAACCTGTGTAGTTTCAAGGACCAACTGTATAACCACTTCCAGTGAGTTTCATGATTCCTTCCCGGAAGTTATTGAACTTAAGGCAGTCTTAGAGACCCCAAACTTGCAGTTGGTGTCAGATGTGAGGGTAGCTTGGGGGATTCCAAAACTCTCAAGTGGCCCTTTTAAGGTGCTTTCAGTCACTATGACATACGTATCACCCTCTGTAGCTTTTGCCTGTTTATCTGTCTGATAATAGGGACTGACTTACTGTTCCCCACTGCATCCTTAGATCTAACCCCTAGTAAAATGTAGCCTCTCAAACATGGTGGAATGAATTCAATAGGCAATCTTCTCATATTGATTTTATAGCCACATACTTGTTCCTAAGATTATTTTTATTATAACATGAATCAATTAAACCGAGGACAATAATGTCTGAAGGGCATTCAATAAAACCATTTCACAAACAGCCAAGAAGCATGTCTTTATGAATCTCTCTCTTTGATAATTTCATTTGATCTAATAATAATATTTAGACTATAGAGGAATGAAACATTATTCTTCAGATTACCTTCTATCATACTATTTCTCTAACTGACCTTCTAATGAAAACTACACTGAAAAATATGAGGGCTTATTGCCTGGGATGCCATCTGGAAGGTAGATAAAAGGGTTGGTCTGGAAGCTTCCTAAGCTAGCTGAGCCCAGGGTAGGATAGACACAGACCTGAGTAACGAACAAACATCTGACCAGAACACCTGCTTGAGCAGAAAGCTACCACGAGGCTGGAGAGTGATAACAACACCTCTCTTATTTATTCTTTGTGAGAGTAAAAATACCTGAGAACTTAAGCTGGGTCTACTGCAAAACACATGACAGGTCAAGTTTCTTCTCCCCTCTGAACCATAGTCTACTCATCTGCAGAATGTGGATAAGAACAGCACTTTATTTCACAAAGATGTTGCAGGAATCAGAGGGGGTAATAAGCGTAAGAGCTTTGAAAATACCAGTGCAAATGTGTACTATTGTTCTTCTACTACCATTAGTATGCTAGAGACATGTCCTACTTGGATGCTTATTTAATGGTAGGTATTTGAGATGGTTACTTAGTTGAAAAGAAAATGCAATAAATCTTCAAGGTCTACCGGGTAGCAGGCCATGGCCTGATAGCAGCAGCTAATTTTTACTGAGTACTTAACATATGCGGGACGCTAGGCGCATACTTTTATTTCATTCTCTCCTCACAGCTCCTCAAGGTGGATCTATTATTAGCCCCATTTTACAGATGAGGAAACTAGGCTCAAACTCGCCCAAAGTCATGTGGTTAGGTAAGCAAAAGAACTGAGCCTTGAGCCCAGATCTGCCTCTTTGTAAAACCAAACTCTTAGCACTACACAGCCCTGTCCCTCTGTGGAAGGGCTAGAAGAGGGACTGTGTGAGATGCTTTTGATCAGTGTGCAGCTCTGCTTAGGGCTTTTGTCACAGCTGTCTCCAGCATTCACACCAGGGCTGGGTAGGCTAGGGAGGAGTGGTGTATGGACATCGTAATGTGAAGTGTATTGCCTGCCACTAACCATCGTGAATATTACAACCCTCATTTCAGCCTGAGCCCCAAAGACAAGATAAGATTGCCCATGGGAAGCTCGAAATGTAAGTCTATTTTATAATCCATTTGAACAGGGTGCTGAGATAAAATTAATTCATGACAACTTGTTCTCAAACTGTGAATTTTTGGGAACATTTCCAGTATTCATTAGCTCTCAGATTCACACTTCCACCTGTGTGTTGAAGAGTTGTTTTATCAGTTCCTAGAGCAAAAGGATAAAATATATAGGGGAACTGACTTTGTCTCATTTTTTTTTTCTCTTTAATTTGCAATTTTTAAATGTCAGTAGACAAAGTCTAAAGAGGTGGTCAGGAGTCCTCTAACTCCCACATCCTTCTCCTGTTAAATCTTTAGTTTTGTTTACATCCATTTATTCTTCATACTCTGGGTTTCTCTCCAATGGGAATCTAATTTTAACTGAATTATGTATAAAGCAGGCTTTGTTCTAAAGAGGATCCTCCTGATAATCTATAATAGCTTTCTTGGCCAATAAATACTATAATGGACCTTACTTAAGGCTACTATAACCCAAACGCCTCTAAGCTTAATGCTATATCAAGAATGTCAGTAAATTCTAATGTTCTGAACGAAAACTTAGCTAGAGAGAAAACAGCTATCATCTGGACAGTAAAATCACAGATCTTGTCTCAGAAGCGAGTTTAGCATTTCCAGTGCAACCGGCTGGTTACGCTGAAGTTAAAATTGATTTCCTAATTCTTCCTCTACACTGCTTACCTCCTCACACACTAGACCTACTTCTTACTTACGACCTATGATAACCTAGTGCAGTTTGATTAGCATCTCAATAAAGCTAGGAATATAATTTATAGACGTTTTCTTACACGAAAGCTTCTCCCACTCTTCACCCCCAACCTCCCAATCATGGTCCCTACCAATGCATTTGAAATTTCACAACCTTAGTAATTTTGAAGTATCCTATCATTTCCCTCTCCTGCTAATTCGCGCTCGGGGAAAAACAAACCAGAACAGATGTTCTCCATTTAGTTTTCCTGCCTCTCTGACAGAAAGAGATTTTGGCAACGGTGACAACAGACAGGAATACTGAAAAGAAATTCTTCCAAAGAGAGGGAATTGGACAGATACTGTGATCCAAGGAGAGGGTATGTCACTGACCCTCTACATCTCATCTGCCCTCGGTGTCCCACCTTTTTGTCTTTGCCTCTACTTCCTAGCTCCCTTCTTTCCCTTTCGACTCATACCAATTTTTTAATTGAAGTATAATTAACACACAATATTATGTTAGTTTCAGGTGTACATCATATTGATTCAACAGTTCTATACATTATTGTGTGCTCATCACCATAAGTGTAGTCACCATCTGCCACCATACAACCTTATTACAATATTATTCACTATATTCCCTATGCTGTCCTTTTCACCTCTGTGACTTGTTGTGTAAGTGGAAATCTCAACCTCTTCAACCCCTTTATCTATTTCAACACCCCACCCCCACCCCCACCCCGCCCTCCTCCTCTCGGGCAATCACCAGTTTGTTCTCTGTATTCGAGTCTTTTGTTTGAGGTTCCCACACCTCCCATCAAAATTTCCCCATCCTTTGCTAAATATATTTGAGAAAAGAAAGTCAAGGGTGTGAATCATCCAGGTGCTTTTTCTCAATTATCTGTTTGCATGCTCAGTAGACACCAATTAATGGATAGCTGTGTCAGTAAAAACAGGAACATATGAACTACTAAAGACATTTCTAAGGCAAGAGTTGGCTGGCTAGATCGACAAGCAGTTGTATTCTTTAAATTTAAAAAGACTTGTCAACTAGGAATTTTTTTTTTAAATGCTCTGATTTGATGAGCAAGGGAATAGCTTCAGAGAAATGTATGAGAAAGTCATATTTATATCACTGTAAATTTTCTAAGCAGCAAGGATCCGAAACATGCTTTTTAAAATAGCCAGATAGAGAAATCTTAGTGTGAGCAATTTACACTTGAAGTGACTGTTCTGTCTTTAGAACACTGGGAAAAGCGAGGTGTTTAATGTATCTTCCAGACAATTACAAAGCAGTCCTTGATCAAAACCCTCTGCAAGTGATATTGACAAATCTGCCCAGCTCCAAGAATCTCCTGTAGAGAAAATGATCTATGAGATTACCTGCTGGTGAGTTCATGGGTCAGATTGTCAATATCTAGAGAAGGATCACAGAAATAAACATTTAGTGTTTGCTGTCCTGACGTCTTTATTTATTGTCCTGTTAAAGCAGTTGGTCAATCAAAACCAGTTAAAGCAATTACAATTTTCCCCAGCTACATGCAAGAGAAAGAAACAGAACTCATTGTGACGAGAAGTCAATAAAGCAAGATAATCCAAAATTGCTTTTTATTCATGTGGAGGGAATTTGGTACTATTATATCTTGTCACTTGTAATTGTCTGATTAGATGAATACACTGAAGATGTATTAATGTAATGAAGTCAAATACTCAATTAGATTTTATTTTTTTTCTTCCCTTCCTACATTGTTTGAGGTCCCCACAGAATTTGGAACAGAATGTTCCTTTCCCTTTTGAGTTTGACTCCTTTATATTTGGCAAATATTTATTCTTTTATCTGTGTTTCAATTGGAGCTGCAGTGAATGGGTCCATTTTTTTCGTGGATTGACTCCTGCTGTTAAACAATATAGGTGATGTTGTTAGGCATAGAGTTATTTTGGAGATGACATAAATCACTAATGTGAGACAGAATACATGCTGGATTCTAACAGCAAACTTCTGCGAAGGACTAAAAAAAAGAATAAATGGCAACATCTGTAGGAAGATGTGATTTCCAAAATGTTGACCCAGAGCCTGAAAACAACCTGGAAAAAGAGGCATCAAATTTTAAATCCTCTGAAGGGTTAAAAAGAAAGACAGGTGTAATGAACCGGCATCTGTTTTGGTAAAACTTGCTATTCAAAAGCTTGAATGGGAGTTAATAGGATTTCTTTTTTTTTTTTTTTTCTGTGTTCCAGAATTCATTTCTGATTGAGAGCTCAGGTTCTATGAGGGTTGCCGGGGGGAGAGGGTTAGGGAGAGGGTGGTTGGGTTATGGACATTGGAGAAGGTATGGGCTATGGTGAGTGCTGTGAAGTGTGCAAACCTGGCGATTCACAGACCTGTGCCCCTGTGTATAGGTTATATGTTAATGAATTATATGTTACTATGTTAATAAAAAATTAAAAATTATATTTTAAAAAAAAAAGCTCAGATTCTAGGACTGGGTCCTCCTTATAGATCTTTGGGACCTCAGGCAAGTTAGCATTCCTCTCTAAGCCTCAGTTACCTCATCTGTTAAAATGAAAATAATTGTAGAACCTGCTTCATAGACTGGTTAGGAGTTTGAAGTTATACAACCCATGCATGGCTCTTGGCATAGACTGCATCGTAATAAGCACTCAGTAAATGTCAGCTATTGTTAGCTAATTGTTAGGTATCGTTAGCTAAGGCCGAGTCTATGGTTTCTATTAGCAGCAAGCTGACTGGTACTCAACTCAACACACACTTACGGAGGGTCTACAATGTACAGAAGAAACTAGATGGATCCAAGGAGAAATAATACGTCATCCCCGTCCTCAGTTTAGGGGGTCAACCCCGGTATTCACCAGTCTCTTAGAAGGTTGACTGAGGTGAGTATCTAAGAAACCCTAAGATACATCTGAAAGGCTTCTAATTCCCTTCAGATTCATACTCTACTCCCGTCTCTCTGCAGGAGGGGAGGATCTCTGTAAGACTTTTCAATGTCCTCCTATTGAACTATAAATGAAATCCAAAGTACTTACTCTGGGTTTCTTGGCCCTGCCTCGCCTGGTAGCCAAAGACCTCATTTGCTGTCACTCTGTCCCTCTCTCACGGCAGCTCCCTGCCCCCTTCACTCCAGTCTTTGGCTCTGTATCTTCCCTCCACTGGAACTATTCTCCCTCCTTTTCTTTCCTAACTTCATTCTCACTAATTCTTCTTCAGGCCTCAGCTGTAATGTCCCTTTCTGAGGGGGACTTCCTTAACTTCCTCACTGCCCAAGGCCAGCCTAAATTAATTTCTCCTGGAACGACTCTCAATTTTCCTTTGTAACCCTTAAACATTTCTGTGAATTCAGAAAAGAATCTGTCTCCCCCATTAGACCTCAACTCCTTGAAGTCAAAGACCATGATTGTTTTGATCTATTGCTCACTTGCTAGTCCAAAGCTTGGCATAGAGTAGTTGCACAATAAATACTGAAGAGAGGTGCTAAATGGTAATTTTTTTTGTTCAAAAAATTTGTCAAGTCATGATTCTCATACAGATATAAAATGAAAATTGTTAAAGATTTTAGGTCACTATTAATGAGGTAACCAGGAAGATGTTAAACTGAGTCAAAGAAGCACAAGAAGAACAGACACACAGAATCTATTTCTAAATGTGGCATATGGTAAGGAATGCGGAAGTTGAGACAAAGCTAGCTTGTTTCCTAGCACAAAGGAAATTTAATTGAACCTTCACCTGACAGAATTCTTGCATATTTATAGACAAGAATTATTTTGCATTGCTTTTAGTTATCAACAACTTACAGAGTCATCAAATGATTCAAAAGTAATGGAAGGCTAAAATCAGAGAACTAAGAAGAAAGCACTCTACAGAGTACGCAGTTTTCTACTATAACACATTTTCCTCCACAACAAATAGATGGTAATTATGGGGGCACATAGGAGAGTACATTTCATTTTGGGGGTAGGTGAGAGATTTCAGAAGAATATCGAAGAATAGTTGAACTAAATCTTGATTGTAGGTAGGATTCCAATAATGGTAAGTACTTGAGATTTTTGAGCGGAGCTCTAGAGAAATTTTTCTGGTAGTCATAGATTCCTGCAGGCAGGAAGCAGCCTAGGAGACAAGACAAGAGGCTACTTGTAACATCCCAGGGGAGAAATGGCTAGGAAAGAGAAAGGAACACCCAGTGGGGTGCACCAGCATTTCTTCTGGACTAATTTACAGATCTCTCTGGGCCTAATCCTGGAAACAGTTCGCATTTGGCACCAGGAATATGATGGGGAAGAAAAAAAGAGGCATGAAACTTAGATTCTGGAGTACTGATTATCTGGATAAGGAAATGATGACATCCTAAAGTAGTCTTCAACCTCTAAGGTCTGTATGCAGAGGTGTAATTCCTAATGTCACATTGAAATGAGAAAAATCACCCTGTGTCTGGGACAGGATTATTTAGTACATGAATTTTATAGGAAAGACTCTTATCACATGACTAATATTACCGATTGTCTTCTAATACAGGGGTCAGTAAACTTTGTAAAGGGCCAGATGGTAAATAGCTTAGGTTTTGGGTGCTATACTGTGTCTTTTGCAACTACTCAACCTCACTGTTATAATTCAAAAGCAGCCACAGACAATACGTAAAGAAATGGACATGCTTCTTTTCCAATAAAACTTTATTTTCAAAACCAAGCAATGGGCCAGATATGACCTGCAGGCCATAGTTTGTGCACACTTGTTTTTAAAGGTGAATAGTGTAAGATCGTTACAACTGTGACCAATGGAGGTCAGCTTATTTACCTCGTCCCAAATTGTGCCTTGCACAGAAATTCTAGAAAATTCATTGTAAAAGGAAAGGTTTCTTTAAAAGGATCCTCCACTGAAATTTCATAACAGTTTGTAACTCTCTCATCACATCCTACATGATATCAGAATTAGCCACGCACGTGTCTCTATTTCTCCCTAAGCTTTAAACTCCTAGAAGGTGGAAACCATGCCACTTTCCATCTTTCTATCTGTTCCTTGATGTATCAGGACTAAAAAATGTTTCCTGGAAGAGTGAATGAAAACACGGTTTTTTGTTTGTTTGTTTTGCATCGCTCTTTCACGGCCTCCGTGAAACGTGAGGTCTTCCCTGGAATGTTCAGAGGTATCTCCAGCAGCTTTGTCCAGGAGGGAAGCATCTCTTAGAACAGGACACTTTGCCTGTGATCATCACTTGTGTGTCACTTCTTCGCTTTTCCCCCTACTTTGGGATGACTCTTGAATGAGTGATTATTTGCTTTCTTAAGAAATGTCCTCTTAGTGGCTAGCCATGACCCATTTAACATAATTCAATGCAGCATTCATATATTTCTCCCCAGGGCTGTCCTTTTCATGTGCACGTCTGAGAGCTTTTGAGGAAGGCACAGAGTTTTGTTGTGGGTCATTTTATATACGCCGCAGATAATAAACTGTTAATGGAAAGAAATATCAGCTGCAATCAGATTTCCAGTTTGTTTGGTTTCTTTTTTTCAATTTTCCGTAAGTGTTCCTTCCTTTGTGAGAACACCAAGCCCTCGTTTCCCTGCCTACAATAGCTTTTTCATGAAGTGCTTTTTGATTCCCCCCCCCCTTTTTTAAGCTTTTAAGCAATACCAGATGTTGAAAGAAACTTTCTCTGATTGGTGTCCAGAGAAAACAAAAAGCATGTATCACTTCAAGCCTGACCTACACAAGGGGAAAATGGACCAAACAAAAGCTGCCAGGATTAAACGCACTGCAGATGGCATAAAAGGAAAATTCTAAAGTAGTATTTTTTTTTTTTACCCCTTCCTTGTGCTTCCATTGTTCCTCTCCATACCTGATTAAAGAGTTAATTTTTGTTAAGAAGAAAAGATAAACTAGGGAAGAGAAAAGCTACAAGAAAAGGATTTTTATCAGAGGCTCGTCTCCTGGCTGATTATGTGATTCTAGACCAGGGATCCTAGGGAGATCCACGTTCAACCAGGGGATATTGAAGGGTGATTTCAGAGAGGGTGGAGAGTTTGGTGACCAAGTAAGTGTGAGCTATGTCAGGTTAAACAAGTTAAACTATTGGCCAACCAGTATCATGAATCTCCAAAGGGGTATAAGTAGGTAGAGCCTTTCCCAATAATCCGCACAGAATACTTTTACTGCAGAATATTTTATAGAGCCAAGGCCCCTTTGGCATACACTCAAGAAATGCCCTCTGCTAGGAAAAAATAGATTTGCTAGAAAAGTTAGGTGCTGTGATTTCTGCTATCATCAACGCTATGGTATCTATAAAATGCCAGCCGACCTCCTAGTATCCTGTAATGTGCCATGGAAGACTCCTGAGTCTTGACTCTCCTACCTCCAAAGTGGACACAGTCTGGTTGGAAAAATAAGGTGCACACACCTGAAAAGGTACTCAGTGGGACAGGGCCAAACCAGCAGCAGGGAAAGTAACAGCTATGGTGTTTTTTAAACAATGTGTGGGGAAGCCATAGAGAATCCCTGAAGGTACCACAGGGCCGCCTCTAAGGGAAGAATGGTTAAGGAGAATGTCAACCAAGCAGGGTTAAGTGCCCCAGCCCCTCATTAACAAATGAGATTCCACTGCGGACGAGATCCTGCTGTTGGAAAATACCCAACTTACTAATGTTTACATTTCCACTCAACAAATGAAAGGAGGTCAGGGCCGTCCCTGTTTGCACGTATTTCCACCTCTGAGCAGAGTGCTCCTTCCTACACTCCTGTGAGGCAGAAATGGGGACATGGACGGCCAGACAAGAACTGAGAAGCAGAAAAGGGAGCAAAAGAGTCACGAAAGAAGTTAGAGACGGCGCCATAAAAAACAAACAAACAAGCAAACAACAACAACAAAAAACCAGCTGCTGGAAACCTGGAGAGAGTAGGGAGTGGGTGTCAGAGAGAAAAATTCCCCAGGGAAGCCAGCAGAGGGCGCACTGGAGAGGCCTCCTCCTGCGGGAAAGCCTTGGGTGGTGAAAGGCAGAAAAAGCCCAGAGGGGAGAGAGGAGGAAATGAGGGGATTATCAATATTGCTTAAGCGTCTTGGGTAAAGACTGCAACTCCGTTTTTATTATTATTATTTTTTGGTACTGTGCTTTTTGTGACTTTGGTTCCATGCAGAAACTGGATTGCACAAGTTCAGAACTCAGGGCTACACAGATAAAGGCATTATTTTCATCAGGCTTTTTGAAACACTGTCTGCCTTGAGGGCCCATCATTGCCTCTGAACGTTGAGATGTTCAAGAGTGCCAGGCTGGGAGCTCATTGCTTATAATATGGATAAAAACGGTGAAGGACTTTCCAAAAGTCTCATTTAGGAAGTCCAAAGAGATTAACAGCTTTTATTATTTTATAGAACTGAATAAACAACCTGAAGTGGTTTGCATTTTCCTACTCAGAATCTCCTGTCACCAAGCCTTGTAACTCTTCTGCTTCTAGTTGCTATAGAAATGGTGCACAAAATCTTGACTGATTTGTGCAGAATTCATTTCTCTCTGACACTGTTGCCTTTTAAAAGCAACATTCCGGTTGTGTGGGGAAATTGGGTCACTGCACCGTACGGTAATTATAAATGCTGCCATTTTCATTGAAAGCAATAAATAAGACTTCTGATTTTATTTTGGTGAGGTTGGATGGTCCCTGGGAGGTTATTTTTTAAGCTCGGTACCTAATATAATGCTCAAGTTTCTTTCTTCGTGTGTGCGTGCGTGTGTGTGTGTGTGTGTGTGAGAGAGAGAGAGAGAGAGAGAGAGATCTTCCTATGTGCACTTTTTTCTGACAACTCTTTCCTCATCTGCTTATAGTTGACTGAAACCAAAGAGGGAACCCTTTATTCCCACCCACGCTACTTTCTGGAACCACTCATCTTGCTGCTAACAACCATTTTATTGTGGGCTGTCTTAAAGGATGCGAATTAATAGAGAAAGAATTCACTGCCTTCCGGAATCAACTCCTATCCTGAATTTATGGCCCTTTGGAGGCCCAGCGCTTGGTTCTGAGGTAATTTTCTCCACACTCTGTGACAAGAATGAACTTATGTGAACCAAGAGTGCTCTTTTCTTGCCATAGTCAGGTGAGGTGGGTCAGAATGTCTTCATCTCTCTTCTGACCTCCAACAGAATGCTGCCTATCCCCTGTCATTAGAAGCATTCAAGGAGGGGCTGGGGTAAGTCAGGCACAGATGGCCCAGGCCTCATTACCACAGATGAAATAACAATGACTTCTTAAGAGACGACCAAGACATTCTGCTTCCAATTTCCCTCTGCTCCTTCTAGAATTGATTGTGTTCCTCTACTTAAACTACTTTATCATCTATTAATATGTGAAAATATGAGGTCAACTCTATGGAAGGTATTGTTCTCCACAGAAGACTATGTCTTAGTTTTGGCTGCATATTTTTTTTCTACATTTTTGCATATGGCAGTCTATGCAGACACATATTTGACTGTTTAATAGAAAGGGCCATTGACTTGAGGAGAATTTACTTCACACAAAGCCTCCAATACTTGTTTTTTCCCAAAGCTTTGATAAAGTTGAGGTCATAGGAATGACTGGATTACTGGGGGAAGGAAGGCAAAAGAGAATCCAACAATCTACTTGGGGAAGACTTCTGATTTGTCAGAGTGAGTACCCAGACATCTTTCCTAGACTCCTCCACTTGCTCTCTTCCCCCCTCCCCCCACCCCAAAAAGGTTGAGAAATAGGAATTAGGAGTCTTACTGGTTTTCAGTTCTGCTCCTTCCAAACTTAGCACTATCCATATTATTTGGACTAAACAAACAAACAAAAAAAGTCCCTTCTTTTTTCTTCAGCTCTCCAGTTGTTTGCCTATAAATGGCTCATTTAGTTGTTCTTCATTTGCAGGAAAGCTTTCTGGGGCCTCATCAAAGCCCCCTTCTCTCACTTTTAAGTCTCCCTGCAGGTTCCTTTCTTGATTGCTTTGAAAAATCTTTCTCTTTTAGAGAGGCTCTGCACTTACTACCTTTCTTTTCTAAAACAATCTCAAACCCATTTCTGTATCCAAATTGTTGTGATTTCAAAAAACTGTATTTAGGAGCCCAAACAAGATGAGGGACGTTTAGAAAAATACCGCTCTGTTCTACGCATGTGTTTGCTTAAAATGAAACCACACAGAGTGGAAAGGAGAAGTTCAGAGAACTTGCTGAGATCTTCCTGACTCCTCCTCACCACCACTGGCTGGAAAGCAAAGCAAGAAGTATTTACACACACACACACACACACACACACACACACACACACACACGGCCACACATGCACCCACATACACGCAAATATGCTCAAATACACACATATGTACCACATATAGGTCTGAATATCTCATCATAATTCTTGGAAATACCCATCAGCAAGCCAATGCTTATTTTCAAATTAACTGTTCAATTCATTCACTACAGAAAATACGCACAAATACTAAATTGTTCAACCATATATTTTCCTTTTTCTCATTTTTAAGAAATTTCAACAAAACGCAACACAGGGGAAACACTGGCTTTTCTTCCTTATGCATACATTCTTATTCATGAAACCCAGACAACATAAATGAGTGAAATATGGCTTCTAAAATAGCCTTTACCAAAACAATCAGGTCAGTCAAAATAACCCATAAACATGTTAGTCAAAACTGTCAAACTGGTTTTGCAAAGGAAAGTGATACTGTCTGTGACGTAGATTCCTGTGGCATTTGCCCCAGATCCAAGTTCACATTAAATGCCCTTGGAGATAATGAGGAAGTGAGGGAGGACAGAGTCAAGAATCAGTTATTTCATGATCTTAGTCTTCTGTCTCTAAGCCCTCTTCCCACAAAAAGATTTTTTCTTCACCTACATTTTATTCACTGTGTTTGTTAGAGTTGATAGATGTCATATGTTTACCAATTTCACAACAATTTTGGCTAACGCACCCATTGTGTTAGCAAATTTGTAACTGGCTGGGTGGGGAGAAATGGGTGCTGCTGCAGATACTGGGCAAATCAAGGGCTTTCTGTTTTATACTAATTTGAATCACAGTTCTCAAATTAGGATGTTTAAGAAATACTGATTTCTAAATTGTCTTAATTCAAATAAATACGGACTCCGAGATACCATTCCCTGACTAGCAAGAAGTTCAAACTCAAAAGTTGGAATCGTCTTCTCTTCTTTTCCTTCGGGCTCTCCTTCCAAAAGTGGCCCTAGCTTTGTGCAGGACTAGGAAAACAGATCACTGGTCTTGCATCCTGGCTCCAAGCCCACAGCAGTCTCTTAAAGGCCCGTTGCTTCCTTCCTGTCCACAGGGTTCTCTGCCAAACAAGGAAACCACCCTGCCCCATGCAGTCGTGCCTCGGGAGTTCTCTTGTTCACTGTGGCATTCCCACCGTCCCACCATTCAGATCACCTGCTATCACATAAACCGCTTGGCCAAAGAGTGACTGGAAGGAACAGCAGTCCTTTATATATCGTTCTGGTTCCTCCTCAACGCTTTTCATGAAAGTGCACCCAGAAGGTGGTTGGGGCTGGTTTCATCTTGCCAGTTTCTTGCTCACCTATCCGGGATCTGGACTGCAAATGTTCAGAAAGCTGGAAGCCGGAACATCTGGAGTTCTTCAAGGCATCTCTGTCCCTGTGGTCTCGCTATGTGATCTCTCTGCACAGTGACCTCACCATACTCAGACCTCTTCCCTGGTTGGTGAAGGTTCCCACGGGGGGTGTTCCAAGAGAAACCACCACAAGCGGCATGGTTTCTTGCCTTAGAAGTCAGCCCATTATCATTTCCATCACATTCTGCAGCTTGAGGCAGTCACGAAAGCCAGCCCAGTTTCAAGTGAACAGTGTCAGAGGGTTTGTAACACGTTTTAAGCCTACCAGACCCACAGGGCGTAATGCTGACCCTGTCCCTCTGAGGTCCCAGAGCTGTCCTAACACTTACCAGCTTAGAGAAGTCTCATCTTTCTCCATTCCTCCTTTCCTGTTACAGTCTTTCTTTTTTTTTTCCTCATCAGAGACAGCCAGCACTTTTTCCTCAGTGCCTCAGGCCAAGGATAGCAGATAAGATAAAAGAGGCCTGAAAATTTGAACTGTAAACATGAACACCCACATAGAATAAAGAAATAATGCTTTACTATAAAAAAGCCAAAGAAAAATGATCAACGGCCACTAACACTAGAGGAACTCATTTCAGAAGACAACAGGGACTGGTGGGAACTGAGACAATCCCTTAAAGGGGGCTACTGCTTTAGCCAACTGTGGCCATGAGGGACACAGCCCCTATTTTTGGAAGTCATGCCAGTTTTTCTAGAAAAGTCAGAAATCTCAATTTTCAGGTGAAACATCCTCATTGTTAAATGCTAGTTACTAGTTCAGATGCCTTCAAAACATCATTTGGGCCAAGCAAAATCTGTCATTGGCCGTATTTAGGCTTCCAAACATCAGTCTGTATCTAAGGCACCAGTCTTGGATTTCAGAATAGGAAGGAAGAAAAGTTGATTTCAGGCAACTTCGGACTTCTGCTCTTTCAAAATCCCCAAGTCAAAGAAGCATGAAAAAACCCATCTAATTTCCATGAAGCATCCTGCCACATAGTATATGCCAGGGGTAAGCAAACCATGAACAAACGTGATATTTGGCCCACTGCCTAATTTTGTTAATAAAGTTTTACTGGAAAATAGCCACACTTCTTTAATTATGCATTGTCTGTGGCTTCTCCCTCACCACAATGGTGGAGCTGAGTTGTTGCAACAGATTGTGTGGCCCAAAAAGACTAACATATTTACCTGGCCCTTACAGAAAAATTTTGCTGACTCTTGCACAGTATCACTGAGGCTGGGAATCACAGCAATTAAAAACTAAAGGCTCTTAAATCTAACTTTGGGGCTACAGTAAGGGTATTTCCACTTTAAGGAAAAGGTTATGGTTTCTCTGGATCACTGGTAACAACTTACTTTTCCTGTTGGGCTTGGACTGTAATTAGCAGGTGTAGTCAACCTTGACTGCTTTCCCTGTAACATGATTGTTAAGGCCTATAACTCAGTAGCTTTCTTCTAGTTAAGAGGAAGAATAAAACACACTGAAAACTATGCATTCCATCCTCTTCCATGGCACCTTTATTTAAAATTCAATGATACTGTCATTTTAGAGCATGACTCTTCCTTTTCAGGAACAGAAAACTGAGAATGAAGATATAATCCCTGAGTTTTCAGGTGTGTTCAAAAAATAAACTCTTTAAATATTTTCTAAGAAAGAAATATTAATTTTCTTTCTTATGCTTTTTCACAGAAACAAAAAGCCTGCCATTATTTTATATGGTAGAAACAACCATTGACCAATGTGTGCTACTTCTCCCAAAGCACACAATTCAGAAAGAAGTTAACAAACTGGTGAGGTCTAAATTTGCAGCCAAAAATATCATTGTGGTAGTTTTACTTGGATCCTGTAACAAAACAAAATAAATTGACTGTAAGACTTCTGGTTCAAGACCAAGATAGCCATAATGCACTTCTCCTTATACCTCACAATGTACAGCTAAAACTCCTGCACATTATATAGAAAACAAACATAACTCAATATTGAAAGGTGGCAAGAAGAAGCTAGACCAGCTAGGAACCTTGGGACCTAAGGAACGACATAGTGGAATCAATGGAGGCCAAGTGGGAAACCTAGACATTTACCTCCACCTGCTGGTAACAGACAAGATCCCCCTTCATGTGTCAGTCTGGTATCAAAGGAGGCCTGCTAAAATAGAAGATCTCAATAACATCCAGATTTCATAGCATAATACTCTAAATGTCCAGGACACAACAAAAAAAGTCAACCATCATACTAAGAACCAGGAAAGTCTAAACTTGGACAAGAACAGACAATTAACTGATGCCAACACCAACATGCACAGCTGTGAAAATTATCCAACAAGACTTTTAAAGCAATCATCATAAAAATGTTTTCACAAGGACACCTGGGTAGCTCAGTCAGTTAAGCATCCGACTCTTGATTGGGCTCAGGCCATGATCTCAGAGTCATGAGTTGGAACCCGCCTTCGGCTCTATGCTGGGCATGGAACCTGCTTAGGATTCTCTCTCTCCCTCTCTAAAAAAAATGTTTCTGGAAGCAATTACAATCACACTTAAAATATATTAAAAGCTGGAAAGTCTCAGGGAAAAAAAGAATACAGAGAAAAGAAAGTCTAAAGAGGAACGAAATGAGTATTTTAGAACTATACAATAGCCAAAACAGAAAAGTCAATGGATGGACTCAATAGCAGAATGGAGAAGACAGGGGGGAAAAAAAACTCAGTGGCGTTGAACATAGAACAAAGTAACTCAGTCTGAACAAGAGACAGAACACAAACTGAAGAAAATGAACCAATCCTGAAGGATAAGTATAAATCCCAGAATAGGAGGAAGATGGTGGGGCTAAACAATATTCTCAAATTTGGCAATAGACAAAAACTTACAGATTCAAGAAGCTGAGTGGATCCCAAACAGAATAAACTCAAAGAAATCCATGCCAAGAATTATTATAATCAACCTTACAGAAACAAAGAAAAAAATATATTGGAATCAACAGGAGGAAAAAGACAACTTACCTACAGGGTAAAAACCATTCAAATACCGTGGATTTCTCCTCAGAAACCATGGATCCCAGAAGGAAGTAACACATTTTTTTATGTCTTAAAAGCAAAGAACTGCCAACCTTAAATTCTACATACAGGAAAATTATCTTTCAGGAATGAAGGGGAAATAAAGACATTCTCAGATGAAAGAAAATTAAGAGAATTTGCCATAAGTAAACCTCCTAATAGGAAGTTCTTGAAACAGAAAGGAAATGATTAAACAAGGAATTTTGGAATATTGGAAAATTTGGAATGTTGGAAAAAACAACAGACGGAACAAAGATATGGGTAAATACAATATATTCATCTCTTCTTCTTGGGTTTTCTAAATTACGTTTGACAGCTGAAGCCTAAAATGTAATATGTGAGATGTGATTGTCAACATCTGTAAATATGTAAGACAATTACATTATAAACACAGGAGGGTACAGGCTTTTAAGGGAGGTGAAGTTTGTACACTTCACTCAAACTGATTTGTATTTTGATAATGGTGATGGTTATACAAATTTACACATATGGTAAAATGGCATAGAAATATCTACATGTGTCAAAAAGACAAGAAATAACAAATGTTATAAAAAATGTAGGGTAAAGTTAACACTGTGCACTGTTGGTGAGAATGTAAATTGGTTCAGCCACTATGGAGAACATTATGGAGGTTCCTCAAAACATTAAATAAAACTATCATATGAATCAGCAAACCCACTTCTGGGTATTTATCCAAAGGAAATTAAGTCACCATCTTGAAGAGATACTTATAGTTATACTCCCATGTTCATTACAGCATTATTCAAAATAGTCAAGATATAGAAACAAGCATCTGATGGATGAATGAATAAAGAAAATGTGGTATGTTCACAATGGAATATTATTCAGCCAAATTAAAACAGGAAATGCTACTATTTGCAACAACATGGGTAAAACCTGAGGGCATTATGTTAAGTAAAAGAAGTCAGAGAAAGATGCATGCTGTACGATCTCACTTATATGTCGAATTTAGATTTGCTGAGCTTCTGGAAACAGAAAAGAGTGGTCCTGCCAAGGGCTGCAAGGTGGGGGGAGTGGGAAAATGTCAGTGAAAAGGAACAAATTTCTACATATAAGATGATTAAGTTCTAGAGACCTAATGTATGGTGAGTATAATTAACAATACTATATTGTACACTTGAAAGCTGCCAAGAGAATAGATCTTAAATGATCTACTACACACATACACACACACACACACACACACACCCACACACCCCACACACAAAGGTAAATATGTGAGGTGATGGACATGTTAACTAACTTATTGTGGTAATCATTGCACAGTATATACATTTATCAAATCATCACATTGCACAGTTAACAAACATTCACACAATGTTATATGTCACTTATATCTTAATAAGGGTGGAGAAAATAGACCTATACATACACACTGTATCAATGTCAGGGTCAGTTTCCTGGTTTTGATACTGTACTGCAGTTACATAAGCTGTAACCATTTGAAGAAACCGGGTGAGGTGTACGTAGGACCTCTGTATTATCTTTGCAACTTTTTGTAAATCTATCTTTATTTCAACATAAAAAGTTATTTTTAAAATGACACTAAATGGATACAAAACTCCTAGTTGGGATGATGAAAATAATCTGTAAATAGATAGTGGTGCTGGTTACATGACTTTGTGGATGCACTTAAAGCTACTAACTTGTTTACTTGAAGTGGTTAAAATGGTAAATAGGTATATATTTATATTATATAAATGTATAGATTGTAATATAATTTATATTACATATAAACCTTTTATTATATAAAATATATTTCTATTTTATTTGTATTTATACTTTATTGTATAAATGTAAATATATATTATGTAAATTACATAATTATAATATATAATAGTTACTTATGTTTATATGATACATATTTAATATACTATATATTTATATAGTTTATATCAGTAAATATGTAAATATAATATATATATTGCCACAATAAAAAAGGCTCTAGAAAGACTCACTTTTTCTGGGATTATCAGATTTAATCTTTTAGAAAATATGAAATAGATGCAGGCCAGGGGCAAAGAATGTTCTGGAGCTGTTGAACATGGAAACTGGCTCAATTTCTCTGTACATTTCATTCCTTCAGCACTTAGCATTCTAAATGGATTTATTTTTTGAGATGAAACACCAGAAAGTAAACATTTCCATTCACCTTTTTTCTCCCCCGTGAAGATGTTTGGTGCCATTTGGTGATGAGGTAAAGAAATTGGATTTCCAGAGGGATTAGTCTAGGCTCTTTCAAGTAGGAAGTTAGCACAGAGGTTTTTAACCTGCAGTGACAAATGGCTCTGGGCTATGATCAAGTTCTACAAATAGATTAAGCCCTTTTTCTTCTTAGGAATAAAACTGACTCAACCAGTCCTAAAAATAGATTACTAATCACCTGGCCTATTTTCCTACAGTTATTTGAAAAGGAGAAAAAAAAAAGGAAGAAAGAAAAAAACCTCTTTTGGCCAGATCTCTGTGACTCTTATTCCCTTAATTAAGAATTTAAATATACAATTTTTAATAGGAGTTTTTCTGATAAACTGTCTCCTTAAAAATGTTAATGATTTCTTATACCAAAATGGACAACTGCAAAGGAAATGAAATAACTAAGCAAATCCTGTCTGAAGAAAATCTGTACTGCAGCAGGCAACTCAAAGTTCCCTCGGATGTACCTCAATGTTTCCAATAAATAAAAGCCTTTAACTTTGGATTAAATTTGATATTATTTGAATTTTTGTAGTGAGTATTGTTGAGTTTGTTAAAGGCACTCCTTGGAAAATCTAATCAAACGCCTCGTTTTTCCCAAAGAGCCTATATTTACTGATGTTAGAACACTGGAGAAGAAACACCCGTGTCCTCAAGGAACCTCATATATTAGTGGCAGCCAAAGCAACAGATTTCTCTAAGCCTTTTTAGATAAGAGAAATTTCTCTGCTGTTAGCTTTTGTTCACTTGATTCATTTCCCTGGAAAGTGAAAGTGCTCCCAATTCCCTGGGCAAAATATCTAGGAGAGCTGGCAGGGCATTTCATACTTCCTGTTATTAAAAAGACACCGACAACAATAATACTTATTCTATTTTGTTTACATCCCTTCTTGATCCAGAATATAATAATAATAGGAGTTATTACAATACAAGTTACATAGCTGTAATAATAATAAGAGCTGTCATTTAGTAAGTATTCGTTATGTGTCAGGGGCCGAGCCGGGCAGTTTTCTGTGGGAGGTTAAGAGCAGAGACGGGAGCCAAGCAGACCTAGTTCAAAACCCAGGTCCACCACTAACTTAGCTCTGTGATCTCCCATCAGGCATTGCCCTCTCTTAGCCTCCCCCTTTCTAAAATGGGGGAGAATTTTAATTCCCATTATGGTGAGGCTTAACTGAGATCCTGTAGAACCCTCCAAATGAGCTCTAACTTGTAGAAAGTACTCCGTAAAGGTGAGTCTCATTAATTTAATCTTTGTAACTTTTCTAATATATAGTGTCTTGACAAGACACCAGCCTAGACAGATAAACCAGTTTGCCATAAATAGGGTTTTGATCCACGATGATCTGCTCCCAAAGTCCATGACTCCTTCCTCACCACCATGTTTCTATTTATTCATTTTATTGCAATAGCGATGCTCGTGAAATCTGTATTATTGGCGGTGAACAAACCAACAGGCTCATTAACCCTCACTACAGCTTCCTCTTCCAGGACCTCTCTTCCTCTGCTCAATCTCTTCCTCTTCCTCTGTCTCTGGTGAAGCCACATTCTGATGGCTGAACCACAAAGTGGCCTGAACTGGGGTTGGTCTTGTTGAGAGGCGGAAAAGATGAAGGGCTCGGGAGGGGGACCCAAGGCCTCCAGTGCCTACACCAACTTCCCCATGCTTGACAAATTCTCCTTTTTTTTTTTGACAAGGTCTCTTTGAACTTGTCAGCCCAAAGACAGAGAGGACTTTGGCACTCCATGTGGCCACTGGCTTGAATGACGCTCCATCAGACGGGAGCTCTTAGGCACACACCAGTATACCTGCAAACTGCTAGCACCACCAAGGTTTTCTATTATAGAGCATTATCCAACACAGAAATCACATGCAACAGGTGCCTGCCCCCACCAAAAGAACACTGTCAACGTTAGAATGCTCACTCGTGCTCATGTTCCCATCCTTATCCTCTCCCCTGAGTTTCCTCATTTGTACACACTTTGTGTGTGTCATGTTTTGTTTTTTTCTTTATTTAGCTGCCCTGGAAAACTTTTATTTCTCCTCCTCCTCTTTCTGTTCATCCTCCCCTTCCACCTCCTCCTTCTTCCTCTTCCTCTTCATTATATTATTATTCATAGCATCATCACCATCATCATCATTTAGTTTTCCCATGCCTCCCTAAGCTCATGACTTCCACTAGGAAGCCACTCTGAATATCCTTGGAATCCTCCTTAAAAATAATTTTCCATTCAACCAAAGAGACTAAGAATCTATACACAGAAAACTATAAAGTACTCATGAAAGAAATTGAGGAAGACACAAAGAAATGGAAAAATGTTCCATGCTCCTGGATTGGAAGAATAAATATTGTGAAAATGTCTATACTACCTAAAGCAATCTACACATTTAATGCAATTCCTATCAAAGTACCATCCATTTTTTTCAAAGAAATGGAACAAAGAATCCTAAAATTTATATGGAACCAGAAAAGACCTCAAATAGCCAAAGGAATATTGAAAAAGAAAGCCAAAGTCGGTGGCATCACAATTCCAGACTTCAAGCTCTATTACAAAGCTGTCATCATGAAGACAGCATGGTACTGGCACAAAAACAGACACATAGATCAATGGAACAGAATAGAGAGCCCAGAAATAGACCCTCAACTCTATGGTCAACTAATCTTCGACAAAACAGGAAAGAATGTCCAATGGAAAAAAGACAGCCTCTTCAATAAATGGTGTTGGGAAAATTGGACAGCCACAAGCAGAAAAATGAAATTGGATCATTTCCTTACACCACACACGAAAATAGACTCAAAATGGATGAAGGATCTCAATGTGAGAAAGGAATCCATCGAAATCCTTGAGGAGAACACAGGCAGCAACCTCTTCGACCTCAGCCGCAGCAGCATCTTCCTAGGAACATCGCCAAAGGCAAGGGAAGCAAGGGCAAAAATGAACTATTGGGATTTTATCAAGATCAAAAGCTTTTGCACAGCAAAGGAAACAGTTAACAAAACCAAAAGACAACTGACAGAATGGGAGAAGATATTTGCAAACGACATATCAGATAAAGGGCTAGTGTCCAAAATCTATAAAGAACTTAGCAAACTCAACACCCAAAGAACAAATAATCCAATCAAGAAATGGGCAGAAGACATGAGCAGACATTTCTGCAAAGAAGACATCCAGATGACCAACAGACACATGAAAAAGTGCTCCATATCCCTCGGCATCAGGGAAATACAGATCAAAACCACAATGAGATATCACCTCACACCAGTCAGAATGGCTAAAATTAACAAGTCAGGAAATGACAGATGCTGGCGAGGATGCGGAGAAAGGGGAACCCTCCTACACTGTTGGTGGGAATGCAAGCTGGTGCAACCACTCTGGAAAACAGCATGGAGGTTCCTCAAAATGTTGAAAATAGAACTACCTTATGTCCCAGCAATTGCACTGCTGGGTATTTACCCTAAAGATACAACCATAGTGATCTGAAGGGGCACGTGCACCCGAATGTTTATAGCAGCAATGTCTACAATAGCCAAACTATGGAAAGAACCTAGATGTCCATCAACAGACGAATGGATAAAGAAGATGTGGTATATATACACAATGGAATACTATGCAGCCATCAAAAGAAATGAAATCTTGCCATTTGCAACGACGTGGATGGAACTAGAGGGTATCATGCTTAGCGAAATAAGTCAATCAGAGAAAGACAACTATCATATGATCTCCCTGATATGAGGGAGAGGAGATGCAACATGGGGGGTGAAGGGGGTAGGAGAAGAGTAAATGAAACAAGATGGGATTGGGAGGGAGACAAACCATAAGTGATTCTTAATCTCACAAAACAAACTGAGGGTTGATGTGGGGAGGGGTGTTGGGAGGGGGGGTGGGGTTATGGACATTGGGGAGGGTATGTGCTATGGTGAGTGCTGTGAAGTATGTAAACCTGGCGATTCACAGACCTGTACCGCTGGGGATAAAAATATATTATATGTTTATAAAAAATAAAATTAAAAAATAATAATAATTTTCCATTCAACAAGTAAGGTTCCAAATCTATGCTGGCAACTCTTTTCTGGTTGCAATATATATATATATATATTTTTTTTTTAATGACACCTGTTGCCTGATAAAAATGTATTTTCCCAACTAGTGTATGATTCCCCCCACTTGTCTTGTGCTACCTGATTGAAAACCCACATTTTAGTTTTATGGCTTTGGCTGTCACCTTTGTAAATTACAGATCCAGCTTCATGAGACACCACTGCAGCTGGGAATTCATTTCAAACTGATATTTTTGGTGTGACCACATGTGGCCCTATTTGTTCACTGAAACCTGTGAGAATGGGAATGTGGGCACTTTAGAATCTCACTGGGCTTTCATCTCTCGTGCTGGGCTGTCCCTTTGCTGACACGGACCATTATTTTCCCCTCACTCACACTGCCTCTCTGATTTGCTTTCTACAACCCTACACATTTCTCATCAGCTTGTTGTGAGCTCTGACACATCCCAAGTAAGTTATTTATTTTGACAGTTGTGTGTGTAATACATCTAATGTGGGATGAACCTAAGAGTCAGATAACCAGTTATTTTAGTCCTGGGAAACAACTTCATTATCTTGTGAAATGTACTTTCAACACTCAATCCGAGCAAGTAATGAATGATATTGTGTAACATGTTTGCAGCAATTACCTTTGGAAATGAAGACTCCCTCTGGTGCTATTGATAGAATGCAAGGTGAGACCCTTTTTCTTATAGAAGTCCAGGGTTTCTGTACGAGACCAGCAAGCAGGCAACACAAGCATATAACATCTGTGCAACTGGATTGAGGGTAATGGCCTGTCCCCCACTCTGCCTGGCAGTCCTCCAGTCCCCACCCAACTGAGGCTTAGCCTTGCCCTGGGCTTGGAGACTAATCCTGATTGTAGTTAGAGAGAATCTGAGGATCTTAGACCAGAAACCTGGCTACTTTGCATCAGGTCTGTCTTTATTTAGTTCTGTTGTTGCTGGAAACCTTTGTTCATGTAACTGGTCCACTGATATGTCTGTGCTCATGAATGTTCTGTCTCTTTTCTGTTGCTTGTTCTACTGAGCAGCATGTAGTTTTGGGGAACCCAGTTTCCAAATGCTGGTTCTTTCTTATGGGTACATATGTTGTTCCTTCTGGAACCTCCCGAGGTCCCTTCCCCATGGAACATGTTAGCACCACCTGGCCCCCTCCTCTACCCCACGGCTCCTAAATATGGTTTCACCCTCAGCCCCTGTGCAAGTCTGCTTCTCAGCCACCTACTCCTCCATAAAGTCGTTAAGGGTCCCCAGCAAACTACTCTTCCCAGCATCCAGATCTTCTTGCTGTGCTATTACAGACACCCCTACCCCTACCCCTGGCTCCTCATATGCCAGGTCCACTCTCCTTCTTCAACACCTTTCTCCACATCCCTGCGACATCACACACAGCAGTCTTCCCCTGAGCTAGCATCTCCCATCCCTTACCCAATAGGATGAATTTTTTTGTACTCCTGACTACAGAGGGGTTAGCACCTGGTGAATTCTACCCAAAGGAGGAAAAAATTCAGCTTTCTCCAAACAACAATCTTTTCTCCACATCTCCGGCTTTCTTGACATAATCAAGTGGTGAGGGGCTACTGGGATAGCCTCTCTGGGTAAGAGCTGTCTTTGGGGGGTGGGGAGATGGTTGTGAGGCCCTCCCTGAATTCAGAATGTATGGCACTGTGTGGGTGATCATCAGCAACTCCAGGGGAAAAAGGAAAAGATCTCAATTAACTTTTACACTTTCATTTTATAATAATTCTTTTTTGAGTGTCTATCATTTTCCAAGCATGTGTTATTCTATTTATTCTTCTATAAATGAAGACACTGACATTCTTTGAGATTATAGAACTTGTCCTACCTCAAGCAGGTAATAAAGGATATATTTCCATTTATTATTTCAATATGTACCTAAGCAGATTAATATGTTTAGGAAATATCTTGGGTGTTGACAATACCACAGAGAAACAACAGTGCTGTTTGTGCCTGGTTTTCCCCATTAAGGTATGAACTGTTGGAAGGGAGGGGGGTTGTCTCAATCATCTCTGTAACCCCAGTGACTATCACGATGCATATAGGAAGAGCTCAGTAATCACTTGAAAGCTGAACCAGTCACCCATCAATCATCCTCTAGGTAGTGATTCTCAACCAGGGGCAGTTTTGCTCTGCAGGGTTCATCTGGCAATGTCTGGTGACATTTGTCATGGCGGGCATCTATTGAGCAGAAGCCAGAAATGCAATTAAACATCCTCAAACGCACAGAGGACCCTCAACATACACACACTTACACACACAGCAAAGAACTATCCAAACCCAGATATTAATAGTGCTGAAGTTGAGAAACCCTGCTCTAGGTCTATGGCCTGCCAGCCACACTCTAAGCCTTGCTTCAGCTACTTTATGTAGTTCTTACAATGGATCCTTTACCAGTTACATGAGGGCAAATACCATAAAACCACAGTCCCTTAAAATTACGTTCCCATTTGAGCCACAACTCACCCAACCCCTAAATGTAATCTTCTCATGGACCTCCTCATCTGAGTTGTGACTTTCCTACTTCCTCTGCACTTCTATTTCTTGAAACTTGGCCTTGGATTAAACTAAACCACAGTTTATTGATGGATAGAGTAGATATCAATTGACGTGACTGCTAAGCTTCTGAAAATCCTCCCTTTCTTGGAATCACTACCAGTCACAGAGGTGGGCTACCAGGGGCTGCACTCACCTCTTGGCCATCACTAGGAGACACCTGAGCAAAACAGAGTCAATCTGAGCTTTTCCTGGCATTTGGAACTTGACTAGAGAAACACAGGCGTGGGGGTGGGGGGTTGGGAGAAGTGTTCCTGGGTGGCTCAGCTCCTTCCTCTTCCTCTGTCTCTGGTGAAGCAACATTCTGGGTCAGCAGTTAAGCCTCTGCCCTCGGCCCAGGTCATGATCCCGGGGCTCTGGAATCGAGCCCCACGCCAGGCTCCCTGTGAGCCTTTTCTCCCTCTCCTACTCTTTTGCACTCTCTCTCTCTCAAATAAATAAATAAAATCTTAAAAAGAGGGAGAGAGAAACACAGGGACTGGAGGTCTTGGGAACTGAGCTGAGAGGCTCCAGGAACCATCCATGCACTGGTGTTCCCAGAAGCCTAGATCTTTAGCTTTCTCTAAATCATTCCTAATCATTCCAATCCCCCACTTTGGCTTAAGTAGTCAAAATCTATGCCTCATGCCTGCCACCAAAATGATAGTAAATAATACAAAATTCAATACCATATTGCTACCTACTTTTAGAAAATATTTGATGCAGCTTATAAAAAAGCATTAGCATAATGAGACCAAAGCTATTAACAGAAAGCAAACAACAAAACCCAATAAATTTGAGAATAAGCTAATAACTTCGGTTTGTTCCCTCCATCTCCAGGTATGCCACCCCCAAGAATCATTCCTTATTTAAATAACATGACAATACCATACTCTAGGTCAGTGGTGTTCAACACTGTTAGTGCACTATAATAAATTAAGAGTATTTTATTAACCCTTGTCTCCCATTCCCCCTTCCCAGAATATTCTTATATAATAGTCCCAGTGAGGGGCCAACCATAATTTTCAAGAGCTTTCACAAATGATTTTAACAGGTAGCCAGGATGGAGAGTCCCCTTAGACTAGTGGTTTTGCAGTCATGCATTGCAAAGGCCCAACGAAATCTACGGACTGTTTCTCCAGAAAAATGTATATGTACCTTTATTCCATTTTCATTATCAAACAGTACACACGTGTCCTTTTCTCATCTATGAATGGTTGGTTAAGAACACATTTCTAGACACTGTTAAGCAATGAAGGGGGTCGGGGGGTGGGAAGAAGACATTATAAGTGAAACATGGCCCCTGACCCAGAACAAATCATTTAAGCAAGAGTCATAGATAAATCAACCAATACTCAGGCCCACCCAATACTTTCAGCTTTCTTCTAACTATACTATAGTCTTCAAGGTCCTTCTCTTATATAAATGCAGACAACGATGAACCTATCTTAGAACTGACTGTAGTTTAAATGGGATATGAGTTTTCACCCAAGGCATGGGGCACAAATTATAGTTTGAGTCCTTTTTGTGCCTGAAATAATCCTTTGTAATTATGCATATACTTATTCATTTATTGGTAACATATATGGATTGCTTACTAACTTCCAAGAGTTGCTTTGTAAGTATGCTTAGGCATTACATTTATGCAAACTCCTAGAAGGCAGAGATTGTAGAGGAAATGCCTCATGTGTTGTAGCTGATAAAATCTTGCTAAGCTTGGATACCTCTTCTGATTCTCAGTGAATGCAGCACCTCCAAGGAAAAGGACTGTGGTGGCAAACTATGGACACTCATTCCTACTGGCCCTGAAACTTTGAGTGTCTTTCATATAATGGAAATAACACAGGGTGAAGAGTCAGGAAGGGTTCCAGTCCAGCTCAGTCTTTGCTGGGGGAAGCTTCCCTCCCCTGGGGGAAGCTCATTCCATAATGAGCTTTGTAACTGTTTTCACCTTCATTTCCAATCCAGTTAATGACAAAAACCATATCCCCATTGAGTAATTCTCAGCACTCAAGGAGACTGAAAAAAAAAAAAAAAATTAAAGTTCTCTGTCATTATAAATTACTACACAAATGGTATTACTGGAGGCAGCCTGGCATGAAGGAATGAGGTTGGGCTTGGATTTGGGCAAAGCTGATTTCAAACCTGATGTCTGTCATTTAAAAGCAACGTGTTTTGGAGAAGTCACTTAACCTCTATGAACCTTACTTTTCTCTTCTATAAAATGAGATGCTTGTATTATCTTATAAGATTGTTATAAGGATTACATGTGGAATGCTTATCACAGAGGTTGCTCCATGGGAGCACTCAAAATATATTAATTTTTATTATAGAGATTAGTAACTAATGTTGCTAATATTAGTTCTTTAGTAGTAGAGATGGGTTTACACTCATCTAGTTATATTCTCTTGTCCCTCATCTCAAGGGAACACATGTCGCATGGCACATATTTGCAAAAAGTTATCAGAGTTAAGTGAGCTCTTGGTCACTCTGAAATTGGCCACAGGAAATTTAACACCCATCCTGGCCTCATTAGTACAGAGATTAAATGATGTACTTGACTTAGGAGTGACTTCCTCTAGGCCTAAAATAGTCAAAACAAAAGATAAAGAAGAAAAAAGAGGTTATTGGCCTAATAAAGTCTGTTCCCTTACAAAGAGGGCCACTCGAAGACTAATTTAAAATAGTGATATTATGGGGCTTTTTATATCACTTTAAACAATTCTTAGAGCTTAAGTGGTCATAAAAACTCCATTTCAAAAAATAATTGTATTTTTTAACAGCTGCTTGTGGTTTTAGAGAGCTGTTTATCCTTTCCTCCAAAAGAGCTTACAGCCTAATGTCAAAACATCTGGCAATTACCTTGGATACTGATGTCAATCCTGCAGGCAATGAAACTTCTAATATTCCATTAGGACATGAAGATCACTGTGACATCTGACCACTTACTTGTATGTTAGGATTGTTCCTGACCCTGAATTTCTATAACAATCATGAATCCATAATAGACAGGTTGCATGACTGAAGAAGAGCTCTGATGAGTCATTGAAGCAATTCCCTTGGTGTCGCTAACCTTTCCAGACTGGCGGGGGGAAACGTGTATTGATCACCACATACCCAGCCATCCTGGGGGAAAATGATGAAAAGGTATATAAGGATCATATCTTCAGGTTTTTAAGGTCTAAGTTTTTAATTCAAATACAGCTAAATAAACTTCCCGAGACCTAACATTTAAGGTTGGAATCTTGAGACACCATGCAAAGGGTTTTAAGCCTGAATTTATTTGAAGACATCAAGGTTTATTTGAAAACTCATCTAGTGCTTCTTTGCCCAAAGCCTTACAACCATTTACCTTCTAAGAAAGGAATGGTTTAATCACAAAAACATGGTGCTGAAGTTGACCTTAAGAACACTGGCAGTCTTTCAGAGAAACAGAATGCTCACTTTGATGAAGACTGAAATAACTGCGTACTTCCAAACATTTTCCTTAGTCACTCATGGTGCCTGACATTATCACCAGCAAGTTATTTCCTTCAAGCCCAGCATTTTCTTCAGGACCACTGGCAGACACAATACAACCCATTTACACTCATTATCCAACATGGGACATTAGTTTGCCTATTACTTGGCAAAGAGTGGAACCTCAGTGGAATTATTAATGGGACAAGCTTGAATTTTTAATGCTGGTTGGGAAGGGCAAATTTAAGTACTCAGAAGATCCTGAGGGCAGAAGACACGTGGGAACAGGCGCTGATGACAAGTTGTATATCTTCCTCAAGGGCGTGCTGGTCTTGCTAGAGACATCACTCATTCAAGGTCAGCACAGAGAGAGCATCCCCATCCACAACCCTCCAGTAATCATGGCCACTCAATCAGACAGCCCTTGCCAACTAACTGGAAAGATGCAGCCTCAGTCTCTTCCCACCCACCCACCCACCCACCCAGGAGGCCACTGCTATCCACCTGAACTAGGAAGAGAGGAGAACGCCAGTACCTTCCAAGATCATCTTCTCTTTTTCCTCCTGACAGAACTTCAGGCTGGCTTTCTTAGGAAAAAATAGTATCTTTCCTCTTTGAAAAAAAAAAAAAAAAAAACATTCTGAGAAGAAAATGAAATAAGAATTGGAGGTTGTTTCCATTTTTAAGGATTTTGGTAAATGACTTGTTTTTAGAAATTTCTTCCTGGGATTTATATCATTTTCCTCCCACCTTACCTCTCCTGTGTCCATTTTGGAGAAAAGCACCTCGTTTATCTTTGGGAGACAGTAATGCAGAAACTGTAACTGAGGAGATTTCCCCTTGAGGATCAAAATATTTGTGTTAAATGAAATGAGAAATCTGCTAAGTGGCGGCATGAATACCCCAGGGAAGGATATTTTGTAATTTTGAAAAATTCCTACTGAAATTCTTCTCTTGCCAAGAAAAGAGGAATGATTTCTATTAAAATTACTTCATGTCTGAATTACTCTCTGCCCCTTGGGAACATATAACATTACGGCTTTTATACTCAGTAATTTAGTAGGACGAGGGACATCTTATTTGGAAAGCATGCAGGCTTAACACAAAATGTTGGGTTAAATTAAGTATTTTTACCACAAAAGTCTTTTTTTTTAAAGTTTAGCTCTTAAACTGTTCAAATTAAAGCTTGTTTTCAGAATTGATTTCTATGATTGTCTGTATATGTTCTTTTTAATTTTGTACCCTTATGCTACCATTCTCTGAAGCTACAGAGAAAATTCTCCAGCTCATGTGCAAGAATTTGCACCTTTTATGTAAAGCAAGTAGATGGTATCACATTAATAAAGCAGGTGAATGCCTTGAAACTAGTCAAATCAGTAAACTTCATTAAAATATAGGTATATACTTGTGTATATATGAATAGGTGGGTCTAGAATAAAGGCTTTGGAAAGGCACGAGAGATGGAGAACAGTTATGAACCCATGTGCCAATTCTGCCCAAGTATTACAGATCCTACAGGCACTGTGTTGAGAAAGCTTTGGAGGCCAAATTCACATTAAGAAGGGGGGAAAAAAGCCATTAAAGTCAAATACTGTGCCATGACTCCTGGTGGCCAAACCCAACTTTCATCCCTGGTATGTGCTGAATAACAACAAAGGTTCTCTGAAGTTGGTGCAATTGGACTTGTTTTCTAATTTCCTACAATAAAATATATGCTGTTTTTGTAATTAGATTAAAACTATTTTTAACACTTCTTTTAAAACTGAAAGAAAAATGGACCTTTTTTTTCTTAAGTTGTCCTAACACGTAGGGAAAAGTATTCAAATTGTCATCTCTGCACCCTGATCAGAAAAAGTCATCTTTGGGATCAATGGAAACTTTTGCGAAGGTATAGGTGCATTTCTATGTGTCGAAAGTCAGTAATTCTTTTGATTATTAATTAATTATAAGTTATTTGAGCTATCCCAAGGCTTCCTCATAGGCTTTATCCATGCAGAGTTTTTTTTTTTTTTTTTAAGATTTTATTTATTTGACAGACAGAGATCACAAGCAGGCAGAGAGGCAGGCAGAGAGAGAGGGGGAAGCAGGCTCCCCGCTAAGCAGAGAGCCCGATGAGGGGCTGGATCCCAGGACCCTGGAATCATGACCTGAGCTGAAGGCAGAGGCTTTAACCCACTGAGCCACGCAGGTGCCCCTATCCATGCAGAGTTTCTAATGTTATTGCTGCAAGATGGGCTTCGGCTATGTGGGAGCAGGGGAAGATGACTGGAGCAGCAGGACTCCAAGAGTTTGGAACACACTAGAACAAGACCCAGACTGTGGCTGTGCTTGTGGGCTCACGCTCTTTGTCTGCCTCACACACACAGCCCGGGACCCTCAAGAGGAGAAAATAGTAACATCTATCTCAAGTGCTCCCATATGTATCTCAAAATGTCACGGGGTATTTGAAAAGTGCTTCTTTGTAGCATACTAATGCTAGTACACTAGCACTATGCTGGTGCTGTCACTCTTAGCCATAATGGTCAATATCCTTGATTTCCATGTGAATTAAAGGAAACAGTAGTACCCAAAACATAAGTAATCTGAAATTATTTCTCCTGTTTTAGTAACTGATTTCTAATTAGCATAGACTTGTCAAGGCCTCTAGGCAACTCTCATCTGAGTTATACTTGGTTCAACAGTGGCAGTACGAGTGAAACAGAGCCCCAGAGAAGTTCAGTGAGGACTCTGGGCCACATTTAAAATTAGCATTGATGGGCGCCTGGTGGCTCAGTGGGTTAAGCCTCTGCCTTCAGCTCATAGCATGATTTCAGGGTCCTGTGATCAAGCCCCGAATCGGGCTCTCTGCTCAGCGGGGACCTGCTTCCTTCTCTCTCTGCCTGCCTCTCTGCCTGCTTGTGCTCTCTCTGTCAAATAAATAAATAAAATCTTTAAAAAAAAATTAAATTAAATTAAATTAACGTTGAACGTGAACTGGAGACTGTGGCTTCTTACCTTCCTTCTAGTCTTTCTTCCAGTCCACACTGCTGCTTCTTATTTATCTTTATAATATCTCCTGCACTATTGGATTTGAATGAATGGTCCAGATTTGGCTGAAGATGTCAACAAAATGATGATGCAGTCTCTAAACAATTACCACCCTAGAGAAGACTTCACCTAGCTAGCTTGCACATTATAAAAAAAAACAAAAACCTTGCCCTGAGACAGAAATTAGATGTACCCAGTATACAGATAAACATCACCCAAATGAATAAATAACCCAGCTTGCCATATTTGTACTTTCATATTGTCCTTTCCCTAATATGTGAATACTAAATTAGAAAAATAAGAATACATAAATTGCAAGGGAGTTGGCCTCAAGTAATATGTAAAAATAATAGCTATCGTTCAGAGTACATGTATTTTGTCCCAGTTATTTAAACATATTACAGATCATCTTCATAGCAACCTCATGCTATACTGTTATCATTTTACAAATGTGAAAATGGAGACTCAGAGACAGTAATGTTTTTTAATTAACTAAACAGCAACAACTTAAGAATAGAGCCAAGATCTGAACCTGCAAAGCCCATGCTCTCTTTACACTGTGATGTTAGCATATTAGTATCGGAGAGCTCACTGTAATCATTTTTATCCACCTAAATTAGTTCACATAGTGGTAAAAGCGCTCAGAACAGAAATTTTAAATTACTAGGTCAAGGGTGTGCCATGTGATAGTGGCGAAGTCAGACCTAGAACCCAGTCTCCTGACCTCATGAGTGTGTCGCCCACTTCTTTCGTCAGCCTTTAGCATGAGCCCAGAGCTCATCGGGTGGCCCACCGGCCTCTGTGGGTTTCTCAAACAATTCTTAAATGTCATGAAGCAGCATCCATAAATAAATTCACAAGCTGAATACCATGCACCTAGGAAGGTGCACAGAATTGGTGCTGACTGGTGGAGAATAAGGAACAAAATACAGCTCTTTCTGAGGGTAAAAGATTGTAGGAGAGGGGTGGTACTTCAAGGTGACTGGGCCAACCTCCTGAAAGGCAGTTTTTCTGCCTTTCTCCGGTTTCATAGAAAAGAGATAAAAAGGATTCGAAATAGAACGGTATGTCTGTGGTCTTGTCTATGCCCTTGTGTAAGTCCCCAGCCACTTCGTGCATCTTTCAAACAGAAATCCTAATGTCAATCCAGTTATATAACAGCATAAGAGTAAGGAACAACCAGGCCAATGACTATAAAGTGGTCTACCCCAGAAGTGTGCAATAGAAATTATTCAAATTAATGATCTGGGCAGCTTGCAGGTGAGGTGCCTGCTCCAATTTGAGCCAAGTCCTTTCAAGTTGTACTTTTTTTTTTTTTTAAGAGTTCTGCCTCAATTCAGTGAATTGGATTATTTCAATGAAATACACTTAATAAGTTCCCTTGGGCATCACTTGATACTTCTTTGCTATTCTTTTTACCTTTTTTTGTATTAGATTTAACACCTGGGTAATACTAAGTGCCATGGTTACCATAAATTACAGGAGACTAAATAAATATTTGAGAGAGCAGGAGAGATTTGATTAAATTGCTGAAAATGAAATGTTGAGTATTACTTCCCACACTAAATAGACTGTCTTGCTTCAGTGTGCACTGCCAACAGTGGATTTGGTTTTCATAGCTCCAGACATTTTCTAAATGGGTAAATTGCCAGCATGACCACTTCCGTTTTTCTTTCTTGTTTAAGCCCCAACATATTTTTTATCCTTTGACTTTAATCCAAGCTGGTAAATTATGGCCAAGAATTGAAGGCTTGATAACAAGGAGTTGTAATAGAGGAGCTCTATTGCAAAATCTACCTGAAATGGGCAGGAATGTTTATGTTATAAATGCGGGTTTGGGGCACATGAGATTTATGTCAAAAGTAGAGTCCTTCCTGATAAGTGGGCTTATTCAGAATGGGGAAATTTAGTAAGGATGAATTAATAATAATTATAGCAATGTCAGGAAATTTGGAACAAGCCAAAAAGATTACTGGATGCCTCCAATGGAAAACTATGCACTGCTTAGAGCAGCTAATTTCAATATTCCCGATCTATGAATGACTCTGTTCTTTGGATGACCCCTTCAAACCAGTTGTACTCATTTAATAATGAGTTAAATGAAATCTTTTTTAAAAAAATTATGCTTTCCCAGGTTTAATAACTAACATATAGTGAAATGCTTATGGTGCTAAATTCTGCATGGGCAGTTTCTTATTTAAGCCAAACAACCATATATGTAAGCCCATTTCCCATTTAAAAAGATGAGCTGAGCGAGGTATAGAGAAGTCAAGTAACTTGCCCACATAAGAAATGAGATAGAAATTCAGAGAACTGCCCTCCACCACCCCAAAAATATGTAAGTTTCTGTTTAGTTCTCCATCACTTCTGACTAGATGAGATCATTATGAAGAATTTCTTGAGTTATTTCCTTTTTGAGAATATATTCTCCCAAAATGCATCCTGGTGCACATCCTGTGGGCAGTCTTACAGAATCACACTTTTCTCTGGTGGCTGATAACAAAGATATCTTCCCAAGAAGCTTGTTCACCCTGTCCTAACCTATCGATTCCTCCAAGGAAGTTGAGAACTAAAGAATGATGGGGAGAAGAAAGTGTTCTGAGTTTAGAAGACAGAAGGAAGAGGTGGCAAATGCAAAATGCAGATTTCTGAAGTCTTTGTCAAAACACAGTTGCAAGATGGCATGCGGTAGAATCTGGTGTTTGGGGGGCCTGACATGAATTCATTACTCCATTCTCCTTGCATTCCAGAGAAATGTTCCCCAGTGCACCATCAGCCCCAGCTTCCATTCTCTCGGGAATTTAGCCCTCTGCTTTTAGGCTCAGAAACTGTAGTGGTCTCTGTACAATCTACTATCCCAAATGGGAAAGTCCTACTAGGACCAATGAGCCAAAAAGTCTGGCTAGGTTTGTTTTTAGGCCCCAGTTTCTTCAAGCCACAAAGAAATCCAGAGTGGTGATCCCTTTCACTCTTAAAATGGAATGATTTCTATAATTAAGCTTCATCATTCAGTGAAACACAATTCCAAGTGTAAAATGAAATACAAACCTGGTTTAGGAACTCTAAAATATTTATTTATTCCTTTATTAATTACATTCATTTGAAAGTTACTTTATTCCAAAAGGGAGTATGGCTGGCTATTGGATTATGTCGTGATAATAACCCATATGGTATCATCTGCTGAAGTGTCAGTGCAGAGTAAGGGGATTGTAGTAGATAAGGCTGTCGAGAGCAAATACAGAAACCACTCTGCCATTTAAGGGTAACTAATGTTCTCATGGAATCCCAGAACAGGAATGCCTCCTTGGCCCTATGAATGAATGGGAACCAGGGACTGTAATGACCTCCCAATTCTGTTCTCTACTGTGCGCCTGCATCATTCACTTCCATTACAGAGTGTGGTATACGACAGAAGGAGGCATCTACAAAGAGCAACCACACACCTATACCATCCAAAGAGGGACAAACGTCCCTAGGACCCAACCTAAAATTCCTTGGGAAGGAACTGGCCAAGCTTGGGTCGAATGCCCACCTCTTGATCAGTCAACTGTGGCCACAGTCCAGGAAAGGTGCTCTGATTGAAATGTGTGTTCTTCTCTCCTCTAATCAACTGTAACCTGAAGTAAAAGCCACACTGTGCAAAATGGCCAATGGGGGACCACACACCCACTACTGCCTTACGTGAGAGGAAGTGAATATTACTGGAAAACAAGGGACTAAGATAACCACTGAAAAGATGTCCACCATAAGTCCCATAAAAGGAACCACTACTAAGTAATACAGTACTCATAAAACTTAAGTAATGCACAAACCTCATTAAAAACCCAAGCTAGAGGCTTTATGCACCCCCTCAGTCCACAGGGACATTTTGACACGATCAGAAGTGATCAAGCAAAACACACTGTATTTTCCCCTCTAATTAGCATCTTTCTTTGCTTCTCTCAGGACTCTTATATGTGGTCTCAATAAAAGTCTGTGCGTTCCCAAAGAGTTCTTCATCTGTTTCTCAGCATTTTTCTTTTGATTCCTGGACTTCATTTACTCCATAAAAGCACACTGGAACATCAATGAAGATCCCTGTTTTTGCAATTGTTCTCTCTGCACAATTAGGCATAATAATTAAAGCATCCTTTTTGTCTGAAAGGCAATTAAAGTACAACTTTGGAAACATGCGACAATAATATTGAATAATGCTACATTTGTCAGTGAGGTCACTAAATGGGCAATAGATCTTAGGAGGCAAATGGTCTTTCCTTTGTAAACAGATCATTGCTGAGCTTACTTAAATGGCTCTAATAAGTCCCATACAGTGCCATAGCAGCTTGCTGTGTTTCTATTCCTTCAGCAGAAGTGAACACTTTAATGGGCACATGCCCATTGGCCGACTGATGAAAAATGAGTCTAAAACCACTTGGAAATCATCAGACAAGTAAAAAAAAAAAAAGTATTACATATTTAAAAAATAATATTTAAAAGAAAGTCTCAGAGACTTTCAGAGAATGAAAGATCATAACCTATCAAATGTTTAACTATAAATTGAAAGACATCTATGGCAAATATAAAGTAACTACCAAATAAATGCAGTAACCCCTGGCCAACACCACTTTTGCAATGACAGTAGCTTTCCCTCACTGCACGTCGTGGACTCCTCTACTCCCCACTAAGAGTAACCTCCACGAGGGCAGAAATATTGTCACCTTTGTTCAGTATATTCTCCCCAGCACTTGAATTAGAGGCTGACAACAGGTGATGCACAATTTTTTGTGTGTGTCTTACTGTGTTCATTTCATTTTTATTGAAGTATAACATACCACAGAGAAGGACACATATCATGGGTGTAAAACTCACTAATTGTCACAATCTGCACACATGCAGCCAGAACCCAGAGCAATCAACAAAACATTACCAGCACCTCGGAAACCCTTGTGGACCTTTTCCCAGTTACTATTCCCACAAGAAAAACCACCATCCCCACGGCTAACAGTATCATTTGTTTTGCTTATTTTTAGACTCTATAAACAGAACCACATAATGTGAACTCCTGTGTGTGTGACTTCGATTCAACTCTACACTGGTGAGATTCATCAATGCCATTGGTTACTGTAGGTCACTCATTTCTCATTGTGTGAATGGGCCAGTTTACTTACCCATTCAACTGTTGATGGCCATTTAACTAATTTCCAGTTTGGGGCTAATACAAATGGTACTCTTACGGATGTCCCAGTGCATATCTTTTAGCATATACATTTCTGTTGGATATATGCATTGGAGAGAAATTGCTGTGTTATAGAGGATGCATGTTTCCAGATTTATACATTAATATTTTAAACCATTAGTAATATGAACTTTAAAAGAACCTGTATTTTACTTGAATTGGGGGTGAAATTAACACAGTTCAATACCTTGATTTCCACATGAAGAAACTAAGGGTAAAGTTCATTTAGGAGGGACAGTAGAATGGAGCCCATGCTGCTACCATGTTGCTGTGTGGCCTTGAGCAAGAATACCCTGGCATTGATTTCTTCACATAAATTGAGGAAATTCAATAAGATAATCTCAAAATCACTTCCACATTCCAGCTCTAAAATTCTATATGAGGCACAATTGTCAGAGCAATGACTAGAAGCCATGCTTCCAAATTCATATCCGTGAGCTTTAACTTCATACCAACCTTTCTTTCAGTGAAATTAATTATCGATATAATAATTTATTATCAACATGGAAAGTTAATCTTATCAGCTAATATTTATCGAATGCTCTTTCCAAGTGTTTTTCATGTACTATCTCATCAAATCCTAACAACAACTCCTAAAGAGTTATTATAGCTCCCACTTACAAACAAGGAAACTGAGGACCCAAAAGGCTAAATGCCCAGTCTATGGTCACAGAGCCACGAAGTGATTGAGCTGGGTTCTTTAAGGCACTATGCATAAATAATTCTATGCACAGTCATCTTTAAACCTAAACTGCATCCAATGTCAGGTCCTTCTGCTATTACTTAGAGCTGTTTCTAGCCACTTGTTCCAAGAGAAACTTGTTTCTCCTTGGATTCTGATATGTGACTTGTGACATACAGAGTCTGAAATAAGCCACACTATAGCATTTTCTGTAGGGTGCTCCCGAACCAGGCTCAACACGTTGACACTCAGATTCTTCACTGACGTCTCCCAAGATCATCTGGTACCGATCTCTATCTTCAACAATACTGGGTGGGTTTCTTAACTCAGGATTTTATGAAGGCAGTAAAACTAATGAATCACAAATGTCTGAACCCATATAGGAAACAATGCTAAAGGAGATAGTAAAATTATGTATCACGATCTACCACAAACTATAAATGTTATGCATTGGGTATCTGATACTAATGTCTAACTTCAGTCTGATAACAAGCTGGTGGAAACGTTTCGTTGTGTCATAAGTAAAATATCTCTGATACAATTCAAATTTTTGCTTCCATATTCTTTAGCCCTTCTTTTCTTTATGTTCCATGAAGATTTTCATAGGCTCTAAAATTCCATTTTATTGTGTACTAAATTCCTGGTTACTCAGTAAAGAGAATTCTCGAGTCCTGTCTGAAATTGCTCTAATTGTTGGCTTTTCATGAGGAGGTGGGTTTGTGCATCAGCTGATTTTTAAAGAGGCTTTGCTTTCAGTCAAAATACTTGGCAGTGCTGTCTACAGAGTCTCTTGCTATGTGGAAATTGTCCCTTTATTTCTACAAATAAGTAGAATGTGGTTCACAACCCATTTCTACTCTAGCTCATCTAAACTGATCTATAACTGGACTTCCAACCAAATTCCACCACATTCTACATTTACATTTAGCAAATGGGTGTAGTAGGGAAGGTAGGGGCCTTACCCTGTACAGTGTGGGGTAGGAAGGCTCTCTATTCTTCCTACCCTTACAAATACTTTCTAGAAAATCATCATTGTGCACACACACATGTGCACACACATATACACACCCTAAATACTGCTTAATCTCTCATCGAAGTCCTTTCCGTTTAACTATTTACTACACAAACAGGCTTGACTTCACCATTATAAATATGGCAGTTCTACGTGGCCATTGTGCCATAATACAGTAGACTTACTTAACCTGGAAAGTGACTCTAGTTCTCCACCTAAAGACATAGAGGGTAGCACCTTAGTGAAAGCTACAATCATGAAGATTGCCTTCCCTAGATCCTTGTTCTTTGGTAATGTCTCCTGCCTAGGTCACTGGTCCACATGTGACCCCTGTCAAAGTTCAGTAACTTGCGGCTCTTTCTAGACCTTTCCTGCTACCTGTGATTCAGCCATTGGTACACCTTTTTGCCTTTACCTTGGTCACTAATGATTGTGCAATTATTTAGCATGTATGGGCTGACCAATAAGTAAATGATTAGTAGTAGTAGTAATTTTGATTAAGAGCTTCTTTCTTTCTGTGGAACCTCAAAACAGATCCAAAAAACTGTGGTCATTATTGATTCATGGACTATACAAGTCACCTCCCCACACCCAGAGGTAATCAGTTCTAGATTCCCTTCCTTATTGCAGTGACTGGTGTTGAAATCATTATTTTTGCTTCTTGAAGTATAGAGAGAAAAAGTCAGTCCTCATGATTTGGAGGGAAGGAATAGGAAAAATATGAAAATGATCAAATCTCTTACCAACTAGGTATAAATTAAAAGCCAAGAGCAGAGTGATGAATCAAGAGCCCCTTTCTCATACTTTTGATCCCAGGCTGTCTAGTACTTCTCTATCAGATTTTATAAACTAAGAGTCAGAACTGGAGGAAGATGGGAGCAGAGACACATTAATGGTGGACAACTGCAATGAAAACCACAGACTCTTCCTGCTGCAGTCCCCTAGAACTACCTGTTTCTGACCCCTCCTACAACATAATTTGAGACAACAGTATAGATCAGAAGAGGAAGCTAATTCACTGGAAGAAGATACAATTAAAAATAAAATATAGATTGTCAGTGAAGTTGAGGACATTTCCAAGTCCTTCAAATATTATGGAAATAGTCAAACTAATAAAAGGGATACTGGAGGGGGAGGAGTCAAGATGGCGGAGAAGTAGCAGGCTGAGACTACTTTGGGTAGCGGGAGATCAGCTAAATAGCTTATCTAAAGATTGCAAACACCTACAAATCCAACGGGAGATTGAAGAGAAGAAGAACAGCAATTCCAGAAACAGAAAATCAACCACTTTCTGCAAGGTAGGACTGGCGGAGAAGTGAATCCAAAGCGACGGGAAGATAGACCGCGGGGGGAGGGGCCGGCTCCCGGCGAGCAGCGGAGCAACGGAGCAAAATCAGGACTTTTAAAAGTCTGTTCCGCTGAGGGACATCGCTCCAGAGGCTTAACTGGGGTGAAGCCCAGGCGGGGTCAGCGCGGCCTCAGGTCCCGCAGGATCGCAGAAGGATCGGGGGTGTCTGAGTGTTGCAGAGCTTACCGGTATTAGAACGGGGAAGCCGGCTACAGAGACAGAGCCGAGTGACTCTCAGCTCGGGGTTGCCTTGAACTGGTCGCAGGCTCGGTCAGCTCGGAGCGCGGCCGGAGGCCAGGGTGGCGGGAGTCATTGGGCGCTGTTCTCTGGGGGCGCACTGAGGAGTGGGGCCCCGGGCTCTCGGCTCCTCCGGGCCGGAGACCGGGAGGCCGCCATCTTCATTCCCGTCCTCCGGAACTCTACGGAAAGCGCTCAGGGAACAAAAGCTCCCGAAAACAAACCGGAGCGGATTACTCAGCGCGGCCCCGGGTAAGGGCGGTGCAACTCCGCCTGGGGCAAAGACGCTTGAGAATCACTACAACGGGCCCCTCCCCCAGAAGATCAACGGGAAACCCAGCCAGGACCAAGTTCACCTACCAAGGAGAGCGGCGGAATTCCAGAGGAGAAGAAAGCAAAGCACGGAACTCATGGCGTTCTCCCCATGATTTTTTAGCCTTGCAGTTAATTTAATTTTTTTTTCTTTTTCAATTTTTTTTTCTTTTTCTCTTCTTCTGCTAAATTTTTTTAACTTTTACCGTTTTCTTTTTTTAACGTTTTTTAAATAGTTTATCTAATATATATATTTTTTTTCCTCTTTTTATATTTTTCTTTATCGGCTTTCTTTTTTTTAATAGTTCCTTTTTTTTTTTTTCTTTCTTTCTGAACCCCTTTTTATCCCCTTTCTCCCCCCTCACAATTCGGGATCTCTTCTGATTTGGCTAAAGCATATTTTCCTGGGGTTGTTGCCACCCTTTTAGTACTTTACTTGCTCCTTCATAAACTCTTATCTGGACAAAATGACAAGGCGGAAAAATTCACAACAAAAAAAAGAACAAGAAGCAGTACCAAAGGCTAGGGACCTAATCAATACAGACATTGGTAATATGTCAGATATAGAGTTCAGAATGACAATTCTCAAGGTTCTAGCCGGGCTAGAAAAAGGCATGGAAGATATTAAAGCAATCCTCTCGGGAGATATAAAAGCCCTTTCTGGAGAAATAAAAGAACTAAAATCTAACCAAGTTGAAATCAAAAAAGCTATTAATGAGGTGCAATCAAAAATGGAGGCTCTCACTGCTAGGATAAATGAGGCAGAAGAAAGAATTAGCGATATAGAAGACCAAATGACAGAGAATAAAGAAGCTGAGCAAAAGAGGGACAAACAGCTACTGGACCACGAGGGGAGAATTCGAGAGATAAGTGACACCATAAGACGAAACAACATTAGAATAATTGGGATTCCAGAAGAAGAGGAAACAGAGAGGGGAGCAGAAGGTACATTGGAGAGAATTATTGGAGAGAATTTCCCCAATATGGCAAAGGGAACAAGCATCAAAATCCAGGAGGTTCAGAGAACCCCCCTCAAAATCAATAAGAATAGGTCCACACCCCATCACCTAATAGTAAAATTTACAAGTCTTAGTGACAAAGAAAAGATCCTGAAAGCAGCCCGGGAAAAGAAGTCTGTAACATACAATGGTAAAAATATTAGATTGGCAGCAGACTTATCCACAGAGACCTGGCAGGCCAGAAAGAGCTGGCATGATGTATTCAGAGTACTAAATGAGAAAAACATGCAGCCAAGAATACTATATCGAGCTAGGCTATCATTGAAAATAGAAGAAGAGATTAAAAGCTTCCAGGACAAACAAAAACTGAAAGAATTTGCAAATACCAAACCAGCTCTACAGGAAATATTGAAAGGGATCCTCTAAGCAAAGAGAGACCCTCAAAGTAGTAGATCAGAAAGAAACAGAGACAATATACAATAACAGTCACCTTACAGGCAATACAATGGCACTAAATTCATATCTCTCAATACTTATCCTGAATGTGAATGGGCTAAAATGCCCCAATCAAAAGACACAGGGTATCAGAATGGATAAAAAACAAAACCCATCTATATGTTGCCTACAAGAAACTCATCTTAAACCCGAAGACACCTCCAGGTTTAAAGTGAGGGGGTGGAAAAGAATTTACCATGCTAATGGACATCAGAAGAAAGCAGGAGTGGCAATCCTTATATCAGATCAATTAGATTTTAAGCCAAAGATTATAAGAGATGAGGAAGGACACTATATCATACTCAAAGGAACTGTCCAACAAGAAGATCTAACAATTTTAAATATCTATGCCCCTAACGTGGGAGCAGCCAACTATATAAACCAATTAATAACAAAATCAAAGAAACACATCAACAAGAATACAATAATAGTAGGGGATTTTAACACTCCCCTCACTGAAATGGACAGATCATCCAAGCAAAAGATCAACAAGGAAATCAAGGCCTTAAATGACACACTGGACCAGATGGACATCACAGATATATTCAGAACATTTCATCCCAAAGCAATAGAATACACATTCTTCTCTAGTGCACATGGAACATTCTCCAGAATAGATCACATTCTTGGTCCTAAATCAAGTCTCAACCGGTATCAAAAGATTGGGATCATTCCCTGCATATTTTCAGACCACAATGCTCTAAAGCTAGAACTCAATCACAAGAGGAAATTTGGAAAGAACCCAAATACATGGAGACTAAACAGCATCCTTCTAAAGAATGAATGGGTCAACCAGGAAATTAAAGAAGAATTGAAAAAATTTATGGAAACAAATGATAATGAAAACACAACAGTTCAGAATCTATGGGACACAACAAAGGCAGTCCTGAGAGGAAAATATATAGCGGTACAAGCCTTTCTCAAGAAACAAGAAAGGTCTCAGGTACACAACCTAACCCTACACCTAAAGGAGCTGGAGAAAGAACAAGAAAGAAACCCTAAACCCAGCAGGAGAAGAGAAATCATAAAGATTAGAGCAGAAATCAATGAAATAGAAACCAAAAAAACAATGGAACAAATCAACGAAACTAGGAGCTGGTTCTTTGAAAGAATTTATAAGATTGATAAACCCCTGGCCAGACTTATCAAAAAGAAAAGAGAGAGGACCCAAATAAATAAAATCATGAATGAAAGAGGAGAGATCACAACGAACACCAAAGAAATACAGACAATTATAAGAACATACTATGAGCAACTCTACGCCAACAAATTTGACAATCTGGAAGAAATGGATGCATTCCTAGAGACATATAAACTACCACAACTGAACCAGGAAGAAATAGAAAGCCTGAACAGACCCATAACCAGTAAGGAGATCGAAACAGTCATCAAAAATCTCCAAACAAACAAAAGCCCAGGGCCAGATGGCTTCCCGGGGGAATTCTACCAAACATTTAAAGAAGAACTAATTCCTATTCTCCTGAAACTGTTCCAAAAATTAGAAATGGAAGGAAAACTTCCAAACTCATTTGATGAGGCCAGCATCACCTTGATCCCAAAACCAGACAAGGATCCCAACAAAAAAGAGAACTACAGACCAATATCCTTGATGAACACAGATGCAAAAATTCTCGCCAAAATGCTAGCCAATAGGATTCAACAGTACATTAAAAGGATTATTCACCACGACCAAGTGGGATTTATTCCAGGGCTGCAAGGTTGGTTCAACATCCGCAAATCAATCAATGTGATACAACACATTAATAAAAGAAAGAACAAGAACCATATGATACTCTCCATAGATGCTGAAAAAGCATTTGACAAAGTACAGCATCCCTTCCTGATCAAAACTCTTCAAAGTGTAGGGATAGATGGCACATACCTCAATATTATCAAAGCCATCTATGAAAAACCCACCGCAAATATCATTCTCAATGGAGAAAAACTGAAAGCTTTTCCGCTAAGGTCAGGAACACGGCAGGGATGTCCGTTATCACCACTGCTATTCAACATAGTACTAGAAGTCCTAGCCTCAGCAATCAGACAACAAAAGGAAATTAAAGGCATCCAAATCGGCAAAGAAGAAGTCAAACTATCACTCTTTGCAGATGATATGATACTCTATGTGGAAAACCCAAAAGACTCCACTCCAAAACTGCTAGAACTTGTACAGGAATTCAGTAAAGTGTCAGGATATAAAATCAATGCACAGAAATCAGTTGCATTTCTCTACACCAACAACAAGACAGAAGAAAGAGAAATTAAGGAGTCCATCCCATTTACAATTGCACCCAAAACTATAAGATACCTAGGAATAAACCTAACCAAAGAGACTAAGAGTCTATACCCAGAAAACTATAAAGTACTCATGAAAGAAATTGAGGAAGACACAAAGAAATGGAAAAATGTTCCATGCTCCTGGATTGGAAGAATAAATATTGTGAAAATGTCTATGCTACCTAAAGCAATCTACACATTTAATGCAATTCCTATCAAAGTACCATCCATTTTTTTCAAAGAAATGGAACAAATAATCCTAAAATTTATATGGAACCAGAAAAGACCTCGAATAGCCAAAGGAATATTGAAAAAGAAAGCCAAAGTCGGTGGCATCACAATTCCGGACTTCAAGCTCTATTACAAAGCTGTCATCATCAAGACAGCATGGTACTGGCACAAAAACAGACACATAGATCAATGGAACAGAATAGAGAGCCCAGAAATAGACCCTCAACTCTATGGTCAACTCATCTTCGACAAAGCAGGAAAGAATGTCCAATGGAACAAAGACAGCCTCTTCAATAAATGGTGTTGGGAAAATTGGACAGCCACATGCAGAAAAATGAAATTGGATCATTTCCTTACACCACACATGAAAATAGACTCAAAATGGATGAAGGATCTCAATGTGAGAAAGGAATCCATCAAAATCCTCGAGGAGAACACAGGCAGCAACCTCTTCGACCTCAGCCGCAGCAGCATCTTCCTAGGAACATCACCAAAGGCAAGGGAAGCAAGGGCAAAAATGAACTTTTGGGAGTTTATCAAGATCAAAAGCTTTTGCGCAGCAAAGGAAACAGTTAACAAAACCAAAAGGCAACTGACAGAATGGGAGAAGATATTTGCAAATGACATATCATATAAAGGGCTAGTGTCCAAAATCTATAAAGAACTTAGCAAACTCAACACCCAAAGAACAAATAATCCAATCAAGAAATGGGCAGAGGACATGAACAGACATTTCTGCAAAGAAGACATCCAGATGGCAAACAGACACATGAAAAAGTGCTCCATATCACTCGGCATCAGGGAAATACAAATCAAAACCCCCATGAGATATCACCTCACACCAGTCAGAATGGCTAAAATTAACAAGTCAGGAAATGACAGATGCTGGCGAGGATGCGGAGAAAGGGGAACCCTCCTACACTGTTGGTGGGAATGCAAGCTGGTGCAACCACTCTGGAAAACAGCATGGAGGTTCCTCAAAATGTTGAAAATAGAACTACCTTATGACCCAGCAATTGCACTGCTGGGTATTTACCCTAAAGATACAAACGTAGTAATCTGAAGGGGCACGTGCACCCGAATGTTTATAGCAGCAATGTCTACAATAGCCAAACTATGGAAAGAACCTAGATGTCCATCTACAGACGAATGGATAAAGAAGATGTGGTATATATACACAATGGAATACTATGCAGCCATCAAAAGAAATGAAATCTTGCCATTTGCGACGACGTGGATGGAACTAGAGGGTATCATGCTTAGCGAAATAAGTCAATCGGAGAAAGACAACTATCATATGATCTCCCTGATATGAGGGAGAGGAGATGCAACATGGGGGGTTGAGGGGGTAGGAGAAGAGTAAATGAAACAAGATGGGATTGGGAGGGAGACAAACCATAAGTGACTCTTAATCTCACAAAACAAACTGAGGGTTGATGTGGGGAGGGGTGTTGGGAGAGGGGGTGGGGTTATGGATATTGGGGAGGGTATGTGCTATGGTGAGTGTTGTGAAGTGTGTAAACCTGGCGATTCGCAGACCTGTACCCCTGGGGATAAAAATATATGTTTATAAAGCTGTAAAAAAAAAAAGAAAAGAAAAAAGAAAGGATGAATACCCAAGTTTTGTAGCAACATGGACGGGACTGGAAGAGATTATGCTGAGTAAAATAAGTCAAGCAGAGAGAGTCAATTATCATATGGTTTCACTTATTTGTGGAGCATAACAAATAGCATGGAGGACAAGGGGAGTTGGAGAGGAGAAGGGAGTTGAGGGAAATTGGAAGGGGAGGTGAACCATGAGAGACTATGGACTCTGAAAAACGATCTGAGAATTTTGAAGGGGTCGGGGGTGGGAGGTTGGGGGCACCAGGTGGTGGGTATTGTAGAGGGCACGGATTGCATGGAGCACTGGGTGTGGTGCAAAAATAATGAATACTGTTATGCTGAAAAAATTAAAAAATTTAAAAAAAAAAGGGGGGGGTACTGGAGAACATTTGCATGAACTGAAATGAGACCTCACAATTATAGCTACAGTTTGACCAAATGGATGAGGGTGCATAACCCATTCTTTTTGTCCTGGATACAGGGACCTTTTCCCACACTAATGATAATATTATAGAAAAAATTACATGAGAATAAAGTAAGAAGAATATAAAAAAAGAGGCCAAGAAGATGTATGAGAGGAGTTAATTACATAGGAAAAAAGTAAGCAAGCAAAGTAATTTGAAATTTGAGAGTTAACATAAGCCTATATTATGGAGAGTCTTCTGGGTACCATTGATCTGTCACTTCTCCCATAGTCTCTGTCGAAGTCTAAGTGGATGATAAATAATGCAGTTACATAACCATGTTTCACTCCTTGTCAAGAACACTGCTTGAAACTAACCATGGACCGAAGAGAAGGAAGGGTTTTCTCCAGGAGCCTTGTATAAATTGATCTGAGATTGCAGTAAAGTAGTCAACTGTGAATTAGTTTGATCTACTTATCTGTACTATCATCTGAGGGTTAAGCCTGCCCAGAGCAGAGAGTAGAACAGATTTCGTTTTCTGTGTACTTGAAATAAATCTTGAATTTCTTGAGCAGTGAATACTTGCAATAAATCTCTTTTTATTTAAATCAGATTGATGAGATTCCTCTTCTTTACATACAAACAATCTCGGACAAAACCAGAGTTTTCGTTAAAAACAAATTCTCCTGTTGGGCAGAGACACAACATATCATTTGGATTTTAGTCAGAAAAGAGAAACCACCTGAGGTATTTCAAACAGATAGGATTTAATCTAAGGAACGGATTAAGCCAGTGATGAAAAAACGTAGGAGTCAAACAAAAGATGATGAGACATCGCAGAGACTAGAAACAGGAAGAAGATATTGCTGCCCTAGGGCTGGAGAAACACAGGAAGGATGCTGTGCTCCCAAATCCAGAAGCTGAGGTCATTCGGTATAAGGTGGAACCATAGTGGGACTTTCCAATGGGGCCACAAAGACAGGCATTTTCTGGCAGATTCTGGACCCACCCAAGAGGCTCAGAGATGCTGCCAGAGATGCCACCACAAGCAAAGAAGAGAGAAGTCTTCTCCCCTTCTGTCTGTCTCCTTTGTACTAGTGTACCCCATTGGCCAAACCTACAGAGATACTAGAGGTATGAGAAACATAGTTTACTGCCATACAGAGCAGGGCAGAGAAAGAGTATGAATCTGAAAGTAAGCAAGCCAAGATCTGCCACAAGTAGGCTCCAGGAAGCACTCCGTACCACACTAGTAAACACCCTACAACAATTCTGGGTGGTCTGGGGCATGATGACAGAACTTTAATTTGTGCGATTCTCCTTATATTTTTTTCTTTTACTCATTTCATTCTGATCCTCGGTATCTTGCCCTGGGGATTTTTGTAAGATGTAAAACATAAGTTACTTGAAATAATGTGCTCTCCTTATATGAAATAAATGCCTAAACCGGCTGCAGATGTTATACTGAAAGTACTAGAGGAAGAAGGAAGAGAGGGATTTACCCATGTGAGCAGCAAGCAGCAGAAGGGGAATAATTCTAAACACTAGAGAGAGGGAAGAATACAGATGTCTTAGGGAATCAAACACTCATATGCTACTGGCTGTTGGCACCCCAGGGAGAAGGCATGCCCTTAGAGAATGTGGGTATGTGGTATCCCAGTGAAACCTAAAACCTAAACACAAGAGACCCCAGCCTTGGTAAAGGGTCCCATGCCCTAAGCAGGGTCCAGATACAGCCCAGCTTTCAGACAAAAAAGGAAGTGCAAGCTGAAGTATCATGTGTATCAAAAGGAGCCAATAAGCTTTGACTAATTCCCCATGCCACCCTCCCTGACTCAAGTTTAACTTCAACATCACAGCACCAAGAGAAAACAAATGGCACACTCAAAAAAGTTTAACTGAAAGAACTTAACAAGAGAACTATCACTTAAATCTTGAACAGCGGGGACCCGGATGGCTCTGGTGGTTGGGCATCCAACACCTGATTTCAGCCTGGGTCATGATCTCGGGGTTTTAAGATCAGGCGCCAGGTCAGTTTCTGTGCATGGCGTGGGGTCTTCATGGGAGTCTCTCTCTCCCTCTCCCACTGCCCCTCCCCTTGCTTATGCTCTCTCTCTCTCTCTCTCTCTTGAATAAATAAAGAAATAAAGTCTTTTAAAAAAAAAGTTTTTTAAATCTTGAGCAGGATTAAGGAAATCAACAAGGATGATGAAACATAGTGGAGAAAGTCATCACACTTAAGTCCTGAAGGGAAAAAAGGAGAAAATGGTGTTACCACAGCCCCAAAAGAGCTGAAACCATGGAGCTAAAGCCTTCCACCAAGTAGTCCCAATCCTTTAGGGAAGCACATTCACTGTTCCAACAATGGTGAGAGAAATAGATATCCCAACTTCTTACTTTCTCTTTCAACTCTAGCTGCTACCTCTCTGGTTAAACCCATGTAGAAGTCAAAAAGCACAGCACATAAACCCAGCTAAGGCAATCTGTGGGTCCCACAGCACAGAACAGACAGAGAAGTGCTAAAATTAGGAGAGGCTAAATAAAGAACAACCCAGCAAAGATCAAAATGCTAATTCAAAAAGATATATGCACCCCTATCTTTATTGCAGCAGTATTTATAATACCCAAGGTACAGAAGCAACCCAAGTGTCCATCCATAAAGGGTAAAGAAGAGGTGGTATGTGTGTGTGTGCATATATATATATATGCACACACACATACACACACACACACACACAGACACACACAGAGTGGAATATTACTCAGCCATTAAAAGAATGCTGCTTCTTGCCATTTGCAACTACAACAGAGGGTATAATACTAAGTGAAATAGTCAGAGAAAGACAAATATCATATGATTGCACTTGTAGGTAAAATTTAAGAAACAAAATGAACAACAACCAAAAAAGAGACAAAAAAAAAGACTTCAATATAGAGAACAAAGCGGTGGTTGTCTGAGGGGGGTGGGTAGGTGAACTAGGTGAAGGGGATTAAGAGCACACTTCTTATGATGAGCACTGAGTAATACAAAAGTGTTGAGTTGTTATACACTTAAAACTGATAAAACACTATATGCTAATTATACTCGAATTTTTTAAAAAAATTTAAGAGGAAGAAAAATAAAGAAAGAGAATAACCAGCACCCTGCAGCTCCAGATTTTGTGGAGTCTAAGGTCTCTACAACTTGAGGGGCTTACTTACAAAAATAATAATATATAATAAAAAATATAAAATCAGGTATGGAAGTGCATAGTGTTTATATCAAAAAGAGAAATCACCAAAAAACAAAATTTAAATAGCTAACAAATTACTCAACTATCAGAATCTGAAAAAAAAGAAAAACCTTATTAATTAACTACTTAAGATACTTTTATAATATCTACCTTCTTTATAGTACTGCTATAACTTTTTCATCATTTCTTTGTATAAGAACACTTTCTAATATCAATTTTTGTAATGAGAATAGAAAGATAATTTAATATTTTCTACGACCAAAATTTTTTATTATCAGTAATTGGAATGCATAAACTGTGCAAGGTTATAAAAATATAAAATTGTTGTTTGGAGTCCTGTTGTTAAGTCTGTGCCCTACAAACACAGGAATTTTGATAAGTTCTATTTTGCATGATTACTATAAATTTTTAAATGTATGCTGCTTTTTAATTTGCCTATAATATCATTTGTGTACATTATCAAATATATTCCCTGACAGCTCCCATTTTAAGTAAGTGTTGATGAGAACCAAATTCTCTGCTAACAATTAAACACGTCTGATTACTGAAAGAATCTTCCAGAAACCAGCTTCTGGTTCCACACATTGCACACTTAGTTTTTACTCTAGTATCCATGTTTCTGCTTCTGGAAACCACAGAAGTAATTCATATATTGATGGCTAGCAATGGCTTCACTATACAAAAGTGACTGAAAAATCGCATAAATATTATCTCATCAAACTTGAACTAAATATCATAAATTCAATTTTCCCTGAGCTGAATCTTATAATATCCTGAAGTATGTATGGTTAAAGAAAATACAGGTCAGTGATGTTTGTAGACTTGCATTTGAATCAAAAGTCAAAATATACTCATGATATAATTTATTTTTAAAAAACTTACCTGGGGTGCCTGGGTGGCTCAGTGGGTTGAATCTCTGCCTTTGGCTCGCCCCGTATCGGGCTCCCTGCTCAGCAGGAAGCCTGCTTCCCCCCCCTCTCTCTGCCTACTTGTGATCTCTGTCTGTCAAATAAATAAATAAAATCTTTAAAAAAAAAAAAAAGAATTCAAAAAATTATTACCTAACTCTGTTCACAGAAAAAGTCTAGAAACAATAACTAACTCGGGGACAAGGAGTGCCCCTAGTGTCCAGACTGTGATTCCTAAATACCATTTCCACAGAAAAATCCTGAAATGCTTGGCGAGATGGCTGATTTAGGGTCTGGTGCAATGAATTTTTATAAGCCTAGAACATCTTGTCATACCAGAAAGCAAAGAAGCTATCCACATTCACAAGGATCATGTCAAGAGATAATAAATAGGAGCCAAGTTAAAGGGACTCCCACTGGCCAAAGATGAGATAGTTCATGCAACAAAAAGTACAACTCCATCAGATAAAAACACATTTAAAAAAAAAAAAAAAAACTCTGAGGTCATACTGTTTTCCACAGTGGCTGTAACAATTTACATCTCTACCAACAGTGTACTAGGGTCCCTTTATCTCCAAATCCTCCCCAACATTTGTTATTTCTTGTCTCGTATACTGAAACTAACAGAACATTGTCAACTATACTCACATTAAAACAAAACAAAACAAAAATTACAAACATCCAGTATATGTCACACCAACTAAAAACAAAATCTATGAGGTCATAATGATATATTTTTTAATATCATCGGTTCTATTTGAAGGTTTGTTAGGGCACCAACCTCTCATTCTAAAATTTGACAAATGGATGGGGTGCCTGGGTGGCTCAGTGAGTAAAGCCTCTGCCTTCAGCTCAGGTCATGATTTCAGGGTCCTGGGATGGAGCCCCCATCGGGCTCTCTGCTCAGCAGGTAGCCTGCTTTTCCCTCTCTCTCTGCCTGCCTCTCTGCTCACTTGTGATCTCTCTGCAAATAAATCAATAAAATCTTAAATAAATAATTAAATAAAATTTGACAAAGGGGTGAAATTATCCTACCTATCCTGTATTAACTATATTCCAGTGTAATCAAGTAATTGACAAATTGACAAAAAAAATCTTCTTTACAGAAGAATTCTACTTAGTAATTACAGAAGGAATGATTGAATTAAAGTATCTATATTTTGTAGTTCCTAATGAAATAATAGCTCTAGACAGTGGTCATCCAGAGTTGCTAAATCTATCTGGGGAAAGATGCATGGACCAGACTAACAAGATCCGAAACCTCTGGTCAATCTAAACATTCCTAAAAGTAAAATAAGATAGAATACAATACAGCGAAAAGACAGTGTGTCAAGCATCATATGCCTCTGATGTGATAGAACAATGAATCCACAGCATCACTTATGAAATGTTCTACCAAAAAATTGAACCTGTATACAATCAGGTATCTAGATATAACAGATGAACATGAAAAACGGCACCACAGGGATGCAATTGGCCAATCCCAGAGTGTAAGATGTGCTCTGGGGCACAAGACCCAGTTTCTTCAACAAATAAATGCATTAGAAAAGAAATGGAAGGAAGAGAAAGTTTACAGATTAAAAGAATTTCAGGAAATATGAAATGCGATACATGGACTTTATTTGAATCCTGATTCAAATAAATCAATTTTTAAAATGTTATGGAACAATAAGATTAACTTAGTGCATACTGAGAGCATATTTAATGATATTAAAGAAATAGTGTTGCACTGGTAGGCAGGTCAGCAGCAAGAGAGCTTAGGGCCAGGTCTCACACCGTTTTGCTGGTACAGCCTATCAAGAGGCCAGAAGGCAGACCTTAGGCTGACTATGATTCTATGAATGAAGGCATTGAATTCCTCTTTAAAATTAGATCATCTGAAGAGCCTCTCTATCACATATAGTGTCAGTCACTTGGTTGATTTTTATCCATGATTTGGCAGACCTCAGCGGCCTTGCTTACGGAGCAGATACCCAGGCATATCAACCTTACAACAAAAGACTGGATGAAAGAAAAGATCTACGTGCTCCCCCATGGGCAGACCCAACAGGCCCAGAAACAGCAGAGTTGGAAGCATTGGGGATGGGGGTGGGCTTGAACACCACTGTGGACAGCGGGCTGCGGTGGAAGTTTTGTCTTATAAGTAATCCTGTTCCCGTTGTGGTACACTCCAGCCAGGAGGCACATATTAGAAGAAATGTGAGGATCTTGGTCAACCTGAAACCCCCATGGCCCATTTTCCCCCCTTTCATTTAATGTAAGCATTTTTATAATTTAGATGGAAGTTAATTTTTAATCAGTTAATATTGGTCCCAATCTTTCAAGCTCTCCATATCTGCTTTATAGCATTCCACTGTACTAACTCTTGTACTATCTTCAAGTTGGGATGTGAGTGGTGACAGTTTAGTTGCATCTTTAAGATAAAATCTTAGTGAAAAACAAATAAATGCCCTTTAGGGTTTTGTTTGGTTTTGTTTTTTTAAAAAGAAATCCTGTTAAGGGGTCTGTGGGGTTTTTTGCTCTAACGATGATTTTAAAAAATAGTGTCTTTTGGGGGCACCTGGGTGGCTCAGTGGGTTAAAGCCTCTGCCTTCGGCTCAGGTCGTGATCTCAGGGTCCTGGGATCGAGCCCCACATCGGGCTCTCTGCTCAGTGGAGAGCCTGCTTCCTCCTCTCTCTCTCTCTCTCTCTGCCTGCCTCTCTGCCTACATGTGATCTCTGTCTGTCAGATAAATAAATAAAATCTTTAAAAAAAAAAAATAGTGTCTTTTGGGCGCCTGGGTGGCTCAGTGGGTTAAGCCGCTGCCTTCAGCTCAGGTCATGATCTCAGGGTTCTGGAATCGAGTCCCGCATCGGGCTCTCTGCTCATCAGGGAGCCTGCTTCCCTCTCTCTCTTTCTGCCTGCCTCTCTGTCTACTTGTGATCTCTGTCTGTCAAATAAATAAATAAAATCTAAAAAAAAAAAAAATAGTGTCTTTTCTCTCAGAGACACATACTGAAATATCCAGGGGTAAGGTAATATTGTCTAGTACTTACTTCAAAATTTTCCAATAGGTAGGAGTAAGGCATAGGCGAGTAAGTGTAGATGAAACAGGACTGGTCATGTGTTGGTAATAGTTGGATCTGGGTGAGAGGCATATGGAGGTTTATCATACTATTTTCTCTAATTTTATCTTATTTTCTCTAATTTTAAGCTCAAAACTTCCATAATCTTTTTTTTTTTTTCAAAAAAGCAGCTCAAGAAAAATGAACTTTCCAGAAGATTCACAGAAATTGAAAATGCTACTTAGTTCTCATATCACGGAGAAGCAAGTCTTGCCTTCAAGTCTTCAGGCAGAGAATTTGATCCAACAGTGATTCTTTTCTCTCTTCCTAATTCCTAAATGTTGCCCGTAGTGTCAAGTGCTCAATGCCAACTCCATAATTATCACAAAACATGTCTACCTCACCACAGGTATTTGACAAAGATGAAAACCTTACGTCGGGATATCCTGACTCAGTTGTGTGTAGCAGGACAAAAACCTTTCTGAACCCTGAGCAGACTTTGAATTAACAGACCCTCCAGTATTACTTGAAGGCTGTGGCTGAGTGAGAAATTAATAAATAAACCAAGCCTCAACAAGCAATCACTAAAAAGCACTTGGCTTGGACCATTCGCCCAGTGACAGATCACTGAATGCCAGAGCGCTCACGAGCTCTGTCCTCTTGTAACTTCTCCCTCAAATAGCTAAAACACTTCCTTCCACTGCTCCCACCAGCCTCTGGAGTCTTTGCTTTACAGACACTTAAGGCTCCACGTTTCTATCCTTCCATCCTGATAAAGTACAGAATTAATCAGGATTACAGAACCTCGAAATCCATACGTCAGAATTTTTTTGTTTGAATATATCATGTGTTAGACAGTGACACCTATTGGTGAAGTGTAGTATTGTAAACCGGGACTACTGAATATTGTCATAATCAGATCTAACTCAGACACAATGGGAAAAAGCCAGACTGAATCCATGGCAGGAAAAAAAAAAATCACTTTAATATGCTTTTATCACCTTTAAATAGTCTAGGTAATTCAACCTAAGACTAAAAGTGAGGTAGGTAGTTTCCGACACTTATAGGAAATATTTTGATGAGCACAGCAAATATTCAGCCTGAACTGTAGTGATTCAGGCTGCCTTAGTGATTCAACCGCCTTACGTTGCAATTAATTCTTTTTAAATGGGTGTTTCTGAAGTTTGTGCTCTTTGTGCTCTTAAGCACACTTTGTGCTCTTAAATGGACAAACATTTCACAGCCCTATTTCAATGAATTTTTAAGTGAATTTTATTTCTTTTAAAGTGACCCTATCTAAAAATTCACAAGTTCCAAGCTTGTGGAATCCAAATCAATAAAAAAAAATATATTCTATACTTGAATTAGACAAAAGATTAGGAGCACTGTCAATTCTCAATGTGAATATGGAAAGAGGGGGCTCTAAGTATGAAATATATTTATTTCATATAAATCAATCAGCTATAGATAGGAAGGATGATTCCTCTCAGTAAGGGATCAGACTGTAGGAACAAAGACTAGGGAAATGCGGAAAGTAAAACCCCATCCAATTGTTTAAAATGTCCAGCAATCAACTTGATCTTTTCCCTCATCAAAAGTTCTTACTGTGGGGATGCCTGGGTGGCTCGGTTGGTTAAGCAGCTGCCTTCGGCTCCGGTCATGATCCCAGCGTCCTGGGATCGAGTCCCACATCGGGCTCCTTGCTCATCAGGGAGCCTGCTTCTCCCTCTGCCTCTGCCTGCCATTCTGTCTGCCTGTGCTTGCTCTCTCTCCCTCTCTCTCTCTGACAAATAAATAAATAAAATCTTTAAAAAAAAAAAAGTTCTTACTGTGTTCATCAGAATGATTTATATAACTCATAAAAATAATTTCTTTAACTTAGAATCATTTATAAATGTTTACATTATAGTATAAACATACATATATGGCATAAATATATGTTTTAATATGTATCATATAAAATATGAAAATACATTTATCCCATAAAAGTACATTGTAAAATAATTTTAATAATGAAATCAATGGGAAAACTAGATTCACTTGAAGTGATTTGTTTTATAGACCCCACTTGAGGGAATATGCCAACATATTGCACAGTGAGCGATGCCTCAAAAGAAAAGTCCTCTTGAGCCAAGGCTTCTCCCTGATATAAAATAATTTCCCCTACCTAATCTCCCAGCCATTTCCCCTTTTTTTTTTTATTTGACAGAGAGAGAGATCACAGGTAGGCAGAGAGGCAGGCAGAGAGAGAGGAGGAAGCAGGCTCCCTACTAAGCAGAGAGCCAGATGCGGGGCTTGGTCCCAGGACCCTGAGATCATGACCTTAGCCAAAGGCAGAGGCTTTAACCCACTGAGCCATCCAGGCGCCCCATCATTTCCTTCCTAACTACTAGACAGTGCTGTAACGGGTGGTGTGAGGTTTTCTCAGGCTCAGTTCTGAACTCACCTTCCCCTGAGTCTCCTCCTCAATTATTTCTCTCTGGACTCATCGCGGTCTCCTCCCCTCAGGGACAGGGAAGCCAGCATTGATGGCCTTGCCGCACAAAGGAGCGCCAACATTTTCTTTTCCTCTGAGGCTCTCTCGCCTCCCATCTCCCTCACCTTTTAATCAATGCAAGAGAGGAGCAGTTTGAGGAATCCACACTCACATCCTAAAGTCCTTCTGTGACCCCGGTGCTTGATCCTACGGAAGCTGAAGGTACAGCAGGGACCCAGAGAGACTTCATGTCTCAGGAGGGCATGTGGGAAGCATGCATGTTCACTGTAGTCGATGTGGTAATCACACTAACTCTGTGACAACACATTTCAAATTGCAAAAAAACCAGCCTAGAAGGATCGAATGTAGAAGGAAAAAAAAAAGGAAGAAACAGACAACCAAGGCCCCTGACAGATGCGTACTTCGCTAAAGCTACCAAAGTCAGGAACAGCAGGCTAATAACAGACCAGGAAGGCAACCTTGCAGTTATAAATTTTTACTTTCTATTCCCATCATCAAAGCATGTTTAAAGGGATCCTGCATGGGGCAGGAGGGCCCTTGCCAAAATTAAAAATCATGAAAGGTTGGCCTTCTGTGAGAGTTAAAGGAATATGGAAAGAGTTGAAGAACAAAGGGAACCAACTCCTAGAATAAAGAAATATGATTTAACTTATAATTGTTTTTTGGTTTGCCCCTGTTTACCATAGGATCATGGGATAGAAAGTTCAGAATCTTTAAATAAATAAAACATTACAGTCATGCTGAGCTAGTCAAGTCATTGACTCAGGGAGTCGACTCCGAGAGAGTTAATTGGAGTCCTTGGGGATGAGCAGGTTCCACGTCCTAGAGAAGCTGAGGGAAGCCACAGACAACGCAGTTGTTGGAAAAGTCAGGGCAAGGATGGGTGTTGATGAGCCTGAGACAGCTTGGTGAGCTAACGCGGATCCTGAAGAGCGCGATCTTAGCGAGCAGATTCCGTGTTTTACTTAAAAACCAGAATGCTCGGTACCAAAGGCTGAAAACTCTGTCCGCTGGAAAGGCCCGAGACCATTATCCTCTTCACAAAAACGGAGGAATGAATCAGTGGTTCTCAAAGTGTAGTCCGGGGACCAGCAGCATCAATGTCCCCTAGAAGCTTGTTAGAAATGGGACTTCTCGGGCGCCTGGGTGGCTCAGTGGGTTAAAGCCTCTGCCTTCGGCTCAGGTCATGATCCCAGGGTCCTGGGACCGAGGCCCGCATCTGGCTCTCTGCTCAGTAGGGAGCCTGCTTCCTCCTCTCTCTCTGCCTGCCTCTCTGCCTACTTGTGATCTGTCTGTCAAATAAATAAATAAAATCTTTAAAAAAAAAAGGGGGGGGAGAGTCTATGTCTTTAAAAAAAAAAAAGAAAGAAAGAAATGGGACTTCTCGGGCCTCACCCCTACTCACTGAAACAGAAGTGCAGATGCCAGTGTTTGCAGAAGCCTAGGTGATTCTGAAGCATACCCAAGTGTGGAAGCCACTGGAAGAAACTCCTGGAATAAAGGATAGAAATGGTTCAAGAACTTTGTTACAGTTAAATAGGGACATGAGTCTCTCCCTGCCTGCCTGGGTCATGGCCAGACACCCATAAGAGCTCCTTCTCTTGTCTCCCCGTCTGGCTCAGAGTCCTCCAGTCCATTTCCCACAGTGTTCTCGAAATTACAGATCAACTCGTGCTATTCCCTTGATTCATACCCGGCAGTAGCTTCCCATGGGATTTAAGAGCAGGTCCAATTCCTGACCTGACTTCTGCTGTGTTGCTCGAACATTCTCCCAAGCTTGAAACTTGTTGTACCCTAGGCTCCAGACAATGTAAATTGATTTTATCTCCTCAAATCCAACTTCCCGGCCATGACGCATGCTGTTTCTACCACCTGAAACATTCTTTCTGTGTCTCTTCATCAGGCCAATCTGGAGGTGATTGGTGGGAAGAAGAGAAAACCCACAGGGGTAGGAGTCGTTCAAGAGAGAGGAAGCTGGGAGTTAGAGGAGAAAGGAGAGAAAGTGTTACACAAAAGAGTGCAGCCCATGCTGTGAACCAGGCGCACAGAGTCTCGAGGCCTATCCAGGCCTTCGACCTTCACTTTCTGCAGGTGTTCAACCCACCCCCAACTTAACCTTTAATGCCCCCAGCTTTTTCTGGACCCTCTGTGCCCCAAATACAAAACACTTTCTGGAGATTAGGCTCTCCATGGCTTCCAAATGATAATTAGCTACTGGATATGCAGGGTTCTCAAAGTGTGGTCCCCAGGCCAGAAGAAGCATGAGCACTACCAGGGAATTATTTAGAAATTCAAATTATTAGGTTGAATAATTCTGAACCTACTATATCAGAAACTCTAGGACAGGGCTCAGCAATCTGTATTATTAAAAATCCTCCAGATAAATTTTATGTGCAAAAAAATTTATATCTACAGGGTGCCTGGGTGGCTCAGTGGGTTAAAACTTCTGCCTTCTGCTAGGGTCATGATCCCAGGGTCCTGGGATCGGGCCCCACATTAGGCTCTCTGCTCAGCAGGAAGCCTGCTTCCTCCTCTCTATCTCTCTGCCTACTTGTGATCTCTGTCTGTCAAATAAATAAAATAAAATCTTTAAAAAATAAAAATAAAATAAAATAAAATTTATATCTACAATAGTTGTTTTAGAGCCCAAGCTAATGGAATACCAGATAGTCTCCTTGGCCCACGAGAGGGCATTATAACTTGGGCTTTTGGGTGATAATACCCCTCCCTCTTTTGTGTAAAGCTCCAGATTTTTCTATTGGTGCAACTAAATCTCAGGCAGATGGAGCCAGGCAGAGGATGCATGGCCCCTTGAAAGGCTACAGCATGTGTCAGATGCAACTGTATAGACAGTAGTGACTGTAATAATTACAGCAACACTGATAATAATCAGAAATAGTAAATATTGGTGATCATTTGTTAACCCCTTATACTTTATTTATATATACTCAACATATACAACCTTGGAAAGTAGATTATTAATTAAATTAATAAACCCCCTTTATATATGCAAAAACCAAGTCTCAAAGAGGTCACGCGATTTGCCTAAAGACACCCTACGAGGAAGTGATAGGTCAAGAACTTAAGTCACTCATGACTCGACTATTTATTCCTACAAAGGTGAAGACATGGTTACCAGAAATACACTCTGCTTCTGAAGCTAGGCCCTTTTTCTTCTAAGCAAACATGGCAATATGTTGAGTTTCCTTCTGCGCATCCTGCCTCTCTTTTGGCCTCCTTTCTTTCAGTATTTGCTTTGGGGCTTCTCATTTCCTCATTGACCAATGATTTTGATGATGCAGTTTGCATTTTCTGCTGCCACGCAGAAAGCGGCAGACAGTGATATCTTGTGTGTGTGTGTGTGTGTGAGAGAGAGAAAGAGAGAGAGCCTTCCAGATGAAATGCAATGTGTAAATGGAAATTGTCATCATTATCCCCTGAATAAATGGAGAAGATGAACATTGGCTCTAGCAGAACTGGAAGGAAAAATTGGACTGCGAACAAAAGCATTATTAATTTAAGGAACTGCCTGAATTTGCCCCTGGCAATTTCCTTTGTAAACACCGTTAACACTCTGGAATGCTTGAATTGTATCTAAATGCATAACTTAAATATGTAAAAACAGAAACCTAGGCATTACTTTTAGGCATCCAGAGAATTGTTTGCTCCTAAAATCTGCCAGAACAAAATACAACTAGCATATTAAGAGGGTCTAATATTTCTCATAAAATCCTTTCATAGAATATAGAATTGTTGACTACCTCCCACCCAAGACCTGATATAATTTACAACTGACAAAATGTGCCTCTCTAGCACTGCTGGTGCAGAACGTGCTTCTATTTGTGTTTCTCTGTAACATGAACATGATTCTTGGAGGTAAATGGCTGCAGCAAGGGATATCTTTAGGCAACAGAGTTATTTAAGTGGCCAAGTCACAGCTGAGTAACTTTGTAAATGAACCTGGTAGAGTCAACTCAGGGGAGAAGAATAATTGCATCTTTATGACCTCATTCTGAGGTGGAAAGCCCCTCACTCAGGCACCATGGTGGGAGGCATTCGGAGAAAGTTGTATTTTGGACACTAGAATCAACTAAGTTATATTTCCCAGGAGGAAAATATATCTATGATTTTGGATAAGGTGACTCTAAGTGAAAAGCCATCCTACCTTCACCAGGTTCACCAGGTTTTCCCAAATAATCTAGAAAGTAAACACAGGCTTGTCAGTTCTCTGGAGCCTAAAAAAAGCATTTGGGAGAAATCCTGACTGAGTTTGATGAGAAACCATATTACCCCTAAATGGAAATTTTCCATTTAGAAGCAAGAGCATAAAGGTGGGGTTGAAGAGTTACCGCTAATTGGGAACCAGCCAGCCCCTGGAGCAACTGGTGGTAAACTAGCATTATATACATATATATAATGTGTATATATATACATATATATACATAGATACATATATATGTAAACTAGCATTATATACATATATATCTGTGTATGTATATATTATATTTATATAAATATATATATGAATATATATTCATTTAATTCTCTCAACAGCCTTATTAAATAATTTCATAATATTATTTGCATTTTACAGAGAAGGAAACTGAACACAGAGGTCATGTAATTTGCCCAAATTAGAAAGCAATGGAAGCAGGATTCAAACTGAGTCAGGTTCCAGAGTCCTTGCTCCTAACCACTTGTATATGTCATCACTTGGCATGGAAAGATCATGGGCTTGTTTGGCACTGAGGAGCTGAATTCTGGCTTAGATACTTAGAGATCAAATATGACCATACACACACACGCACATGCACATACTCACACATGCATGCACAATGGAATTTTACTAAACCATAAAAAGAATGAAATCTTGCCATTTGCAACAGCATTGATGGATCTAGAGTGTATTATGCTAAGTGAAATAAGTCAGTCAGAGAAAGACAAACAAATACCATATGATTTCACTCATATGGAATTTAAGAAACAAAACAAAGGAAAAAAAGAGATGAACCAGAAAACAGACTCTCAACTATAGAGACAAACTGACAGTTACCAAGGGGAGGTGGGTGGGGGGGATGGGTGAAATAGATGAAGAGGGTTAAGGAGTGCATTTATTATGATGAACATTGAGCAATATATAGAATTGCTGACTCACTGCACTGTATGCCTGAAACTAATATAAACACTGTATGTTAACTATACTAAAATTAAAATAAATAAAATTAATTACAAATGTGATCCTGAGTAAGTGACTTAACATTATACCTAGCCTATACAATAGATAAAATTCTGAACTAACAGATTGTCATAAAGAAGGTGCTTAGGGGGCACCTGGGTGGCTCAATGGGTTAAAACCTCTGCTTTCAGCTCAGGTCATGATCCCAGGGTCCTCAGATCAAGCCCCGCATCAGGCTCTCTGCTCCGCAGGGAGCCTGCTTCCTCCTCTCTCTGCCTGCCTCTCTGCCTACTTGTGATTTTTGTCTGTCGAATAAATAAATAAAATCTTTAAAAAAAAAGAAAATTCCCCATATATATGTATATTTTTAAAAAAAGAAGGTGCTTAGAACTTAGTAGACAATCAATAAACAGTTTCTTTTTTTTAATTAATTTATTTTTTTACTAATTATTTTTATTAACAAATAATGTATTATTTGGCCCAGGGGTACAGGTCTGTGAATCATCAAGCTTACACATTTCACAGCACTCACCATATCACATACCCTCCCCAATGTCAATGAACAGTTTCTTAAGGTACATCTTCATTAAACTCACTTAACCATTTCTGGCTATGACTCAGTAATGGAATGGCAGCTATCAACTCCAGACTATTTCTCTGGCTTTAAGGCACAAGCAAAATGGGATGATTGCAAACTATAAAGGAAGGAATCATAAGCATGTACATACAAGAATATACACACAGACTGGATTTTTGTGGAACTCACAGGACAGAAAACACCTCCCTTCTACATTCAAATCCTATCATGTTTATGAGTTGCTTATCACAGTTGGCCAAAGATCCATACTTAATTCTGAATCTGATTTTTGTTTGAGGAGTGTCAAGCTTTATATTTTAAGTGCCAGCAATATATATTTCAACAGATATCACTTCATATACATAAATGTATAAAACATAAAGTTGAGTGTGTGTGTGTGTATGTGTGTGTGAGAGAGAGAGAGAGAGTGTGTGTGTGTGTGTGTTTTCCCCTAGGGTGATTTTGCAACAAATTAACCTCATTGCTTCAGGCTATTTGAACCTTTCCATTGACTGGGCTAAAATAATTCAAAACCACCATGAAATGATTTCACTTAGATTGTATTTCTCTGGGATTATTAAAATGAGATTTTCTCCCCTTTCCAACAATTTAACCACTTTTTAAACATGACTAAGGACCTGCTCTTCCTCCTATCCTTTTCCCATATTCTTACTGTGAAACAACTAGAAGAGAGTATGTGATTATGGGTTGTTGTTTTTTTTATCTTTCCAAGCAGGAACTGTGAGTAGTATTGTGCTTTCTCATCCATTCCCCTATTATTTGGCTTCTTTCCTCTTTCCTGGGGAAGAGAAGCTATCTCAAGAGTAGAGAAGATTAATTATTTTCAGATGCCTTCTTACCTTGTTCTGTTAGACTCTAATCTCAATGGACTCATTTAAAATAACTCTCTGATCGTTGGGTATTATTGAGGAAATTGCCACTGTGGAATATTCTAACATGTATTTTTGATTCTAAAAAACACAAGAAGTTTCCCAGGAGGTAGGCCCTAGTATATGCCTTGCCTCCCTAATTTTATCCCACATCTCCAGGAAAAAAATGTCCATTGAGAAAAAGAAAGTAAAGTGATTTTCTGTTTATTAAGCTATTTTAATAGAAAGGAACAGAGACTCATTAAAGTCACTTCAAAAAAAAGGGAGACTGAATATTAACTAGACTTATTGTGGTGATCGTTTCAGAAAATACATAAATATCAAAGCATTACATTGTACACCTGAAGCTAATATAATGTTATACACCAATTATTCCTCAATTTTTAAAGAATCCTTAATGTTTGGGGAAAAAAAGAGAAAAGGTAAAATGGATTAGCACAAAGTCATTATAAAAGTTATAGGACTGCATCTAATTCAATTTTCTCTTCAATGTGCAGAAAAAAACATCTCCTGTTCTCTCTGGCCACCTCAGAATGACTTTGTCCTCTTGGAAAAAATATCTCCTATCTGAGAAGGTCCTCACCTTTGATAGCAGTGAAAAGGGTGGGGGATACATGCCTAGCCAGCCGGATGACCCTGACCCACTCTGGCGACCACCAGGGATAATTCTTCCCTGCCAGGTCTAGGATACCGTGTAGGTGTCCCCTCTCGATGCCTGGGCAGATGCTGGTGTGGTGGCACTAACGCAGAGAACACCCAAAGGCCAGTCTGGAGAGGAAGAGGATGAGTTCGCATTCACAAATGTTAACTTTGGGGCACCTACAAAGCATTCAAGAATACATCTGGATTTGAATCTCCCAGAGAAGTCTGAGCGGCAGAGACAAGTCGAGTGACTTGCCCAGGCTCCACAGCTCGGTGGGCGTGGTGGCAGTGCAGAAGTTGAATGGAATCAGGTCAGTGTTCGTTCCGCCACTGTATGCTACCCATAATGCCCCGCATCAGGCCAACCCGTGAAGGTGTGAGGTGCAAAGTTGCATTTCTGGCCCTAAGCTCTCCGTGCCTCTTCCCTTGGCTTCCTGTTCCACTTTCCCAGCTTGCAGACTTCCCGTGCCTGCTAGTTTCTCCTTCTCTTTTATCTTAATTAAAACTATACTCAGGAAAGGATCCATTAATATTGCCTTCCCCAGGGGGATTGACTCTTAAGCAGCAACTCACCATGGGCAATGATGAGGATGATGAACATAATGATGAGAGTGAGAGGATTAGTTAGGGATGAATTTTGTGTCTGGCCATGCTGAGTTTTTTCCCTACACCTTTTAAGTCAATCCAGGCTGTTCTAGTCTTTACCCCCACTGAAGCTATGCACTGAAAAGACCCAATCCTACACACAACTTCTATTTCTGGGTCTTTCAAATGCAGGAGATCTTAGGGAAGAGCTACAAGAGATCTAGAGGGTGCCTCGTTAAATGTGAATTGCAGATAAGTAACTTTTTTTTTTAGTGTACATATGTCCCAAGCATTGCTAGGGGCATACTTATGCTAAAAAATTATTGTTTAGCTGAAATCCAAAACTTAACTGGATGACTTCTCCTGTTTCGTTTTTTGCTAAATCTGACAATCCTACTGTAGGGTGAAGGGAAACAGCCTTTTCGAACATGACATGGGAATAAAGAAGGGAGAAGAAAACAGCAGGAGAGAGGGAAACCCCAACACCAGGACAGTTCTGAGAAGCTCTCAAAGGACTGGGCCTGAGTCCACCCCTCACACAAAGGAGAGCATGCAGAACCTCAGGAAGAGGCACTAACTGTGATCCTCCAGGAGGCTGGGCCTTTGGGCTCAGAGAATGTTCCAGAGTCTGTGGGACCAAGCAGGGCAGACATGCCCAGAGACCTTAACATCAGGTAGCCATTTGTGCTTAGACAATTAGTTTTTATTCTCTATTAGGCCCCAAAGATTGAGATGGGGGTGGTCTAATAATGACTGAGAGTGGATTTCCTGCCAACCAACATACAGGAGACTTCAGACTAAACTTAATTTTGTCTAAAGGAAATGATGTGACATTTCTAACATCCTGTTTTGTGAAGAAACTTTCACAACAGCAGAATAATCATCATTACTGTTAAACACAGAATATTTTCTATGTGACACACACCATGTTAAGTGTTTTATGTTCATTATTTTGGTTTTTATATAACAAAATTATTATGGTCATTATGGAACAAGAGGAGGGGTCATTTGTTCATGGAGAGTCAGCCTTTAGGGAGTATATGAAGATGATTCTAGATGAGTAACAGAGGACATAAAGCAGCACCCACTTCACTTATTGATTAGCCTGGCTCTGGTCCCAAAACCTAATTCTGATAGAAAGGAAAAATGAACTCAGAAAGTTGCTTCACTCAATAGACAAGATATTTGTTTCAGGAGCCTCCCCTCTGCCAGCCTGCATTGCCATTCCCTTTAAAAGGCAAAAACGGTTGGTCCTGATGTAAATGCTTCATTTCCTCGCTTCAGACATAATTTTTAGGCTTAGCTCAGAACTTGTGGCCTTTTCCCTTACCAAGTTTTTCCAAGTCCTGTTACCCAAAAACAACCTGTATCTTTGCACCAAGGTTTCAGTGAAAGTATTATATTATGCAATTACTATTTACTTGAAAGGGGGTGAGTTTTCTTTCCAACTGACAGTATCATTTCCTTAGGCAGACAGAATTTCCTCATCGAGTACAGAAAAACTTTGTTGTACTTTACTTCAATTTCTGCACTTCGGAGATACTGTTGTGGTTACACACACACACACACACACACACACACAAATTGAAGGCTTGTGGCAACCCTGTGTAGAGCAAGTCTGTAGGTGCCATTTTTCCAACAGCATTTGCTTACACCTCTGGGTCACATTTTGGTAATTCTCACACAATTTCTAAATTTCTCAGTATTATTATATTTGTTACGGTGATCTGTAATCAGTGATCTTTGATGGTACTGTTGTAATTGTTTTGAGGTATCATGCTCATATAAGACAATGAACTTAATCCATAATTGCTGTACGTGTTCTGACTGCTCCACTAATGAGCTGATCTCCCATCTCCCAGTCGTCAGGCCTCTCTATTCCCTGAGACACAAACAATATTGAAATTAGGCCAATCAATAGCCCTACAATGGCCTCTAAGTGTTCAAGTGAAAAGAAGTCACTCATCTCTCACTTTAAATCAAAAGCTGGAAAGGATAGAGCTTAACTAGGAAGGCACGTCAAAAGCTGAAATGGGCTGAAAACTAGGCCTCCTGTACCAATTAGCCACGTTGTGGATGCAAAGGAAAAGTTCTTGAAGGAAATGTAAAGTGTTACACCAGTGAACACATGAATGGTAAGAAAGCTAAACAGCTTTATTGTTGATATGGCGAAAGTGTTAATGGTTTGGATAGAAGATCAATCAGCCACAACATTTACTTAAACCAGAGCCTAATCCACAGCAAGGCCCTCTCTTCAGTTCCATAAAGGCTGAGAAAGGTGAGGAAGATGCAGAAGAAAAGTCTGAAGCCAGCAGAGGCTGGTTTGTGAGGTTTAAGGAAAGAAGCCTTCTCGAGAACATAAAAGTACAAAGGGAAACAGCAGGTGTTGATGTAGAAGTTGCAGCAAGTTCTCCAGATCTTGCTAAGAGAATTAATGAAGGTGGCTACACTAAACAACAGATTTTCTGTGTAATAGAAGACGAGTCGATTGGAAGAAGATGTCATCTGGGACTTTCACAGCTAGAGAGAAGAAGTCAATGCCTGGCTTCAAAGCTTCCGAGAACAGGCTGATTCTCTTATTAGGGGCTAATGTAGCTGGTTCCTTGAAGTTGAAACCAGTGCTCATTTACCCCTCTGAAAAACCTAGGGCCTTAAGAATATGTTAATTCTACTCTGCCTCTGCTCCATAAATAAAGCAACAAAGATTGAGTGATACCACATCTGTTCATAACATGGTTCACTGGACATTTTTAAGCCACTGTTGAAACCCACAGTTGAAAGATTCCTTTCAAAATACTACTGCTGGGGCGCCTGGTGGCTCAGTGGGTTAAGCCTATGCCTTCGGCTCATGTCATGGTGTCAGGGTCCTGGGATCCAGCCCCACATCGGGCTCTCTGCTCAGCAGGGAGCCTGTTTCCTCCTCTCTCTCTACCTGCCTCTTTGCCTACTTGTGATCTCTGTCTGTCAAATAAATAAATAAAATCTTTAAAAAAAAAAATACTACTGCTCATTGACAATGCACTTGGTCACCCAAGAACAATGAGATTCATGTCATTTTCATGCCTGCTAACACAACATCCACTCTGCAGTTCATGGATCAGGGGTAATTTTTTTTTTTTTTAAGATTTTATTTATTTATTTATTTATTTGTCAGAGAGAGAGAGAGAACACGAGCAGGCAGAGTGGCAGGCAGAGGCAGAGAGAGAAGCCTTCTCCCTGCTGAGCAAGGAGCCCGATGCGGGACTCAATCCCAGGACCCCGGGATCACGACCAGAGCCGAAGGCAGAGGCCCAACCAACTGAGCCACCCAGGCATCCCCGGATCAAGGGTAATTTTGACTTTCAAGTCTCATTATTTAAGAAATGCATTTTGGGGGCGCCTGGGTGGCTCAGTGGGTTAAGCCGCTGCCTTCGGCTTGGGTCATGATCTCAGAGTCCTGGGATCGAGCCCCGCATCGGGCTCTCTGCTCAGCAGGGAGCCTGCTTCCTCCTCTCTCTCTGCCTGCCTCTCTGCCTGCTTGTGATCTCTGTCTGTCAAATAATTAAATAAAATCTTTAAAAAAAAAAAAAAAGAAATGCATTTTGTAAGGCTATTGCTAATACAGATAGTGATTCCTCTGCCTCTGGATCCAGACAAAGTAAATGTAAAGCCTTCTGGAAAGGATTCACCATTCTACATGCCATTCAGAACATGTGATTCATAGTTAGAAGTCAAAATATCAACATTAAGAGGAGTTTCGAAGAAAATGAGTCCAACCTTCATGGGTGGCTTTGCGGGTTCAAGACCTAAGTAGAGGAAGTAATTGCAGATGTGATGGAAATAGCAAAAGAACCAGAATCAAAAATGAAGCCTGAAAATGGGACTGAGTGTCTGCAGTCTCATGATCAAACTTGAATGGATGAATTGTAGCTTTTTATGAATGAACAAAGAAAGTGGGGGGCGGGGGTTGTGGGTTTTTTTTTTAAGATTTTATTTATTTGACAGAGAGAGAGAGATAGCAAGAGAAGAAACACAAGCAAGCGGAGTGTGAGAGGGAGAAGCAGGCTTCCTGCTGAGCAGGGAGCTCCGTGCAGGCCCAATCCCAGGACCCTGGGATCATGACCTGAGCTAAAGGCAGACAATTAACTGTTACACCGCCCACCCTCCCCAAGAAAGTGGTTTCTGGGGATGGAAACTACTCCTGGTGAAGATGCTCTGAAGATGGTCGAAATGAAAACAAACGATTTAGAAAATTACAGAAACTCAGTTGATAAAGCAGGGGAATGGTTTGAGAGGATTAACTCCAATTTTGAAAGAAGTTCTACTCTGGGTAAAATACTATCAAATAGCATTGCACGTTAATAAAGAAATCACTGCACTGAGTGAAGTGCATAAACAATGAATTTTGGAACACTGAAATAAACAAAAATTAAATTAAATTTTTAAAAATCACTCATGAAAGGAAGAATCCATCAATGAGACTAACTTCACTATTGTCTCATTTTAAGAAATTTTGCAGTCACCGCAACCTTCAGTAACCACCACCCTGTTCAGTCAGTAGCTATCACGGCAAGACCCTCCACCAGAAGAGAAGTTATGCTTCATTGAAATCTCAGATGATGGTTAGCATTTTTTAGCAATAAAGTATTTTTTCTCAAAATACGTACTTTTTAAAAACATAATGCTATTGCCCACTTAAAAGATCATAGGGAAGACATAACTTTCATATGCACTACGAAATCAAAAGAAATTCATCTGACCCACTTTCTCATGGTGGTCTGGCACCAAACCCACACTATCTCCAAAGTATATCTGTACTCAGTGTTCCTTCTCCAGTAATAAGAAGTAAATAGGTATTGGCCTGACTTGGAAAC